>NC_134834.1:124898031-124946702 GCF_004210375.1 Tachypleus tridentatus | reverse complement strand
TTACTGTCTTATTTTTAACTTATAACTGTGGGTTATTTAGTAGGTCATAATCAAACTTACTGTCTTATATTTAACTTATAACTGTGGGTTATTTTGTAGGTCATAATCAAACTTACTGTCTTATATTTAACTTATAACTGTGGGTTATTTATTGGGTCATAATCAAACTTACTGTCTTATTTTTAACTTATAACTGTGGGTTATTCTCTTGGTCATAATCAAACTTACTGTCTTATATTTAACTTATAACTGTGGGTTATTTATTGGGTCATAATCAAACTTACTGTCTTATATTTAACTTATAACTGTGGGTTATTTTGTAGGTCATAATCAAACTTACTGTCTTATTTTTAACTTATAACTGTGGGTTATTTATTGGATCATAATCAAACTTACTGTCTTATATTTAACTTATAACTGTGGGTTATTTTGTAGGTCATAATCAAACTTACTGTCTTATATTTAACTTATAACTGTGGGTTATTTATTGGGTCATAATCAAACTTACTGTCTTATATTTAACTTATAACTGTGGGTTATTTATTGGGTCATAATCAAACTTACTGTCTTATATTTAACTTATAACTGTGGGTTATTTTGTAGGTCATAATCAAACTTACTGTCTTATTTTTAACTTATAACTGTGGGTTATTTATTAGGTCATAATCAAACTTACTGTCTTATATTTAACTTATAACTGTGGGTTATTTTGTAGGTCATAATCAAACTTACTGTCTTATTTTTAACTTATAACTGTGGGTTATTTATTGGTCATAATCAAACTTACTGTCTTATATTTAACTTATAACTGTGGGTTATTTATTGGGTCATAATCAAACTTACTGTCTTATATTTAACTTATAACTGTGGGTTATTTTGTAGGTCATAATCAAACTTACTGTCTTATTTTTAACTTATAACTGTGGTTTATTTATTGGGTCATAATCAAACTTACTGTCTTATATTTAACTTATAACTGTGGGTTATTCTCTAGGTCATAATCAAACTTACTGTCTTATATTTAACTTATAACTGTGGGTTATTTATTGGGTCATAATCAAACTTACTGTCTTATATTTAACTTATAACTGTGGGTTATTTTGTAGGTCATAATCAAACTTACTGTCTTATTTTTAACTTATAACTGTGGGTTATTTATTGGGTCATAATCAAACTTACTGTCTTATATTTAACTTATAACTGTGGGTTATTTTGTAGGTCATAATCAAACTTACTGTCTTATATTTAACTTATAACTGTGGGTTATTTATTGGGTCATAATCAAACTTACTGTCTTATATTTAACTTATAACTGTGGGTTATTTTTTAGGTCATAATCAAACTTACTGTCTTATATTTAACTTATAACTGTGGGTTATTTCTAGGTCATAATCAAACTTACTGTCTTATATTTAACTTATAACTGTGGGTTATTTATTGGGTCATAATCAAACTTACTGTCTTATTTTTAACTTATAACTGTGGGTTATTCTCTCAGGTCATAATCAAACTTACTGTCTTGTATTTAACTTATAACTGTGGGTTATTTATTGGGTCATAATCAAACTTACTGTCTTATATTTAACTTATAACTGTGGGTTATTCTCTAGGTCATAATCAAACTTACTGTCTTATATTTAACTTATAACTGTGGGTTATTTTGTAGGTCATAATCAAACTTACTGTCTTATTTTTAACTTATAACTGTGGGTTATTTTTGGGTCATAATCAAACTTACTGTCTTATATTTAACTTATAACTGTGGGTTATTTTGTAGGTCATAATCAAACTTACTGTCTTATTTTTAACTTATAACTGTGGGTTATTTATTGGGTCATAATCAAACTTACTGTCTTATATTTAACTTATAACTGTGGGTTATTTATTGGGTCATAATCAAACTTACTGTCTTATATTTAACTTATAACTGTGGGTTATTTATTAGGTCATAATCAAACTTACTGTCTTATATTTAACTTATAACTGTGGGTTATTTTGTAGGTCATAATCAAACTTACTGTCTTATATTTAACTTATAACTGTGGGTTATTTATTAGGTCATAATCAAACTTACTGTCTTATATTTAACTTATAACTGTGGGTTATTTATTGGGTCATAATCAAACTTACTGTCTTATATTTTAACTTATAACTGTGGGTTATTTATTGGGTCATAATCAAACTTACTGTCTTATATTTAACTTATAACTGTGGGTTATTTATAGGTCATAATCAAACTTACTGTCTTATATTTAACTTATAACTGTGGGTTATTTTTTGGGTCATAATCAAACTTACTGTCTTATATTTAACTTATAACTGTGGGTTATTTATTGGGTCATAATCAAACTTACTGTCTTATATTTAACTTATAACTGTGGGTTATTCTCTAGGTCATAATCAAACTTACTGTCTTATATTTAACTTATAACTGTGGGTTATTTTGTGGGTCATAACAAAACTTACTGTTTTATTTTTAACTTATAACTGTGGGTTATTTATTGGATCATAATCAAACTTACTGTCTTATATTTAACTTATAACTGTGGGTTATTTATTGGGTCATAATCAAACTTACTGTCTTATTTTTAACTTATAACTGTGGGTTATTTATTGGATCATAATCAAACTTACTGTCTTATATTTAACTTATAACTGTGGGTTATTTTGTAGGTCATAATCAAACTTACTGTCTTATATTTAACTTATAACTGTGGGTTATTTATTGGGTCATAATCAAACTTACTGTCTTATATTTAACTTATAACTGTGGGTTATTTTGTAGGTCATAATCAAACTTACTGTCTTATATTTAACTTATAACTGTGGGTTATTTATTGGGTCATAATCAAACTTACTGTCTTATATTTAACTTATAACTGTGGGTTATTTTGTAGGTCATAATCAAACTTACTGTCTTATTTTTAACTTATAACTGTGGGTTATTTATTGGGTCATAATCAAACTTACTGTCTTATATTTAACTTATAACTGTGGGTTATTTTCTAGGTCATAATCAAACTTACTGTCTTATATTTAACTTATAACTGTGGGTTATTTATTGGGTCATAATCAAACTTACTGTCTTATTTTTAACTTATAACTGTGGGTTATTTCTCTAGGTCATAATCAAACTTACTGTCTTATATTTAACTTATAACTGTGGGTTATTTATTGGGTCATAATCAAACTTACTGTCTTATATTTAACTTATAACTGTGGGTTATTCTCTAGGTCATAATCAAACTTACTGTCTTTATATTTAACTTATAACTGTGGGTTATTTTGTAGGTCATAATCAAACTTACTGTCTTATTTTTAACTTATAATTGTGGGTTACTTATTGGATCATAATCAAACTTACTGTCTTATATTTAACTTATAACTGTGGGTTATTTTGTAGGTCATAATCAAACTTACTGTCTTATATTTAACTTATAACTGTGGGTTATTTATTGGGTCATAATCAAACTTACTGTCTTATATTTAACTTATAACTGTGGGTTATTTATTGGGTCATAATCAAACTTACTGTCTTATATTTAACTTATAACTGTGGGTTATTTATTAGGTCATAATCAAACTTACTGTCTTATTTTTAACTTATAACTGTGGGTTATTTATTGGGTCATAATCAAACTTACTGTCTTATATTTAACTTATAACTATGGGATTTTCTAGGTCATAATCAAACTTACCGTCTTATATTTAACTTATAACTGTGGGTTATTTATTGGGTCATAATCAAACTTACTGTTTTATATTTAACTTATAACTGTGGGTTATTTTGTAGGTCATAATGAAACTTACTGTCTTATATTTAACTTATAACTGTGGGTTATTTATTGGGTCATAATCAAACTTACTGTCTTATATTTAACTTATAACTGTGGGTTATTTATTGGGTCATAATCAAACTTACTGTCTTATATTTAACTTATAACTGTGGGTTATTTAATCTTACTGGGTCATAATCAAACTTACTGTCTTATATTTAACTTATAACTGTGGGTTATTTATTGGGTCATAATCAAACTTACTGTCTTATATTTAACTTATAACTGTGGGTTATTTATTAGGTCATAATCAAACTTACTGTCTTATATTTAACTTATAACTGTGGGTTATTTTGTAGGTCATAATCAAACTTACTGTCTTGTATTTAACTTATAACTGTGGGTTATTCTCTAGGTCATAATCAAACTTACTGTCTTGTATTTAATTTATAACTGTGGGTTATTTATTGGGTTATAATCAAACTTACTGTCTTATTTTTAACTTATTACTGTGAGGTATTCTCTCGGTCATAATCAAACTTACTGTCTTGTATTTAACTTATAACTGTGGGTTATTTATTGGGTCATAATCAAACTTACTGTCTTATATTTAACATATAACTGTGGGTTATTCTCTAGGTCATAATCAAACTTACTGTTTTATATTTAACTTATAACTGTGGGTTATTTTGTAGGTCATAATGAAACTTACTGTCTTCTTTTTAACATATAATTAAGGGTTACTTATTGGATCATAATCAAACTTACTGTCTTATAATTAACTTATAACTGTGGGTTATTTTGTAGGTCATAATCAAACTTACTGTCTTATTTTAACTTATAACTGTGGGTTATTTTGTAGGTCATAATCAAACTTACTGTCTTGTATTTAACTTATAACTGTGGGTTATTTATTGGGTCATAATCAAACTTACTGTCTTATATTTAACTTATAACTGTGGGTTATTTTGTAGGTCATAATCAAACTTACTGTCTTATATTTAACTTATAACTGTGGGTTATTTTGTAGGTCATAATCAAACTTACTGTCTTGTATTTAACTTATAACTGTGGGTTATTTATTGGGTCATAATCAAACTTACTGTCTTATATTTAACTTATAACTGTGGGTTATTTTGTAGGTCATAATCAAACTTACTGTCTTATTTTTAACTTATAACTGTGGGTTATTTATTGTTTCATAATCAAACTTACTATCTTATATTTAACTTATAACTGTGGGTTATTCTTAGGTCATAATCAAACTTACTGTCTTATATTTAGCTTATAACTGTGGGTTATTTTTCGGTCATAATGAAACTTACTGTCTTATATTTAACTTATAACTGTGGGTTATTTATTGGGTCATAATCAAACTTACTGTCTTATATTTAACTTATAACTGTGGGTTATTTATTGGGTCATAATCAAACTTACTGTCTTATTTTTAACTTATAACTGTGGGTTATTTATTGGGTCATAATCAAACTTACTGTCTTATTTTTAACTTATAACTGTGGGTTATTTATTGGGTCATAATCAAACTTACTGTCTTATATTTAACTTATAACTGTGGGTTATTTATTGGGTCATAATCAAACTTACTGTCTTATATTTAACTTATAACTGTGGGTTATTTTGTAGGTCATAATCAAACTTACTGTCTTATATTTAACTTATAACTGTGGGTTATTTTGTAGGTCATAATCAAACTTACTGTCTTGTATTTAACTTATAACTGTGGGTTATTTATTGGGTCATAATCAAACTTACTGTCTTATATTTAACTTATAACTGTGGGTTATTTATTGGGTCATAATCAAACTTACAGTCTTATTTTAACTTATAACTGTGGGTTATTTATTGGGTCATAATCAAACTTACTGTCTTATATTTAACTTATAACTGTGGGTTATTTTGTAGGTCATAATCAAACTTAAATTCTTATTTTTAACTTATAACTGTGGTTTATTTATTGGGTCATAATCAAACTTACTGTCTTATATTTAACTTATAACTGTGGGTTATTTCTAGGTCATAATCAAACTTACTGTCTTATATTTAACTTATAACTGTGGGTTATTTTGTAGGTCATAATCAAACTTACTGTCTTATTTTAACTTATAACTGTGGGTTATTTATTGGGTCATAATCAAACTTACTGTCTTATTTTTAACTTATAACTGTGGGTTCTTCTCTAGGTCATAATCAAACTTACTGTATTATATTTAACTTATAACTGTGGGTTATTTATTGGGTCATAATCAAACTTACTGTCTTATATTTAACTTATAACTGTGGGTTATTTATTGGGTCATAATCAAACTTACTGTCTTATATTTAACTTATAACTGTGGGTTATTCTCTAGGTCATAATCAAACTTGCTGTCTTATATTTAACTTATAACTGTGGGTTATTTATTGGGTCATAATCAAACTTACTGTCTTATATTTAACTTATAACTGTGGGTTATTTAGTAGGTCATAATCAAACTTACTGTCTTATTTTTAACTTATAACTGTGGGTTATTTTCTAGGTCATAATCAAACTTACTGTCTTGTATTTAACTTATAACTGTGGGTTATTTATTGGGTCATAATCAAACTTACTGTCTTATATTTAACTTATAACTGTGGGTTATTTTGTAGGTCATAATCAAACTTACTGTCTTGTATTTAACTTATAACTGTGGGTTAATCTCCAGGTCATAATCAAACTTACTGTCTTGTATTTAACTTATAACTGTGGGTTATTTATTGGGTCATAATCAAACTTACTGTCTTATTTTTAACTTATAACTGTGAGTTATTCTCTCGGTTATAATAAAACTTACTGTCTTGTATTTGACTTATAACTGTGAGATAGTTATTGGGTCATAATCAAACTTACTGTCTTATATTTAACATATAACTGTGGGTTATTCTCTAGGTCATAATCAAACTTACTGTTTTATATTTAACTTATAACTGTGGGTTATTTTGTAGGTCATAATGAAACTTACTGTCTTCTTTTTAACATATAATTAAGGGTTACTTATTGGATCATAATCAAACTTACTGTCTTATAATTAACTTATAACTGTGGGTTATTTTGTAGGTCATAATCAAACTTACTGTCTTATTTTAACTTATAACTGTGGGTTATTTATTGGGTCATAATCAAATTTACTGTCTTGTATTTAACTTATAACTGTGGGTTATTTATTGGGTCATAATCAAACTTACTGTCTTATATTTAACTTATAACTGTGGGTTATTTATCAGGTCATAATCAAACTTACTGTCTTATATTTAACTTATAACTGTGGGTTATTTCATAATCAAACTTACTGTCTTATATTTAACTTATAACTGTGGGTTATTTATTGGGTCATAATCAAACTTACTGTCTTATATTTAACTTATAACTGTGGGTTATTTATTGGGTCATAATCAAACTTACTGTCTTATATTTAACTTATAACTGTGGGTTATTTTGTAGGTCATAATCAAACTTAAATTCTTATTTTTAACTTATAACTGTGGTTTAATTATTGGGTCATAATCAAACTTACTGTCTTATATTTAACTTATAACTGTGGGTTATTCTCTAGGTCATAATCAAACTTACTGTTTTATATTTAACTTATAACTGTGGGTTATTTTGTAGGTCATAATCAAACTTACTGTCTTATATTTAACTTATAACTGTGGGTTATTTATTCGGTCATAATCAAACTTACTGTCTTATATTTAACTTATAACTGTGGGTTATTTATTGGGTCATAATCAAACTTACTGTCTTATATTTAACTTATAACTGTGGGTTATTTATTGGGTCATAATCAAACTTACTGTCTTATATTTAACTTATAACTGTGGGTTATTTTGTAGGTCATAATCAAACTTACTGTCTTATATTTAACTTATAACTGTGGGTTATTTATTGGGTCATAATCAAACTTACTGTCTTATATTTAACTTATAACTGTGGGTTATTTTGTAGGTCATAATCAAACTTACTGTCTTGTATTTAACTTATAACTGTGGGTTAATCTCCAGGTCATAATCAAACTTACTGTCTTGTATTTAACTTATAACTGTGGGTTATTTATTGGGTCATAATCAAACTTACTGTCTTATTTTTAACTTATAACTGTGGGTTATTCTCTCGGTCATAATCAAACTTACTGTCTTGTATTTGACTTATAACTGTGAGATAGTTATTGGGTCATAATCAAACTTACTGTCTTATATTTAACATATAACTGTGGGTTATTCTCTAGGTCATAACCAAACTTACTGTTTTATATTTAGCTTATAACTGTGGGTTATTTTGTAGGTCATAATGAAACTTACTGTCTTCTTTTAACATATAATTAAGGGTTACTTATTGGATCATAATCAAACTTACTGTCTTATAATTAACTTATAACTGTGGGTTATTTTGTAGGTCATAATCAAACTTACTGTCTTATTTTTAACTTATAACTGTGGGTTATTTATTGGGTCATAATCAAACTTACTGTCTTATATTTAACTTATAACTGTGGGTTATTTATTGGGTCATAATCAAACTTACTGTCTTATTTTTAACTTATAACTGTGGGTTATTTTGTAGGTCATAATCAAACTTACTGTCTTATATTTAACTTATAACTGTGGGTTATTTATTGGGTCATAATCAAACTTACTGTTTTGTATTTAACTTATAACTGTGGGTTAATCTCTAGGTCATAATCAAACGTACTGTCTTATATTTAACTTATAACTGTGGGTTATTTTGTAGGTCATAATCAAACTTACTGTCTTATTTTTAACTTATAACTGTGGGTTATTTATTGGGTCGTAATTAAACTTACTGTCTTGTATTTAACTTATAACTGTGGGTTATTTATTGGGTCATAATCAAACTTACTGTCTTATTTTTAACTTATAACTGTGGGTTATTTATTGGGTCATAATCAAACTTACTGTCTTATATTTAACTTATAACTGTGGGTTATTTATTGGGTCATAATCAAACTTACTGTCTTATATTTAACTTATAACTGTGGGTTATTTATTGGGTCATAATCAAACTTACTGTCTTATATTTAACTTATAACTGTGGGTTATTTTGTAGGTCATAATCAAACTTACTGTCTTATATTTAACTTATAACTGTGGGTTATTTTGTAGGTCATAATCAAACTTACTGTCTTGTATTTAACTTATAACTTTGTGTTATTTGTTGGGTCATAATCAAACTTACTGTCTTATTTTTAACTTATAACTGTGGGTTACTTATTGGATCATAATGAAACTTACTGTTTTACTTTAACTTATAACTGTGGGTTATTTATTGGGTCATAATCAAACTTACTGTCTTATATTTAACTTATAACTGTGGGTTATTTTGTAGGTCATAATCAAACTTAAATTCTTATTTTTAACTTATAACTGTGGTTTAATTATTGGGTCATAATCAAACTTACTGTCTTATATTTAACATATAACTGTGGGTTATTCTCTAGGTCATAATCAAACTTACTGTTTTATATTTAGCTTATAACTGTGGGTTATTTTGTAGGTCATAACGAAACTTACTGTCTTACTTTTAACTTATAGCTGTGGGTTATTTATTGGGTCATAATCAAACTAACTGTCTTATATTTAACATGTAACTGTGGGTTATTCTCTAGGTCATAATCAAACTTACTGTCTTATTTTTAACTTATAACTGTGGGTTATTTATTGGGTCATAATCAAACTTACTGTCTTATATTTAACTTATAACTGTGGGTTATTTATTGGGTCATAATCAAACTTACTGTCTTATATTTAACTTATAACTGTGGGTTATTTTGTAGGTCATAATCAAACTTACTGTCTTATATTTAACTTATAACTGTGGGTTATTTATTGTAGGTCATAATCAAACTTACTGTCTTATATTTAACTTATAACTGTGGGTTATTTATTGGGTCATAATCAATCTTGCTGTGTTATATTTAACTTATAACTGTGAGTTATTTATTGGGTCATAATCAAACTTACTGTCTTATATTTAATTTATAACTGTGGATTATTTATTGGGTCATAATCAAACTTACTGTCTTATATTTAACTTATAACTGTGGGTTATTTTGTAGGTCATAATCAAACTTACTGTCTTATATTTAACTTATAACTGTGGGTTATTTATTGGGTCATAATCAAACTTACTGTCTTATTATTTTGTATTTAACTTATAACTGTGGGTTATTTATAGGTCATAATCAAACTTACTGTCTTATATTTAACTTATAACTGTGGGTTATTTATTGGGTCATAATCAAACTTACTGTCTTATATTTAACTTATAACTGTGGGTTATTTATTGGGTCATAATCAAACTTACTGTCTTATATTTAACTTATAACTGTGGGTTATTCTCTAGGTCATAATCAAACTTACTGTTTTATATTTAACTTATAACTGTGGGTTATTTTGTAGGTCATAATCAAACTTACTGTCTTATTTTTAACTTATAACTGTGGGTTATTTATTGGATCATAATCAAACTTACTGTCTTATATTTAACTTATAACTGTGGGTTATTTTGTAGGTCATAATCAAACTTACTGTCTTATATTTAACTTATAACTGTGGGTTATTTATTGGGTCATAATCAAACTTACTGTCTTATATTTAACTTATAACTGTGGGTTATTTATTGGGTCATAATCAAACTTACTGTCTTATATTTAACTTATAACTGTGGGTTATTCTCTAGGTCATAATCAAACTTACTGTCTTATATTTAACTTATAACTGTGGGTTATTTTGTAGGTCATAATCAAACTTACTGTCTTATTTTTAACTTATAACTGTGGGTTATTTATTGGATCATAATCAAACTTACTGTCTTATTTTAACTTATAACTGTGGGTTATTTTGTAGGTCATAATCAAACTTACTGTCTTATTTTTAACTTATAACTGTGGGTTATTTATTGGATCATAATCAAACTTACTGTCTTATATTTAACTTATAACTGTGGGTTATTTTGTAGGTCATAATCAAACTTACTGTCTTATATTTAACTTATAACTGTGGGTTATTTATTGGGTCATAATCAAACTTACTGTCTTATTTTTAACTTATAACTGTGGGTTATTTTCTAGGTCATAATCAAACTTACTGTCTTATATTTAACTTATAACTGTGGGTTATTTATTGGGTCATAATCAAACTTACTGTCTTATATTTAACTTATAACTGTGGGTTATTTTGTAGGTCATAATCAAACTTACTGTCTTATTTTTAACTTATAACTGTGGGTTATTTTTGGGTCATAATGAAACTTACTGTCTTGTATTTAATTTATAACTGTGGGTTATTTTTAGGTCATAATCAAACTTACTGTCTTGTATTTGACTTATAACTGTGGGTAATAATCAAACTTACTGTCTTATTTTTAACTTATAACTGTGAGTTATTCTGTCGGTTATAATAAAACTTACTGTCTTGTATTTGACTTATAACTGTGAGATAGTTATTGGGTCATAATCAAACTTACTGTCTTATATTTAACATATAACTGTGGGTTATTCTCTAGGTCATAACCAAACTTACTGTTTTATATTTAGCTTATAACTGTGGGTTATTTTGTAGGTCATAATGAAACTTACTGTCTTCTTTTTAACATATAATTAAGGGTTACTTATTGGATCATAATCAAACTTACTGTCTTATAATTAACTTATAACTGTGGGTTATTTTGTAGGTCATAATCAAACTTACTGTCTTACTTTTAACTTATAACTGTGGGTTATTTATTAGGCTATAATCAAACTTACTGTCTTATTTTTAACTTATAACTGTGGGTTATTTATTGTTTCATAATCAAACTTACTATCTTATATTTAACTTATAACTGTGGGTTATTTATTGGGTCATAATCAAACTTACTGTCTTATTTTTAACTTATAACTGTGGGTTATTTATTGGGTCATAATCAAACTTACTGTCTTATATTTAACTTATAACTGTGGGTTATTTATTAGGTCATAATCAAACTTACTGTCTTATATTTAACTTATAACTGTGGGTTATTTTGTAGGTCATAATCAAACTTACTGTCTTATTTTTAACTTATAACTGTGGGTTATTTATTGGGTCATAATCAAACTTACTGTCTTATATTTAACTTATAACTGTGGGTTATTTTGTAGGTCATAATCAAACTTACTGTCTTATATTTAACTTATAACTGTGGGTTATTTATTAGGTCATAATCAAACTTACTGTCTTATTTTTAACTTATAACTGTGGGTTATTTATTGGGTCATAATCAAACTTACTGTCTTATTTTTAACTTATAACTGTGGGTTATTCTCTAGGTCATAATCAAACTTACTGTCTTATATTTAACTTATAACTGTGGGTTATTTATTGGGTCATAATCAAACTTACTGTCTTATATTTAACTTATAACTGTGGGTTATTTTGTAGGTCATAATAAAACTTACTGTCTTTTATTTAATCTATAACTGTCTGTTATTTATTGGGTCATAATCAAACTTACTGTCTTATATTTAACTTATAACTGTGGGTTATTTTCTAGGTCATAATCAAACTTACTGTCTTTTTTTTAACTTATAACTGTGGGTTATTTATTGGGTCATAATCAAACTTACTGTCTTATATTTAACTTATAACTGTGGGTTATTTATTGGGTCATAATCAAACTTACTGTCTTATATTTAACTTATAACTGTGGGTTATTTTGTAGGTCATAATCAAACTTACTGTCTTGTATTTAACTTATAACTGTGGGTTAATCTACAGGTCATAATCAAACTTACTGTCTTGTATTTAACTTATAACTGTGGGTTATTTATTGGGTCATAATCAAACTTACTGTCTTATTTTTAACTTATAACTGTGGGTTATTTATTGGGTCATAATCAAACTTACTGTCTTATATTTAACTTATAACTGTGGGTTATTTTGTAGGTCATAATCAAACTTACTGTCTTATATTTAACTTATAACTGTGGGTTATTTATTGGGTCATAATCAAACTTACTGTCTTATATTTAACTTATAACTGTGGGTTATTTATTGGGTCATAATCAAACTTACTGTCTTATTTTTAACTTATAACTGTGGGTTATTTATTGGGTCATAATCAAACTTACTGTCTTATATTTAACTTATAACTGTGGGTTATTTATTGGGTCATAATCAAACTTACTGTCTTATATTTAACTTATAACTGTGGGTTATTTATTGGGTCGTAATCAAACTTACTGTCTTATATTTAACTTATAACTGTGGGTTATTTATTGGGTCATAATCAAACTTACTGTCTTGTATTTAACTTATAACTGTGGGTTATTTATTGGGTCATAATCAAACTTACTGTCTTATATTTAACTTATAACTGTGGGTTATTTTGTAGGTCATAATCAAACTTACTGTCTTATTTTTAACTTATAACTGTGGGTTATTTATTGGATCATAATCAAACTTACTGTCTTATAATTAACTTATAACTGTGGGTTATTTTGTAGGTCATAATCAAACTTACTGTCTTATTTTTAACTTATAACTGTGGGTTATTTATTGGGTCATAATCAAACTTACTGTCTTATATTTAACTTATAACTGTGGGTTATTTTGTAGGTCATAATCAAACTTACTGTCTTGTATTTAACTTATAACTGTGGGTTATTTTTTGGGTCATAATCAAACTTACTGTCTTGTATTTAATTTATAACTGTGGGTTATTTTCTAGGTCATAATCAAACTTACTGTCTTGTATTTAACTTATAACTGTGGGTTATTTATTGGGTAATAATCAAACTTACTGTCTTATTTTTAACTTATAACTGTGAGTTATTCTCTCGGTTATAATAAAACTTACTGTCTTGTATTTGACTTATAACTGTGAGATAGTTATTGGGTCATAATCAAACTTACTGTCTTATATTTAACATATAACTGTGGGTTATTCTCTAGGTCATAATCAAACTTACTGTTTTATATTTAGCTTATAACTGTGGGTTATTTTGTAGGTCATAATGAAACTTACTGTCTTCTTTTTAACATATAATTAAGGGTTACTTATTGGATCATAATCAAACTTACTGTCTTATAATTAACTTATAACTGTGGGTTATTTATTGGGTCATAATCAAACTTACTGTCTTATTTTTAACTTATAACTGTGGGTTATTTATTGGGTATAATCAAACTTACTGTCTTATATTTAACTTATAACTGTGGGTTATTTATTGGATCATAATCAAACTTACTGTCTTATATTTAACTTATAACTGTGGGTTATTTATTGGGTCATAATCAAACTTACTGTCTTATATTTAACTTATAACTGTGGGTTATTCTCTAGGTCATAATCAAACTTACTGTTTTATATTTAGCTTATAACTGTGGGTTATTTTGTAGGTCATAACGAAACTTACTGTCTTATTTTAAACTTAGAACTGTGGGATACTTATTGGATGATAATGAAACTTACTGTCTTATTTTACCTTATAACTGTGGGTTATTATGTAGGTCATGATCAAACTTAAAGTCTTATTTTTGACATATAATTATGGGTTACTTATTGGATCATAAGCAAACTTACTGTCTTATAATTAACTTATAACTGTGGGTTATTTTGTAGGTCATAATCAAACTTACTGTCTTATATTTAACTTATAACTGTGGGTTATTTATTAGGTCATAATCAAACTTACTGTCTTATTTTTAACTTATAACTATGGGTTCTTCTCTAGGTCATAATCAAACTTGCTGTATTATATTTAACTTATAACTGTGGGTTATTTATTGGGTCATAATAAAACTTACTGTCTTATATTTAATTATAACTGTGGGTTATTTTGTAGGTCATAATCAAACTTAAAGTCTTATTTTTAACTTATAACTGTGGGTTATTTTTTGGGTCATAATCAAACGTACTGTCTTGTATTTAATTTATAACTGTGGGTTATTTTCTAGGTCATAATCAAACTTACTGTCTTGTATTTGACTTATAACTGTGGGTTATTTATTGGGTCATAATCAAACTTACTGTCTTATTTTTAACTTATAACTGTGGGTTATTTATTAGGTCATAATCAAACTTACTGTCTTATATTTAACTTATAACTGTGGGTTATTTATTGGGTCATAATCAAACTTACTGTCTTATATTTAACTTATAACTGTGGGTTATTTATTGGGTCATAATCAAACTTACTGTCTTATTTTTAACTTATAACTGTGGGTTATTTATTGGGTCATAATCAAACTTACTGTCTTATATTTAACATATAACTGTGGGTTATTCTCTAGGTCATAATCAAACTTACTGTTTTATATTTAGCTTATAACTGTGGGTTATTTTGTAGGTCATAATGAAACTTACTGTCTTATTTTAAACTTAGAACTGTGGGATACTTATTGGATGATAATGAAACTTACTGTCTTATTTTACCTTATAACTGTGGGTTATTATGTAGGTCATGATCAAACTTAAAGTCTTATTTTTAACTTATAACTGTGGGTTACTTATTGGATCATAATCAAACTTACTGTCTTATATTTAACTTATAACTGTGGGTTATTTTGTAGGTCATAATCAAACTTACTGTCTTATATTTAACTTATAACTGTGGGTTATTTATTGGGTCATAATCAAACTTACTGTCTTATTTTTAACTTATAACTGTGGGTTATTCTCTAGGTCATAATCAAACTTACTGTCTTATATTTAACTTATAACTGTGGGTTATTTATTGGGTCATAATCAAACTTACTGTCTTATATTTAATCTATAACTGTGGGTTATTTTGTAGGTCATAATCAAACTTACTGTCTTATTTTTAACTTATAACTGTGGGTTATTTTTTGGGTCATAATCAAACTTACTGTCTTATATTTAACTTATAACTGTGGGTTATTTATTAGGTCATAATCAAACTTACTGTCTTATTTTTAACTTATAACTGTGGGTTATTTATTGTTTCATAATCAAACTTACTATCTTATATTTAACTTATAACTGTGGGTTATTTATTGGGTCATAATCAAACTTACTGTCTTATTTTTAACTTATAACTATGGGTTCTTCTCATGGTCATAATCAAACTTGCTGTATTATATTTAACTTATAACTGTGGGTTATTTATTAGATCATAATAAAACTTACTGTCTTATATTTAATCTATAACTGTGGGTTATTTTGTAGGTCATAATCAAACTTAAAGTCTTATTTTTAACTTATAACTGTGGGTTATTTATTGGGTCATAATCAAACATACTGTCTTGTATTTAATTTATAACTGTGGGTTATTTTCTAGGTCATAATCAAACTTACTGTCTTATTTTTAACTTATAACTGTGAGGTATTCTCTCGGTCATAATCAAACTTACTGTCTTGTATTTGACTTATAACTGTGGATTATTTATTGGGTCATAATCAAACTTACTGTCTTATATTTAACTTATAACTGTGGGTTATTTTGTAGGTCATAATCAAACTTACTGTCTTGTATTTAACTTATAACTTTGTGTTATTTATTGGGTCATAATCAAACTTACTGTCTTATTTTTAACTTATAACTGTGAGTTATTCTGTCGGTTATAATAAAACTTACTGTCTTGTATTTGACTTATAACTGTGAGATAGTTATTGGGTCATAATCAAACTTACTGTCTTATATTTAACATATAACTGTGGGTTATTCTGTAGGTCATAATGAAACTTACTGTCTTCTTTTTAACATATAATTAAGGGTTACTTATTGGATCATAATCAAACTTACTGTCTTATAATTAACTTATAACTGTGGGTTATTTTGTAGGTCATAGTCAAACTTACTGTCTTACTTTTAACTTATAACTGTGGGTTATTTATTAGGCTATAATCAAACTTACTGTCTTATTTTTAACTTATAACTGTGGGTTATTTATTGTTTCATAATCAAACTTACTGTCTTATATTTAACTTATAACTGTGGGTTATTTATTGGGTCATAATCAAACTTACTGTCTTATTTTTAACTTATAACTATGGGTTCTTCTCTAGGTCATAATCAAACTTGCTGTATTATATTTAACTTATAACTGTGGGTTATTTATTAGATCATAATAAAACTTACTGTCTTATATTTAATCTATAACTGTGGGTTATTTTGTAGGTCATAATCAAACTTAAAGTCTTATTTTTAACTTATAACTGTGGGTTATTTATTGGGTCATAATCAAACGTACTGTCTTGTATTTAATTTATAACTGTGGGTTATTTTCTAGGTCATAATCAAACTTACTGTCTTATTTTTAACTTATAACTGTGAGTTATTTATCTCGGTCATAATCAAACTTACTGTCTTGTATTTGACTTATAACTGTGGATTATTTATTGGGTCATAATCAAACTTACTGTCTTATATTTAACTTATAACTGTGGGTTATTTTGTAGGTCATAATCAAACTTACTGTCTTGTATTTAACTTATAACTGTGGGTTAATCTCCAGGTCATAATCAAACTTACTGTCTTGTATTTGACTTATAACTGTGGGTTATTTATTGGGTAATAATCAAACTTACTGTCTTATTTTTAACTTATAACTGTGAGTTATTCTGTCGGTTATAATAAAACTTACTGTCTTGTATTTGACTTATAACTGTGAGATAGTTATTGGGTCATAATCAAACTTACTGTCTTATATTTAACATATAACTGTGGGTTATTCTCTAGGTCATAACCAAACTTTCTGTTTTATATTTAGCTTATAACTGTGGGTTATTTTGTAGGTCATAATGAAACTTACTGTCTTCTTTTTAACATATAATTAAGGGTTACTTATTGGATCATAATCAAACTTACTGTCTTATAATTAACTTATAACTGTGGGTTATTTTGTAGGTCATAGTCAAACTTACTGTCTTACTTTTAACTTATAGCTGTGAGTTATTAATTGGGTCGTAATTAAATTTACTGTCTTGTATTTAACTTATAACTGTGGGTTATTTTTGGGTCATAATCAAACTTACTGTCTTTTTTTTTATCTTATAACTGTGGGTTATTTATTTGGTCATAATCAAACTTACTGTCTTATATTTAACTTATAACTGTGGGTTACTTATTGGATCATAATGAAACTTACTGTTTTACTTTTAACATATAGTCATGGGTTACTTATTGGATCATAATGAAACTTACTGTCTTATACTTAACTTATAACTGTGGGTTATTTTGTAGGTCATAATCAAACTTAAATTCTTATTTTTAACTTATAACTGTGGGTTAGTTATTGGGTCATAATCAAACTTACTGTCTTATATTTAACATATAACTGTGGGTTATTCTCTAGGTCATAATCAAACTTACTGTCTTATTTTAAACTTATAACTGTGGGTTATTTTTTGGGTCATAATCAAACTTACTGTCTTATATTTAACTTATAACTGTGGGTTATTTTGTAGGTCATAATCAAACTTACTGTCTTGTATTTAACTTATAACTTTGTGTTATTTATTGGGTCATAATCAAACTTACTGTCTTATTTTTAACTTATAACTGTGAGTTATTCTCTCGGTCATAATTAAACTTAATGTGTTGTATTTAAATTCTAACTGTGGGTTATTTATTGGGTCATACTCAAACTTACTGTCTTATTTTTAACATATAATTATGGGTTACTTATTGGATCATAATCAAACTTACTGTCTTATAATTAACTTATAACTGTGAGTTTTTTATTGGATCATAATGAAACTTATTGTCTTATTTTTAACTTATAACTGTTTGTTATTCTCTCAGTCATAATCAAACGTATTGTCTTTTATTTAATTTATAACTGTGGGTTATTTTCTAGTTCATAATCAAACTTACTGTTTTATCTTACAACTGTAGGTTATTTTGTAGGTCATAAGCAAACTTACTGTTTTATTTGAAACTGATAACTGTGGGTTATTTATTGGGTTATAATGAAATTTACTGTTTTACTTCCAATTTGTGACTGTGGGTTATGCGCGTAATATGTGACTTGTTATGCTACATTTTAGAATGGATTATAACCAGATACGTTATCGCCCTCTATGAACATGTCGGGACTTTCCTGAACACTTGTTAATTTGTCTTGATCAGAATGTTTGTATCCTGTTTTTATTGTTTCATATTGTCTCCATGTATGTAGTAGTTATTGAGTAAATTCCCGAGTAGTAACATGAATGTTAACGTGTAATCCAACAGACATGTACGAGTTGTAATACTAGTTTGTATAAGTTGTTTTCAGAATTTGTTGTTGAAAACACACGTGTACACCTGTGTTGTATAAAAGGCTGTACTTTTTTTGTGATCAACGCTTTGTTCTGACAGTTTCTTTGTATTTGGTTCAGAGTCGTGCCTCATCACGTGTCATAAGTTATAGGGCGTTAAACTGTTCGGCCGTGTAGAAATGGTATGAAGCAAACGGACATTACGAGAATAAATAGGTACCTCAGTGTACTGTATCCAGAATCCTGAAACGTCACAGGACTACAAGAAACGTTGTTCCAGAAAGTCTACTGGTAGACGCTGAAAACTTGGGCAAGATATGACCTTGTTTTGATTAAGTTAACAGGTCCAGGTCAAAAGAAGTCTTACAATACCTGCTGACAGTAATGGCATGAACACATTTATTTCAGGGTATCCAGAAACGCAGTGAACTACAGATTGACCAAACAAGGTTAGTTTGCAAGAAGGACTATCTGCAAATAGATATTAACTAGAATTCACTGCTGTCACTGGGTTGCTTTGGCAAGACAGCATGATAACAGGGTACTGGCAATATATTAATTTCGGGATTCTTAAAGCTGAATGCAGGGTTCGTGTTCGTCGTTTGCCTGAAGAACTGATGAGAGAAGACTGTTTTTCCCACATAAAACACAGAATAAGGTGCAGTACATGTTTGGGCAGCTATTCATCATTGTGAAAAAAAATTGCTCTTCATAGCCTCCAGGGGAACGTCAGTGCCGTCTCCTACAGATATCACATGGAGACGATATTTCTGCTCTGTGCTAGTAAAAACGTTTAGCAATAACTTTGTGTTTCAGGATGACAATGTCACTGCCCACAATACATATTCTGGACAGAATTATCTCGACCAGAAGGACGTGTCAAGATTGCCATGGCTGCCAAGTTCTCTAGATTACAATCCCATTGATAAATGTTGAACCGGAAAATTGTTAATCACGACCCTATACCAGCTATTGTATGTGAACTACAATGCCTTCTAGTGACAAGTTGGGATGAAATCATGGTAGATTACGTCAATTAACTCACAGACAACATGCTACGCCACCTTGTGGAGTTTATTAGGTACAGATTAACCAAGTACTAAATATATACAATGACTGAAGGGCTTGTCTCATCTCTTGCTATTCTATTAACCCTAGCCTTATAGCAACGATGGCTTAAGGGTTTGATTTCTGTTGGACAGTTATTAGATTCATGCTAATGGTATAAAACTACTTATAAATATACTTAGTTAATTGTATAAAGTATTGTTTTAGTACAGAGATAAGTGAGCAGATAAAAACACACACAAAATGTGTCAGTTTATTTCACTCAGTAAATCTGATTGCACAACTGTTCAGTAAAAGTGAGACTTGTTTATTCTTCTACCAAACACATGGAGTCGGTCACAACCCGTGCCAAGACGCCTATTGGATTTATCGCGCCCATAAAGTCGGTCACTTTAAAATGTCTCATCACCATGCGAGCCTTGTGAGATTTCCTACTTCAACCGGACATTATTCTTTCAAAGGGAGCTTAGCTTAGGGTAGTAACTACACTTCCATAGCTGTTTATAGCCGGCTTTTCCATAGTCGCAGTAGCCGCTTGTTTATGGCGCCAAAATGATCATGACTGGAATCAGTTTGTGAAGCCGAGAAGAAACTGTTAGATTAAATCCCTTAACATTGTTCTAAAAATAAGTAACAGTCAATGACTGTCACACGAGACACAAAACAGAAACAACAATAGAAATAATCTTAATTAACATAAATAAACATTTATACTAAAATGATACCACTAACGTGTTCTAGTTAGAATGGATAATATCATTGTTTTCTTCGTGTAACGCCAAACAGCTACACAATGGGCTATGTACATTCTATCTACTCTAGGAAATCAAACCCGGGTTTTAGTGTTGTAAGTTTGTAAACTTACCACTGATCCGCGTGAAATATATTTGTGTTCGATATAGACGTTTCTCTTTGTAGTTTTTTTGTTGTTATTTTAAGGGAACAAATGTGAATTGTTTGAAGCCGAGCACAAAGTTACGCTTTTGAATTATAAAAGTAACGAAGAGTTCTATTTCCTCTCTCTCAAAGACGACGTTAATCTACGAAACTAGCTGAACTCAATAGATGAACAGCCTAATAGGTGGCGCCTCACTGTCACATAATTTCTAAATTCTTAATAAAGTAAGGAACTCGGTTCTTGGCTTTGGGCTGTTTAGGCGAACCATGTTTATTAGAAGATTAATAACAGCTATTTGAGAAGCATGGCGTTAGAGGGAACTTTAAATTAATAGTGACGTCAAACACAGAATCAACAACTATCTGTTATAGATAATGTCTAGCCTACAGTTTAAGTATGACAGAACAGAGTTTCAGTTCGAACCAACAAACTTGATAACAAAAAATAACTCATTATTTAATTAGATTATTAATTAAAATTTATTCTTATTTAAGAACATTCTATAAACAACGAAGTTTCGTGTAATGGAAATTTTATGATAGAGCAGTGTTTTGTGACCTGCTGCATAGGAGAAAAAACAAACAAAAATCCTGTTGTTGTTTATTTTAAAATCCATTGTGAACCGAAACATTCTGCTTCTAAGTGATACAGTAGTATGTCTGTAAACCTTACGTTACGATACTTGTGGTGAACAGAAGACAGATAGTCTATTGTGTAGCTTTGTGCTTAACTTGATAGAATAGAAGAAAGGCAAGTAAATCATTGCTAAACCTTGACCTCTGTAATCGAATAATGAGATTTACTGACACATTTTAATGCCCTTTACAGCTTAAAGTTCACTGACTTGAATCGAATCAGCGACCCACATATTTCCCTTACCTATAGGCCATGTCAAGCCTAAAAATGGAGCTAAAACTACAAATAAATAATGAGTACCATAAAAGTTAGACTGAATTAATGAAGTTTATTAATCCTTTAATGGATGATCTGTGTCGTAGTTAATTAAGCTTAGTGGTGCGAATGCAGAGTTTGTGTTTTGACAGAAGAGCTGAAATATGAAAGTAGAAAGTACGTAGAATTTCTGTTAAGCTTAGTCCATTTGTGAAGTCAGGCCTAGTTCACTTGTAAAGTTAGGCCTATCGGTAAATGTTAGTTACGCTAACCATAAAACGTGAAATGAAAGATATAAAACGTTTGTGTTAGTGCTAAGTGAACAGACTTTCGAATCCTCTTTTTTAACGAACAATTTAAAAGAACTCAATCAATGTTGAAACTGTTATAACAATATTTATGAGGATTGCAGATATTATACAAAAAAGAAAGTGGCCAGATCTTGGAGTTTGTACTGTGAGTTGTTACAACTCTTTGCAGCATAGGTTACAGCAACACTATGTAATACAATAACTGCTCAGAGGAAAGTCAAGGATTCTGAGTTTTGACATATAATTAAGACTTGTGTTAAAGTATTTTTAAATTTAAAAAATTGTATATATTTTTATTAAACAAAATATCAAAAACTAATCATGTTCAACAAATTTTTACTTTATATTACACACTAAGTTATAAGAAAAGTTGTACCAATACTCGTTGGAATGTTACTAACTTAGATATGACCAAGAGAAAAAAGCTTTATATCACTTCAAAAATATCAACATTATACTAAAAAGATGGCAGCACGATCGAAGTTACTCTGTACGACAAACAAGCTCTTATTGTAGATTCTTCCCTAAAATTGATTTTATCAGTTAAAAACGGAAGGATGTTATATTAGTGTGCATGTATTACTGTGTGTAATATATTAGTATGCATGTAGTACCGTGTGTAATATGTTAATGTGCATGTGTTAATGTATGTAATATGTTAATGTGCATGTATTAATGTATGTAATATGTTAATGTGCATGTATTAATGTATGTAATATGTTAGTGTGAATATGAATGATTCTTACAGTTCACTGTATTAATATGTATATATGAATGATTCTTACAGTTGACTGTATTAATATGTATATATGAATTATTCTAAAGGTTGACTGTATTAATATGTATATTGGAATGATTCCAAAAGTTGACTGTATTAATATGTATATATGAATAATTCTTACAGTTGACTTTGTGTTAATATGTATATATAAATGATTCTAAAGGTTGTCTGTATTAATATGTATATGTGAATTATTCTTACAGTTGTTTGATACCAATCTTACTTCTGTTACTTTAAGTACATAAAGTTTTTCGACACTTTTCGTTTTTCCCTTTTTGCACACACTGCTGTTTGACATGGTTGTTTTCCCTTTATATTTATGTAATTGTTTGACATGGTTGGTTTTACTTTATGTAAATGTAACTGTTTCATATGGTTGGTTTTACTTTTTGTAGGTGGAGATGTTTGATATGGTTGTTTTTACTTGATGTTAGTGTTTGATTGTCTTGGTTTTACTCTATATATATATAACTGTTTGATATAGTTGTTTCTACTCTATTTAACTGTTTCACATGGCTGGTTTTACTTTATGTATGTGTAGATGTTTGATACGTTTGCTTTTACTTTATGTTAGTGTTTGATATGGTTGGTTTTACTTTATGTAATTGTTTGATATGATATCTTTATTTGATATATGTAACTGTTTGATTAAATTTGTTTAACTTTATGTAAGTGTTTGATGTGGTATTTTTTCTTTATGTAAGTGTTTGATATAGTTGGTTTTACTTTGTATATATGTAACTGTTTATATGTTTGGTTTTAATTGAATACATGTAACTCTTTGATATGGTTCATTGTACTTTATATATATGTAACTCATTGATATGGTTGTTTATAATTTATATACATGTAACTCTTTGATATGAATGTTTTTACTTTATATATATGAAAATGTTTGTTATAGATCTTTTTACTGTATATATATATATGTAACTGTTTAACATGGTTGTTTTTAATTTATGTAACTCTTTGATATAGATGCTTTACTCTATATATATGTAACTGTTTGATATCTCTTTTTTTTTACTTTACATATCTGTAACTGTTGGATATGGTTGTTTTTACTTAATATATATGTAATTGTTTGATATAGTTGTTTTTTATACATATGTAACTGTTTGCTATGGTTGTTTTTACTTTATGTAACTGTTTGATATACTTGGTTTTACTTCACGTAGATGTAACTGTCTCATATGGTTGGTTTTACTTGGTATATATGTAACTGTTTGATGTGTTTGTTTTTACTTGATGCAACTGTTTGATATGGTTGTTTTTACTTTATGCAACTTTTTGATATAGTTGGTTTTACTTCATGTAGATGTAACTGTCTGATATGGTTGGCTTTACTCTATGTAGATGTAACTGTTTGATATGGTTGGTTTTACTTTGCGTACATGTAACTGTTTGAATTGATTGGTTTTAGTTCTTTATATATGTAACTGTTTGATATGTTTCTTTTTAGTTAATGTAACTGTTTGATATGTTTCTTTTTAGTTAATGTAACTGTTTGATATGTTTCTTTTTAGTTAATGTAACTGTTTGATATGTTTCTTTTTAGTTAATTTAACTGTTTGATATGGTTGTTTTTACTTTATGTAGATGTAACTGTTTGATGTGGTTGGTTTTACTTTATGTGGATGTAACTGTTTGATATGGTTAGTTTTACTTTATGTAGATGTAACTGTTTGATATGGTTGTTTTTACTTTATGTAGATGTAACTGTTTGATGTGGTTGGTTTTACTTTATGTGGATGTAACTGTTTGATATGGTTGTTTTTACTTTATGTAGATGTAACTGTTTGATGTGGTTGGTTTTACTTTATGTAGATGTAACTGTTTGATGTGGTTGGTTTTACTTTATGTAGATGTAACTGTTTGATATGGTTGTTTTTACTTTATGTAGATGTAACTGTTTGATGTGGTTGGTTTTACTTTATGTGGATGTAACTGTTTGATATGGTTGTTTTTACTTTATGTAGATGTAACTGTTTGATGTGGTTGGTTTTACTTTATGTAGATGTAACTGTTTGATATGGTTAGTTTTACTTTATGTAGATGTAACTGTTTGATATGGTTGTTTTTACTTTATGTAGATGTAACTGTTTGATGTGGTTGGTTTTACTTTATGTGGATGTAACTGTTTGATATGGTTGTTTTTACTTTATGTAGATGTAACTGTTTGATGTGGTTGGTTTTACTTTATGTAGATGTAACTGTTTGATATGGTTGTTTTTACTTTATGTAGATGTAACTGTTTGATATGGTTGTTTTTACTTTATGTAGATGTAACTGTTTGATGTGGTTGGTTTTACTTTATGTGGATGTAGCTGTTTGATATAGTTGCTTTTATTTTATGTAAGTGTTTGATATGTTTCTTTTTAGTTAATGTAACTGTTTGATATGGTTGTTTTTAGTTAATGTAACTGTTTGATATGTTTCTTTTTAGTTAATGTAACTGTTTGATATGGTTGTTTTTACTTTATGTAGATGTAACTGTTTGATATAGTTGTTTTTACTTTATGTGGATGTAACTGTTTGATATGGTTAGTTTTACTTTATGTAGATGTAACTGTTTGATATGGTTGTTTTTACTTTATGTAGATGTAACTGTTTGATATGGTTGTTTTTACTTTATGTAGATGTAACTGTTTGATATGGTTGTTTTTACTTTATGTAGATGTAACTGTTTGATATGGTTGTTTTTACTTTATGTAGATGTAACTGTTTGATATGGTTGTTTTTACTTTATGTAGATGTAACTGTTTGATATGGTTGTTTTTACTTTATGTAGATGTAACTGTTTGATATGGTTGTTTTTACTTTATGTAGATGTAACTGTTTGATATGGTTGTTTTTACTTTATGTAGATGTAGCTGTTTGATATAGTTGCTTTTATTTTATGTAAGTGTTTGATATGGTTGGATTTAAATTATGTAATGTAACTGTTTGATATGGTTGAATTTTATTTATATAATGTAACTGTTTGATATGGTTGGTTTACTCTGTGTGGATATAACTGTTTGGCATGGCTGGCTTTACTCTATGTAGACATATCTGTTTGGTATGGCTGGCTTAACTTGATGTAGATGTGTTTTTTTGTTATCGTTAGTTTTACTTTATGCTGATTAGCTGTTTCGTAGGATTGTTTTTACTTTATGTAGTTTTAGGTATTTGATATGGCTGGTTTTACTTTATATATACATATACACAGATTTGTTTATACTGGCTTTACAGTTTATTTTAGCTGTTTTTACAATTTATGGTTGGCTTCTACGTTTTATTTAAGTTGGACACACTTGGCTAGTTTTGTAGTTTATTTAGATTGTTGCATGGTGTGTTATAGTGGTTTCTCAATATTTTCTAGTTGGTTTCCTAGTTTAATGTTTCTGTTGCATGTTTATTATAACTGGTTGTACCGTTTTTAATGTTGATTGTCTTGTTTATTATGCTTGATTTCATTCGGTTTATTATATGATTAGTTTTGTAGTTTATTGTCGAGTGTATTAAAGAACCAACATACTGTATATTGTATCTGTAATAGCTTTGATACATAACTTAGAGAAATCGTTTTGTATAATCCGTTATTCACTTAGACTCCTGTTTCCTCTGTTATGATAAAAGAAAAACATTAGTAGAACCAAATGACTGAATTCAACCTAATTGTCAAGTACAGCTTACAATATAATAATACCATAAGACCATTCTTTGTATGTTGTTAAGTACAAAACCACACACTGGACTACCTGTACACTATCCGCTACAAATATCGAAACTCGGTTTTTAGGTTTATAAGCCTTCAGACTTACGCAGAGCTACTGAGGGTATTAAACTATTGGATGTTTGAGTCCTGTTATTGACATATACACATTTATATAGTTTGTTATATTCTAATTTTAGAACTTTTAAGGAAAGCTGGTGAGAGAAAACCACATAGCCAGCATAGGAAAACAAATTATTAACATAGAAAAATCACGTGATCATAATAGAAAATTTACATGATCAGTATAAAAAAAACCACATTGTTTATACAAGTAAAACACGTGACCATTATAGACAAAACCTCATGATCATTGTAGAAAAACCACATGATCAGTATAGGAGAACCACATTGTTTATATGAGTAAAACACATGATCATTATACAAAAACCACAGGATTAACATAGAAAAATCACATGGTCACAATAGAAAATTATTAACAATAATTACATCTTTATTAACATAAAACACACATTCGTTGAAAATAACATCTTTATTAAAATAAAACACACATTCGTTGAAAATAACATCTTTATTAACAAAAAACACACATTCGTTAAAAATAACATCTTTATTAACATGAAACATTCGTTAAAAATAACATGTCTATTAACATAAAACACACATTCGTTGAAAATAACATCTTTATTAACAAAAACACACATTCGTTAAAAATAACATCTTTATTAAACATAAAACACACATTCGTTAAAAATAACATCTTTATTAACATGAAACATTCGTTAAAAATAACATGTCTATTAACATAAAACACACATTCGTTGAAAATAACATCTTTATTAACATAAAACACACATTCGTTGAAAATAACATCTTTATTAACATGAAACATTCGTTAAAAATAACATGTCTATTAACATAAAACACACATTCGTTGAAAATAACATCTTTATTAACAAAAACACACATTCGTTAAAAATAACATCTTTATTAAACATAAAACACACATTCGTTAAAATAACATCTTTATTAACATGAAACATTCGTTAAAAATAACATGTCTATTAACATAAAACACACATTCGTTGAAAATAACATCTTTATTAACATAAAACACACATTCGTTGAAAATAACATCTTTATTAACATAAAACACACATTTGTTAACACTAATTACATCGTTATTAAAATAAAAACACACATTCGTTAACAATAAATACCTATATAACACAAAACACACATTTTATAACAATAAATACCTATATGACACAAAACACACATTTTATAACAATAAATACCTCTATAACATAAAACACACATTCGTTAACAATAAATACCTCTGTAACATAAAACACACAGTCATTAACAATAAATACCTCTATAACATAAAACACACAGTCATTAACAATAATTACACCTTTATGAATATGAAACAGATTCACTAAAAGTTACATTTATGTATTTACTTCTTACTGTGAAGCAGATGTGTAAATAATATTTGAAAAGAACAAATAAAGAGTGACTAACTTGTTTTTAGTTTTTATATAAAAAATAATTGTAGAGGACTCTGTTGTTTTTCCGCTCTATTCTTCCCCGTTTTGTAGGAATATCAAATCAAGAAAGTCATCTGGTTTAAAAAATTTACTGTTTCCTAACTTGACATAAATGACGCATTCTAAATATATAAACTTTAAAACTGTCTTCTTTAAGATGGAAGAATGAATCTTCCGAGGAGAGGGTCGTTGGGGGGTGGGGTTAAACAGAGGATATAAATGTCTTTGGGAAAATGTAGTGCACAGTAATCTAATTTACAACATTAGAGCATAGTCTCATGTAGACGAGGGTTATTTATGACACGTTATAACTAGTGTACCTTTAATTAAAAAGGACAAGGTAGAATGCATAAGACACGAACATTAACATGACCATTAAATTTATGCATGGTGCGACAGCGAGTCGAAATTTACGCGGCTGTTACATTCACTCAATGTTTATTGCTGACCATCTATACGTATTTACGGGTATTAATACAGTGTCTAAACGGAAGTGAAGGCAGCCTTGCTGACAAGGAAGAGTGAGTGACATACACTGATTTGTCAAGCGTCTGAACGTATGAATTAAGTTCCTGACAGAAGAACCAAAAGTCTTATCTAGAATATTGGATGAATAAGAAGAGACATCTACATGATTCAGATTTATCATAATTCTGTTTCTCAGATCTGTTAGAATACGTTTGTTGTGAAGATGCCTTCCTCCATTACGGTTTAAACGCTGGAAGTCGGCAACGAATTAGAAACTGATAGGTTTAAAATGTGTGAGAAATGTCACGTAAACTGTTACATCCCCCACACGTGAAGTTTACGGGATTTCTTATAACAAATATTAGGCCTAATATTCTTCTGTTGTTCAGAATATAAAGAAACGGTTGTGAAAAAATTTTTTTTACAGAGTTTAGATTGAACTTCAGGATCAGGCGTGGATGCGGAAAAAGTGACTTTGAAATCCCATTTTTCGATTAATGTAGCCCCAGAGTTAGCATTGCGTGATGTTTACTAGCTGTCTTCCCTCTTCCATTTAGCCCATCAGTCCAAATTAGGGAGAACTAGCACTTCACTTTCAAAATAGTTGCGATAACTTCATTCATTGATTACAGAAGGAGTTGATTGGTTTCTTGTTTCATTCGATTGAAACATTTGATAAATAGAGGATGGAGAACAAAACGCCTTACTTACTTTAAATTGATGCCCAGTGGCGGATTTAAAGTTGTGTGGGCGATACATCCCATGTAGTTTCACATAGAATAAAATTACCAATGGGTTCTGGAGCTGAACCCCCTCTAGCCCCTACCAAAATACGTTATTGCCATGGTCAGGATATCAAAATATTTATTATCTGTATCGAGCCTTTAAAAGTAAGAACTGTTAGATGGGGAAAAATAATCTCCAATTTCCACAAAAGTGATGGAAAGGAAAAGATAAATAATAGGTAAACAGTACAGTGGATGATGATAAGAAGATGGTTGATAAGTTTTGTTATGTTGCATATGATTGGAAGGAAATGTAATGAAAAGATACTAACAGTTATCTAATGTGTTATAGTTACATGATGAATCATCAAGTCTAGCCAGTCTCAGTTTATATAAGGGTTTGTTTTAAGCTTTAAAGAAACTATATCAATTGAGTGTTGTATGTTTTCTCTTTTGCCAAAATAAAAGAAAAGACAATATTTGAAGTATTCATGAAGAAACTTTGTAGAATGGATGGCAACTGCCTGTTGTGGAGACACAAGTATACAGGACGACGTTTCGGAAGTCTTCTGCCATACGTTTTCTGAAGACGAAAGGCAGAAGACTTTGGCGTCTTCCTCTACACTTGTGTCTCCACAACAGGCAGTTGCCATCCATTCTACAAGGTTTCAATATTTGAAGTGTCTAAACAATAAAAATAGTATTCAACAATACTTCCTCTCTGGATTGTTGAGTCCCTTGAACAATGTAATAACAAAAAAACAATGGTGCATTAAAGTTAAAGTTTCATACTTAACAATAATGTGGACTGTTACCAAAGTAAAAAATGTAAATTACTAATTAATTGTGTTAAACAAACTGTAATCAAAAGTAAGTTTTATTTGCTTGTTTACTGTCACTAAACTGTCCATTCATCAAACCAAGTAGGTGAAATATATATCTGTTGCTAATGATACAATAGTAGGATGACATCTTTCCTGTATCAATATTCTTGTTTTGCCATTTGAGTTTTTGGAGGAGGTTTCTTCAGGTACATGGTCAATGGAATCTACTAGTGGATACACTTCTGTTGATACTCTAGATATGGTCCAGAGCTCTTCAGCAGATTTACATTGTTTATTTTTAAGTCTTCCCTGAACTCACCAGTTGGCCATGAGGATGATGGTGAATTGCTGGGCATTTTGTCCATTTTGGTTCTTTAACCCACATCACTGAATCTGTTGACACTACATAGGAACCTTTCCAAAATCTACTTAGATTTGGAGATATCCCTCTCTTGTGAAGTGGATTTCAGAGCCATGTTATCATAATGGATTCCAGCATTACCAGCATTTACTTATTAGCTTTTCATTTTATCACTAAGTAATTAAAATCTGACTTGTATGATATCAGTGATATTCCTTAATCTCACTCTCTACTCTGATTCTTCTAGTGACTGTCCGTAGGATGTGAGTGCATAAGGCCCAGTTGGGTATTATGTTCTCTAACAGACATCACTTTCACTGTAACTTTGCATAACCCTGTTCAATAATTAATTTCTTTTAGCTAATTTAATGTTTGCTAAAAGCACACACCAGATGTTGATATAACATTTTCACTTGTTGATACAACACTCTCACTTGTTAATACAACACTTTCACTTGTTGATACAACATTCTCACTTGTTCGTATAACACTTTCACTTGTTGATACAACACTTTCACTTGTTGATACAACACTCTCACTTGTTGATACAACACTTTCACTTGTTGATACAACACTCTCACTTGTTGATACAACACTTTCACTTGTTGATACAACACTTTCACTTGTTGATACAACATTCTCGCTTGTTCGTATAACACTTTCACTTGTTGATACAACACTTTCACTTGTTGATACAACACTTTCACTTGTTGATACAACACTCTTACTCGTTGATACAACATTCTCACTTGTTGATACAACACTTTCACTTGTTGATACAACACTTTCACTTGTTGATACAACACTCTTACTCGTTGATACAACATTCTCACTTGTTGATACAACACTTTCACTTGTTGATACAACATTTTCACTTACTAACTTTTCTTGATACTGTATTCCTTAATTGAAACAAAATCTCAACATTAACAAAACTGAACTAATAGTTAAATGTCTGGCAATAACAGAAACTGATCAGTAAAACTTATTCACTAACTCAGTAATCAATCAGCCACTGACCTCAAATTCAACCCTCAACATATTCAATCCATGTTTTATTCCATTCATTTGAACCTTGGAGAAAACTTCATAACTTAAACAAGATCATCACATGATGTCAAACCTCCTTTTAGTGAAACAGAAACATATCTATGTGTTTAAGTAAATAAAGAAACAAAACAGAAACAAATCCATGTGTCTGAGAAAATAAACAAACAAAACAGAGACAAATTCATGGTTCTGAGTAAATAAACAAATCAAACACAAACAAATCTATGTCTGAGTAAATAAGCAAACAAAATAGAAAGAAATCCATGTGTCTAAGTAAATAAACAAACAAAAAAGAAACAAATCCATGTCTGAGTAAATAAACATATAAAACAGAAAAAATCCATGTGTCTCAGTAAATAAACAAACAAATCTATGTATTTAAGTAAATAAACAAGCAAATCTAAGTATTTAAGTAAATAAACAAACAAAATAGAGACAAATCAAAGTGTCTAAGTAAATAAGCAAACAAACAAAACAATAACAAATCTATGTCTCTAAGTAAATCAGCAAACAAATCCATGTCTGAGTAAATAAACAAATGAAACAGAAAAAATCTATGTCTGAGTAAATAAGCAAACAAAACAAAAACAAATCCATGTGTCTAAGTAAATAAACAAACAAAACAAAAACAAATCTATATCTCTAAATAAATAAACGAATAAAACAGAAATACATCATGTGCTTAAGTAAATAAACAAAAATTAGAGACACATCCATGGATTAGAAAATAGAAACAAATCCATGTGTCTGAGTAAGTAACTAATAAAACAGAAACAAATCCATTTTTTTCAATAAATAAACAAACAAAAGAAAAAAATCTGTTTCTAAGTAAATAAACAAAGAAAACAGAAAAAATTTGTTTCTAAGTGAATAAATACACAAAATAGAAACAGATCCATCTCTGAGTTAATAAACAAATGAAACAGAAACAACTGCATGTGTCTGAGAAAGAAAACAAAGGAAACAGAAACAAGTCTATGTTTCTATGTAAATAAACAAAGAAAACAGAAACAAATTCATGTCTATGTAAATAAAGAAATAAAACAGAAACAAATTCATGTCTATGTAAATAAAGAAATAAAACAGAAACAAATTCATGTCTATGTAAATAAAGAAATAAAACAGAAACAAATTCATGTCTATGTAAATAAAGAAATAAAACAGAAACAAATTCATGTCTATGTAAATAAAGAAATAAAACAGAAACAAATTCATGTCTATGTAAATAAAAGAAATAAAACAGAAACAAATTCATGTCTATGTAAATAAAGAAATAAAACAGAAACAAATTCATGTCTATGTAAATAAAGAAATAAAACAGAAACAAATTCATGTCTATGTAAATAAAGAAATAAAACAGAAACAAATTCATGTGTCTAAGCAGATAAATGAAGAAAACAGAAACAAATCCATGTCTAAGTAAATAAACAAAACAGAAAGAAATCCATGTGTCTGAGTAAATAAACAAGGAAAAATGAAAAAATCTGTTTCTAAGTAAATAAATAAACAAAATAGAAACAGATCTATGTGTCTAAGTAAATTAAAAAACAAAACAGAAACAAATCCAGGTCTGAGTAAATAAACAAAATAGAAAATAATCTATGTCTAAGTCAATAAACAAAACAGAAACACATCCATGTGTCTTAGTAAATAAAGAAAAAATAAAGACAAATCCATGTGTAAGAAAACAGAAACAAATTAATGTGTCTAAGTAAATAAGAAACAAAATAGAAAGAAATCCGTGTGTCTAAGTAAATAAGCAAAAAACAGAAACAAATGTATGTGTCTGAGTAAATAAACAAACAAAACAGAAACAAATCCATCTCTAATAGAATAAAGAAGAGAGAAAGAAATCCATGTGTCTAAGCAGATAAGCAAACAAAAGAGAAACAAATCTTAGTCTGAGAAAGTAAACAAACAAAACATAAACAAATAATACTCTAAGTTAATAAACAAACAAAACAAAAGCACATCAATGTGTCTAAATAAATAAATAAACAAAAGAGAAACAAATCCATGTCTAAATAAATAAAGAAAAGAGAAACAAATCCATGTGTCTAAGTAGATAAACAAAAAAAACAAACAGAAACAAATCCATGTTTGAGTTAATAAACAAATGAAACAGAACAAATCCATGTGTCTGAGAAAATAAACAAACAAAATAAGAAGAAATCTATGTGTCTAAGTGAATAAACAAACAATACAGAAACATATCCGTGTGTCTGAGTAAATAAACAAACAAAACCGAAACAGATCTATGTCTAAGTAAATAAACAAACAAAAAAGAAACAAATCCATGTCTAAGTAAATACACAGAACAGAAAGAAATCCATGCGTCTGAGTACATAAACAAACAAAAAAGAAAAATCAATCTCTAAGTAAATAAATAAACAAAACAGAAACACATCCATGTGTCTATGTAAAAAAAATAACAATACAGTAACAAATGCATGTCTAAATAATTAAGGAAAAGAGAAACAAATCCATGTGTCAAAATAAATAAAGAAACAAAACAGAAACAAATCCATGTCTGAGTATATAAACCAATGAAACAAAAACAAATCTATGTCTAAGTAAATAAACAGAACAGAAAAAAACGTATGTCTAAGTTAATAAACAAACAAAACAGAAAGAAATTTATGTCTAAGAAAAAAACAAAACAGAAACCCATCCTTGTGTCTTAGAAAATAAAGAAAAAATAGAGACAAATCCATGTGTAAGAAAATAGAAACAAATGAATGTGTCTAAGTAAATAAGAAACAAAATAAAAAGAAATCGATGTGTCTAAGTAAATATGCAAAAAACAGAAAGAAATGTATGTCTCTAAGTAAATAAAGAAACAAAACAGAAACAAATCCAAGTTTGAGTAAATAAATAAACAAACAGAAACAAATCTATGTATCTAAGTAAATAAATAAGTAAAATAGAAACAAATCCATGTGTCTTTGTGAATAAACAAAGAAAAAAGAATCATTGCTATTTGTCTAAGTAAATAAACAAAACAAACACAAATCCATCTGTAAGAGTGAATAAACAAATGAAATAGAAACAAATCAATGTGTCTGAGCAAATATAAACAAACAAATGAGAAACAAATATATATCTATAAGTAAATAAACAAACAAAACAGAAACGCATCCACTTCTCTAAGTAAATAAAGAAACAAAACACAAACAAATCCATGTCCAAGTAAATAAATAAAACAGAAACAAATCTATATCTCTAAGTAAATAAACAAACAAAACAGAAACACATTTATGTGTCCCAGTAAGTATGAAACAACATAAAAAAATCATATGTGTAAGTAAATAAGCAATAAAACAGAAACAAATTCTTGTGTCAAAGTAAATAAGCAGACAAAACAGAAACAAATCTATGTCTGGGTAATGAGCTAACAAAATAGAAAGAAATCCTTGTGTCTAAGTAAATAAACAAACAAAAAAGAAATAAATCTATGTCTGAGTAAATAAATAAATGAAACAGAAACAAATCTAGGTCTGAGTAAATAAAGAAACAAAATATAAACAAATCCATGTCTAAGTAAATAAACAGAACAGAAAGAAATCCATGTGTTTGAGTAAATAAACAAACAAAACAGAAAGAAATGTATGTCTAAAAAATAAACAAAACAGAAAAACATCCATGTGTCTAAGAAAATAAAGAAAAAATAGAGACAAATCCAGTGTAAGAAAATAGAAACAAATCAATGTGTCTAAATAAATAAGAAACAAAATAGAAAGAAATCGATGTGTCTAAGTGATTATGCAAAAAAAGAGAAAGCAATGTATGTATATGAGTAAATAAACAAACAAAACAGAAAAAATCTGTTTCCAAGTAAATAAGAAACAAAATAGAAAGAAATCCATGTTTAATTGAATAAAGAAAAAAGAAACAAATCTATGTGTCTAAGCAGATAAACAAACAAAACAGAAACACATCCAAGTGTCTAAGAAAATAAATAAACAAAACAGAAACAAATCCATGTGTTTGAGTGAAAAAACAAGTGAAACAGAAACAAATCCATGTGTCTGAGTAATTAAACAAACAAAACAGAAAAAATCTGTCTCTAAGTATATAAACCAACAAAACAGAAACAGATCCATGTGTCTAAGTAACTAAGCAATAAAAAAAAAAACAAATCAACGTGTTAAAGTAAATAAACAAACAAAACAGAAAAAAATCCATGTGCCTAAGTAAATAAACAGACAAAATAGAAACACATCCATGTGTCTAAGTAAGTAAATAAACAAAACAGAAACAATTCCATGTCTAAATAAAAAAAGAAAAGAAAAATAAATCCATGTGTCTAAGCAGATAAACAAATGAAACAGAAACAAATCAATGTGTCTGAGAAAATGAACAAACAAAACAGAAACGGATCTATGTCTAAGTAAATAAACAAACAAAAAAGGAAAATCAATCTCTAAGTAAATAAATAAACAAAACAGAAACACATCCATGTGTCTATTTAAAAAAATAACAATACAGAAACAAGTCCATGTCTAAATAATTAAGGAAAAAAGAAAAAAGTCTATGTGTCAAAATAAATAAAGAAACAAAAGAGAAACAAATCCATGTCTGAGTATATAAACAAATTAAACAAAAACAAATCTATGTCTGCGTAAATAAACAAAGAAAATAGAAAAAACTTGTGTCTAAGTAAATAAACAAAACATAAAAAGATCCATGTGTCTTAGTGAAGAAAAAAAATAGAGACAAATCCATGTGTAAGAAAATAGAAACAAACCAATGTGTCTAAGTAAATAAAAAACAAAATAGAATGAAATCGATGTGTCTTAGTAAATAAACAAAGAAAACAGAAAAAAATCTATCTCTGAGTAAATAAACAAACAAAACAGAAACACATCCATGTGTCTATGTAAATAAATAAACAAAACAAAAACAAATCCATGTCCAAATAAAGAAATAAATGAAACAGAAAAAATCCATGTGTTTAAGTATAAAAACAAACAAAACAGTAACAAAACCATTTTTCTACACAGATAAATGAAGAAAACATAAACAAAACCATGTGTCTGTGTGAATAAACAAGTGAAACAGAAAGAAATCAATGTGTCTGAGTAAGTAAACAAACAAAACAGAAACACATACATGTCTGAGTCAATAAACAAACAAAACAGAAACACATACATGTCTGAGTCAATAAACAAACAAATCAGAAACAAATCCATGTCGCAGTAAATAAACAACTGAAACAGAAACAAATCTATGTCTGAGTAAATGAACAAACAAATAGAAACAAATATATGAGTCTAAGTATATAAACAAATAAAACAGAAACTACTCTATGTATGTAAGTAAATAAACAAACAAAATAAAGACAAATCCAAGTGTCTAAGTAAATAAGCAAATAAAATAGAAACAAATCCATGTGTTACAGTCAATAAACAAACAAAACAATAACAAATCTATGTCTCTAAATAAATAAATAAACAAAACAGAAACCCATCCATGTGTCCAAGTAAATAAAGAAAGAAAAAAGAAACAAATCTATGTTTGAGTAAATGAACAAACAAAACAGAAACATATCTATGTTTGAGTAAATGAAGAAATAAAACAGAAGCAAACCAATGTGTCTAAGTAAATAAACAAAGAAAATAGAAACAAATATGCGTATCTAAGTAAATGAACAAACAAAACAGAGACCAATCCATGTGCCTCAGAAAATAAACAAACTAAATACCAATACATTCATGTGTCTAAGTAAATAAACAAACAAAACATAAACAAACCTATGAGTCTAAGTAAATAAACAAATAAAACAGCAAAAAATCTATGTATCTGAGTAAATAAACAAACAAAATAAGGACAATCCAATTATCTAAGTAAATAAGCAAACAAAATGGAAACAAATTCATGTCTGAGAAAATAAACAAATGAAACAGAAACAAATCTATGGCTGAGTAAATAAGCAAACAAAATAAAGAGAAATCCATGTGTCTTGCAAAATAAAGAAATAAAACAGAAAAAAATCCATGTGTCTAAGTAAAAAACAAACAAAACAGAAACAAATCCATTTGTCTAAGCAGGTAAGTGAAAAAATTAGAAACAAATCCATGTGTCTGAGTAAATAAACAAAAAAAAACAGAAACACATTCATGTGTCTAAGTAGATAAACAAACAAAACAGAAACACATCCTTGTGTCTAAGAAAATAAACAAACAAAACAGAAACAAATCCATGTCTGAGTAAATAAACGAACAAGACGGAAACAAATCTATGTATCTCAGAAAATAAACAAATGAAACAGAAACAAATCCATGTGTCTCAGTAAATAAACAAACAAAACGAAAACAATTCTATATCTCTAAGTAAACAAACAAACAAAATAAAAAATCCATGTGTCTAAGTAAGTAAACAATAAAATAAAACAGAACAAATCCATGTGTCTTTGTGAATAAACAAACAAAACAGAAACATTCTTATGTGTTTAAGGAAATAAACAAAACAGAAACAAATCCATGTGTCTAAGCAGATAAATGAAGAAAAGAGAAACAAATCCATGTGTGTGAGTGAATAAACAAATGAAACAGAAACAAATCCATTTGTCTAAGTAAATAAATAAACAAAACAGAAACAAATCCATGTCTAAATAAATAAAGAAAAGAAAACAAATTCATATATCTCTGAGTTAATAAACAAACGAAACAGAAACAAATCTGTGTTTTAGTAAATGAAGAAATAAAACAAAACAAACCTATGAGTCTAAGTAAATAATCAAAGAAAACAGAAACAAATATGTGTATCTAAGTAAATGAACAAACAAAATAGAGACAAATCCATGTGCCTCAGTAAATAAACAAACTAAATACCAACACATTCATGTGTCTAAGTAAATAAACAAATATAACAGAAACAAATCTATGTATCTGAGTAAATAAAGAAACAAAATAGGGACAAATCCAATTGTCTAAATAAATAAGCAAACAAAATGGAAAGAAATTCATGTCTGAGTAAATAAACAAATGAAACAGAAACAAATCTATGTCTGAGTAAATAAGCAAACAAAATAGAGAGAAATCCATGTGTCTAAGTAAATAAATAAACAAAACAGAAGAAAATCTATCTCTAAGTAAATAAACAAACAAGACAGAAACACATCCATGTGTCTTAGAAAATAAACAAACAAAACAGAAACAAATCCATGTCTGTGTAAATAAACAAACAAGACAGAAACAAATCTATTTATCTTAGAAAATAAACAAATGAAACAGAAACAAATCTATGTATCTTAGAAAATAAACAAATGAAACAGAAACAAATCCATGTGTCTCAGTAAATAAACAAACAAACGAAAACAATTCTATATCTCTAAGTAAATAAACAAACAAAACAGAAACACATCTATATCTCTAAGTAAATATCAAACAAAATAAAAAAAATCCATGTGTCTAAGTAAATAAGCAATAAAAAAGAGAAACAAACCCATGTGTCTAAGTAAATAAGCAAACTAAACAGAAACAATTCTATGTCTGAGTAAATAAACAAATAAACCAGAAACAAATCCATGTGTCTGAGTAAATGAACAAACAAAACAGAAACAAATCCATGCGTCTGAGTAAATGAACAAACAAAACAGAAACAAACCTATTAGTCTAAGCAAATAAACAAACAAAACAGAAACAAATCCATGTCTGAGTAAATAAACAGACGAAACAGAATCAAATCTATGTGCCTAATTGAAAAACAAAGAATAGTATATCCAGTAATAAAGTATGAAAGTCTCATGTCAAAATAAAATATATAGAAGATCGCTAAACAGTAAGTGTGAAGGCTTGTAATTCGGAAAAGATATTTTTGCTACCCTTTTTTTGCCCAGCACAAATAGTCCATTTTATAGCTTTGTACCTAACTGCTTCAAGTAGTTTGTGTCTCGTATTTAGTGATATTGTTTTAACTTGTACACATGATGTTTGTTTTTGTGAATGAGATGTATACCCAGAAATAAATGTTCTATCCAATGTTAGATTTGTAGGCATGGCATAGCACCTCATGGAATGGTTCTGAGTTTGTTTTTTCAAATACAAACTTTTAACTCATAGCTCTGAAATCTCTTGACCATTTGAGATGAAATTACAGTTTTGGACACAGGATTTCATATTTTTTTCTGGTGTATTTGGCCATGCCTAAGGTTTCATAGATTAATTTTATCTTGCAAACAATTTCAGGGATCCTGATGAGTAGTGAAACTGAATCCGGTATACACTACCCTCACACTTGTTATTGCTAGCACAGAAAAGATTTATCTGATGAAAAATGAGAAAAAAAGTTTTATTAAGTCTAATCCGGCCTAAAAGAATTTCAAATACCGCGGCTATTGAGGATTCCCTGTTGTTTTATTGTAAAATTATTTGAGTTTTAAACCATTATGATAATGTAATTGTTTAAGGAGTTAAGTCAGATAAAATAAATAAGCTTTCCAGGAACGACAAGAAAAATTCCCAAAGTAATTCTGGTGGATGCTATTTTTTTGAAAGACTAAAGCAACACATCGCAAGTGACTCGTGTCTAGAAAATACTTCGTCTGTTGTACAGTATGTTCTCGTGGACCTGCGGGCAGATCGTGACCACCAGCCAATTTCACCACAATATTTTCTTTCTGTGATCACCAGAGCTTTAAGTAAAATGATTTACAGAACTTGAAGATTCATGTCCAGCAATTACCAATACGATTGTAATATATAATTTCATGCCATTGTATAAATGTCGCTACACGTAGATTGACGTGTGTTCAATACTGAGTTGTCGAACGGCGGCGAACCCGCCATCGCTTGATCGACTTGCTTCAAACCAACAGACATATGACATATGTACGACTTGTTCTTCATTTGTTCTGCGTTAATTTTCCGTGTCAGATCTTTGACCCTACTCTATTCATTCTTTTTGCATTCAAAATATTGAAAGCACAATTTATTACTGAGTACGAGTAGATATTGCATACATTAGTAGCGTGTGGAATATGAAATAATTATATTGTTCTTTTGCTACAGGTAATTTGCGGCAACAGTTGAGCCACCTTTTTCTTCCCATATTCGGTGTAAACTGTTATTACCCGCGGACCATCCCTCGACTAATAGCCACCTGTCGGAACTCATATTTATGAGCACATGCTTTTCTTGTAGTGGTGGTCCCTCATTTGTACACTGGTCCAGCCGCAAGGCATTTCTCGAGCTTCAGCAGGTAACAAATCCTGTTGGTCACTCATCTTGTCGTCGGGGGAGGTGGGGGTTGCAGGTTAACACTCCCTCTAACGGTCTTTCTCTCGTATAGCTAAATGTACTCTCTTTTTTTTTATTACTATTATGGTTTCACTTGCATACCAAAGCGGTCTCTCACGGCATCTCAGGAAACCAACTTGCTCTACTGGCTGAAGACGAAAACGGCTTTCTTGCGTGTGATATACTCGAAACACGTAATTACCAGTCGGCGATGAGGGTGTGGACTATACAATCGTTCAGAGCAAGTGAGTTTGTAAGGCACCTTTGTGATGGCCGCTCATCGAAAACCGCAGAAAATTGAAGTTAATAACATCTCACCAGCGTGTCTCTCTTTACAAACAGAAATTTGGTGATTAAAAAACACGAAAATATAATAATTGAAGGAAAAAAGACCTCGTGAATGATAACTTTCCGAAATTTTCAGTTAGAGTCAATTAACATATATAATGAGGAGGAAATATAAGAAAAACGCAAACTGTGGAGTGTTTGTGCTTGTAAGCATGTAACCACAAACTCGTGGATTCTTATATTTATCCGGTTTTATTTTGTGGGTTAGTTTATGTTTTCTGAATGACTAATCAGTAATTTGTACCCCTTGTGGCTGAGCGGCAAACCTGCAGACTCTCTACGCTAGAAACTGGAATTTGTCACTCGTGGCGGTTAGAGCAAAGATAGCACATTATGCAGGTTTTTGTTTAACAGTAACTAAACCAAATTAAATAAAACTTTATTGACGATGCAAGTCGTAACTAAATATATATGTACCACCTATTAAATTAGGTAAGTCTTATGTCTTCTACTCTGGGATTTCATTCTAACCATGTGTTAAATCAGTTAGGCGTTATATTTTCTACTGTAGATTTTTAAGCTTAACCATCTATTAAATCGGTTAAGCCTTATGTCTTCCACTGTAGAAGTTTGAACGAACTCATCTACTAAAACTATTAGGCCTTGTACCTTCCACCACTGGAATTTAACTATCTGTTAAATCAGTTAAGCTTTGTGTCTTCTACCGTATAATTTTAAACAAACCTATCTACTAAAGCTGTTAGGCCTTATTTCTTACACTACTAGACTTTAAACAAATGGGCTGTTAAATCAGCTAAGCTTTGCGTATTCTAGATTCATCATCTATTAACCAGTTAGGTCTTGGGCAGTAGCGTCAGTATGACACCGCAACTCCCGCAATTAGTCAAGGGATCGAGCCAAAACTGAAGGTTCTAACAACCTTAAATATTACCGACAAGAAGAATAAATATAGGGAGCCCAATTATTTTTTATGTGGATTAGACATCTTTTGTAGTTACGCCATTGGTCTAGTGTCTTCTACTGTTGTGTTTTTAAAGTAACAGAATTAATAAAATTCTTAGCGGTTAGACATATCGTATAGCGATTAAAGCCCATATATTTCTTCATTACACTGTAATATATGGTCAGTTTAATAGAATATTGACATACCTTTTATTTTCGTTCTGCCATGGGCAACAGTGACATAAACATTTAAGATTTAGACGTTTTATCCCTTTTGTCAACTAGGTTTAATAGTGATATAGATAACATTGTAGACTGTGATTTGTTTTTATTTAAGTTAGTCATTTCCGTAAGTATTTCGACAGAAATAATTTTTGATCCAGCGTGAGGGGCGTGGCTTACTGAATAAAGCTTTCTTGAAAGTTTCGTAAACGATTCGAACCACATAAAACGCGAACTAAGCGCGAGTTGGAGCAATAGTTGATCGATTAGTTAATATGTTTATTGATTATTATGTTAGTTTGTATGTTAGCTCATGAATATTTAGCTTGTGTTTCGACGAAGAACTGGAGATACAAGGAGTACCGTACTTACGAGAAAATTATGAAGTAGGTGATGTTCAGTATTATTTGTGAAGTGAGGCCTATCATTAGTTCGTGAAGTCGTGTAAGTATAGCTCTCGCTCAAAAGTTGAAGATACAAGACACTTGTTATTTTGTTAAACGGTTTTGACTTTGTAGTATATTCATGCTGTAATCCAAGAGAATACAATCAACAACAGAAACTTTTATTTTCCGTTTCGACAGTTGAGTCCTGTCATAGCAAGATCCTATAGCGATAGAATTATTTATGACACCGATATTCGTTTCCTGTCATCGCGAAGTCCCCAGTTTGTCCGAAAGAGGGCTAAAGGCCGCCTTAAGGGGTTACCTGCTTAAACCATGTGCACCGCAGTACAGTAGTGTGTTATATGTCAGTAAGTCAAAAGACACTAACAAAAATGAAGTCAATAGGGGAGATTTAACGTTGCAGTTTATACTGTCGTATTGTCAGTAAATGTGCGCATGTCATGTCACGAGAAGAATTATACACTGTAGGCTACAGCATAGCAAACAAATGAACTTCAAAAGAAATAAATAAAAATATTTATTATTCCTTATGTTGTTTTATTCATTTTTGAAATAGAACAATTTCAGGAAACCAACAGAAGTACATCTAGTGGTATATTTAGCTCTTAAATGGCGGCCATCATGAATTCATGCTGCTATCTACAACATTCCTTCTGTTTAAAGGATAATATTTCGATTGAATGTGCGGACTATAAAATCATATATTTCCAAAACAGTTCTCTAATAATGTTTTAAGACTATAGGTTAGCACTAGTAATGAATGCAGTTTCTGTATAGTGTCATTCTAACTTAGAAATGTTTTAAATTGTGTAGAAAATCAGTTAATGTTTCAGTTAGAAATTACTGAAAACATTCACACCAAAGCCATCAGAGGACACTTGATCAATACAAATTATTACTTGATGGACAGATAGCCTAACTGTAGGACTGTTCACTTTAACTCGTAACATCACCAGTCAGATTATTTATGTTCAAACTGCACCAAGTTCTGTATTTCTTAAGGTTATAGTTTCTAGGATTCTTTAAACTAGGGGCAAAGAGTTAGTTGGGAGGGGAAAAACAAAAAAGTTTTGATATCAGTGAGAGTTATAATGTAGAGAATTGTAAACTCTCAAAGGACTGTATCTCAGGTGGGGAGCAGAGCTCTTTAGTGGGGGTTCTGCCTCTTTCCATTTCTGTATATGATGAACTACAAAATAGAGATATAACCTTCAGTTTCTTCATATGATGTATTAAATGAATTATCCACACAACAATGCTTTCTGGTTCGGGTGTGGCTCGCAATCTGCCTATCGTGGGTTCGAGTCCTATCATCAAATAGATAACACCGACGCTACCTACAGAATGATTACTACATTATTCACTGACACTTCCATTTTTCTCGAAGCTCCACTTTCTTAAATGTGATTTCATGCTCTTATAAGAACAGCACAAGGAATGCTGGGAGTAAAAGGCGTGAATTACCTTATGAGAGTCAATCAAAAGCAGTACCGACAACCGAGAGGTTAGATAATACGGACTAGTAAAGCCGGTAGAGGGCGTTTTGTTAGTGTAGGCTTCTTCTGTGTCTCAGTGCTGCTCCTTGTATTCAAGTGAATTATAAACGTTTATGAACTGGTTTATAACACGTTTATTAACTGATTGGTTTGGTTTTGGTTTTATTTTGAATTTCGCGCAAAGCTACACCAGGCTATCTGTGCTAGCCGTCCCTAATTTAGCAGTGTAAGACTAGAGGAAAGGCAGCTAGTCATGACCACCCATCGCCAACTCTTGGGCTGCTTTGTTACCAACGAATAGTGGGATTGACTGTCACATTATAACGCTCCCACGGCTGAAAGGGCGAGCATGTTTGTTGCGACGGGGATTCGAACCCATGGCCCTCAGATTACGAGTCGAACGCCTTAACCTCGTGGCCATGCCGGACCCTTTATTAACTGATTTCAAAGAAGACAGGTTAAAGGTACACAAATATTGAAATGCTGAGTAGAAAGATTCTAATGAGTTGAAAGTTGAAGCTTAATGCAATTTATTTGGGGATGGAGGGGGTGAGGGAACCCTAAGGTAGACAGTGTAATGAACGTGAGGGAACCCTGAGGTAGACAGTGTAATGAACGTGAGGGAACCGTGAGGTAGACAGTGTAATGAACGTGAGGGAACCGTGAGGTAGACAGTGTAATGAACGTGAGGGAACCCTGAGGTAGACAGTGTAATGAACGTGAGGGAACCCTCAGGTAGACAGTGTAATGAACGTGAGGGAACCGTGAGGTAGACAGTGTAATGAACGTGAGGGAACCCTCAGGTAGACAGTGTAATGAATGTGAGGGAACCCTGAGGTTGACAGTGTAATGAACGTGAGGGAACCCTCAGGTAGACAGTGTAATGAACACTTTCCAACAAACCTAACTTGTAGGGCTGTAGGATCATTAGATTCAAACAGTCAAGAAGTGTATTGATGTCTACTTGGGGTGAAATCATTTCTTAAAAACAGCCTCCTAGTTAACAAAATGGTTTTATGAAAACAACGGTTTTGGCGGGAGGTTCATTGAAATGTTTTACGTTCTTCTGGTGCTTGCTTATGATTAGGATATGTATATTCGTGTTTTACTCTTATCTACATGAGAACACAAATCTGTTGGTGTAATCTGTTGATCTGAATGATATATTTCTCAGTGAGAAGGATATTTCATAGATGAGACGGGGCCTCAGCTGAGGGGGAAGGGAACCGGAGCGCCACTTATGTTGTAAAAAGTCCAAGGACATACGTAAATGTAAAGATAAATTATCAGATCTTACAACTTGTATCATTTATACAGGCCTATCCTGCGACATGTCACTTACAACTTGTATCATTTATACAGACCTATCCTGCGACATGTCACTTACAACTTGTATCATTTATACAGGCCTATCCTGCGACATGTCATTTACAACTTGTATCATTTATACAGGCCTATCCCTGCGACATGTCACTTACAACTTGTATCATTTATACAGGCCTACCCTGCGACATGTCATTTACAACTTGTATCATTTATACAGGCCTACCCTGTGACATGTCACTTACAACTTGTATCATTTATACAGGCCTACCCTGCGACATGTCATTTACAACTTGTATCATTTATACAGGCTTACTTTGCGACATGTCATTCTTCTTTATTTTTGAGTAAGATTTTTGTTAACATCAAACAAAATATAGAATTACTACAAATATCATTCGTGAACTTAAGGAGCAGAGAAGGTATACGACAGTTAAACAGAATAACCAGAGTTATTACCAATGTTTGGTATCACGTATCTACTGTGATATTCTCCAGTTCTTTTTAAGGCAAAATATTAAAACAATAAAATCATAGAGATATGTTAAGAACGCGAACTTTCTAAGACCGGCACATATCTTAAACTAAGCTCACTATTGATCAGCAGTAAGTCTATGGAATTACAGCGCAAATATCCGACTTCGATTCTCCGATGGGCACAGTGCGTACAGTCCATTGTACATAGTACTGTGAGAAAACAACAGCAGCCGTTATATTTAATGACATCAGATAAAAAAAATATGGATGAATCTGGGACACCTTAAACAAGTTGTGACCCTGCCATGTTAGCCAATTGAGAAATGTCATAACAGTTGAGGACAAAAAGGTCAGTGGCATAATTCTTTCCCGACATATTTGTTCAAGTGTGGCATACCTCAGGTAGCTGGAGAAGGAAACAGGTATTTCATATGAAGACATACCGTCCAGTTCGTCAGACGTAGCGACTACGACTTTCTTTGCGCTCGGACTGTTGAAATTACGCTTGAGGGTAATCGTTCTCGTAAAGTGGGTGGATTGTGAAAGGGAAGCAAGGAAGAATGATATGCTTTGGACATGAGACCCTTACGAAGGAGTCCTTTGCAAGGAAAACTACGTCGTCTGACAGAATACGACCGGAAGCTGCCACATGGACTGGTGATGCTCCAAAATGGTTTTAATTTAGTGTATTCAACCTCTTCAAGAATGCTCTTAAGTTGCATGTAGCCCAAAGCTTCGATTACACAGATATAAATATGTACTTTCCATGAGTGTAACGCCCAAAAGCTTGCAAGACATAAATATGAAAACACACAAATCTTCGTATTTTAAAATTTACATGGGATACTTAAACTTTTAATAATTTTATTTTAGATGAAATGTTAGAGGAAATGTCTCAATAACATTAACACAAGCACAACTCAAGGCATTTAGAACAGCTAAACAAAGTTAAATTTTACCTATAAATTGATTCTATTGAAATTTATAAGATAGTTAAATAAACTATTATAAATAGTATTATAGTACATACATCTATTGAATATACTAACTGCTTGATTTTGATAACTGATAGTGATGTTATATTGCTTAATTTATTCAAGAAATCCTAGGTAAAGACTATTATTTTTATTTGACTAATGTGTTTTAAGTGTCATTTTCAATAAGGGATAAAAATTTTATCTTTGTTTCTTTAAGGCTTTATAGATATGTCGTAGTACAATTGTAAATCGTTAGATGGCGACACACGTTGTTGCAAGTCATGCTGTAGTCTTTATTAAAAGTCACTGCACTTTAACGTTTAACATTTAAACAGAGAACCATATATATATATAAACTGTGTTTTTGCTTATGACACAGACACAAAAATGAAAATTTCGCCAACAGTGAGGGTGTTGTAACCCTTCTAAAAAGTTTTGTTCAAAATGTTGCTATAAGAAGTGAGAGTTACAGATATTTTTCGGCTTTCCTGAGTGTGACGTAAAAGATAATTCATGACGTTACGTTAATTAAACCGTCTTCCGTGTCTGCGGTCAAAGAGGACCCAAGTGACAACATCGGGAATTGTCATTTCCATCACACCACACCATGCTGGATGCGGTAAGTCTACACAGCAACGTGATTACGGCCAGCTCTTTCTGCTTCATTTCCCACTGCTGACAGAGACTTATGTGATATCCCCGTGCGTTAGTCAGTGTGGGCAGTGGGTACTTTAAAAATGGATGTTCTACTTATCTGTTCTTACATTCTTTACGGTCTTGTTAACTAAAAAAGACACTGAAAGATGGAAAGAAATAATTGTCCAGCTAATATGTCGTTACAGTAATGTCATAAGACTCACCCATAGTTTACTTAGGTAATGAAAGTAACAAAACGTAATCATGTTCTATGACAAGTCCTTTAGAAGACATAAGTTTTCTGTCGGTTATTGTGGAAGGTTAAATAATGAAATAAGTTATTTTTCTACTGCATCTGTAGGTCATGGATTTGAACACCGTTACCGAACATCAGCCGTGAGAATGTTACGGTCCATCCCGCTGTTCGTAGAATAAAAGTAGCCCAACAGTTAGTGGTGGGTGGTGTTGCTTACCTGCCTGTTAAATGAGGAATAGCTAGCGTAGATAGCCCTCGAGAAATGTTGCGTGCATTTCAGCACAAATCTCAAATGGAGGCCCTCCATTAGTTATGAAGGCTACACTAAAACCCGAGAAATGAAAATTCAGAGTTCTGTATAAAGAGATATGTGTTGTGTATTTTCTGAACTATAACATTAACACTTCCAGATAATAACTTGTATTAATGTGAATACAAGTTTGTCAAGTTAAAGCCAGAGTTTACGCGATAGCTAGAAATAGGCTTAAACCACTACACTTTAACAATTAGCCTATAAACAACACACATTTTGTGTAGAATTTAACTTTTTCTTTTTTTGGCGTCAGGAACAGGGTAAGTACTTCGAGAGGTTTCGGCACACGGCAGGAGGGATTTTAGAAACCTGTCCACAAGGTGACGTCACCTCTCACCAACCCGTTTTCATAATTTCTATCCGTTTATTACAAAGACAAGGAAAACTTCGTAGTTTCATTTTGTTGACA
>NC_134834.1:124813618-124897531 GCF_004210375.1 Tachypleus tridentatus | reverse complement strand
TTTGCCTATGGATTTTATGTTAAAAATAAGACAGTAGAGTTTGATTATGACCCATAAATAACCCACAGTTATAAGTTAAATATAAAGACAGTAAGTTTGATTTTGACCCACAGAATAACCCACAGTTATAAATTTAAATTATAAGACAGTAAGTTTGATTATGATCCAATAAATAACCCTTACATTATATGTTAAATACAGAAGAGTAAGTTTGATTATGACCGAGAATAACCCACAGTTATAAGTTAAATATAAGACATCCAATTTGATTATGACCCAGAAGAACCCACAGTTATAAGTTAAAAATAAGACAGTAAGTTTGTTATGACCTACAAAATAACCCACAGTTATAGATTAAATATAAACAGTAAGTTTGATTATGACCCTATAAATAACCTACAGTTATAAGTTAAATATAAGACAGTAAGTTTGATTATAACCGAGAGAAATAACCCACAGTTATAAGTTTAAAATAAGACAAGTAAGTTTGATTATGACCAATAAATAAACCTACAGTTATAAGTTAAATACAAAGACAGTAAGTTTGATTATGACCTAGAGAATAACTCACAGTTATAAGTTAAATATAAGACAGTAAGTTTGATTATGACTCTATAAATAACCACAGTTAGTAAGTTAAATACAAGACAGTAAGTTTGATTATGACAGAGACAATAACCCAGTTTTATAATTTAAAATAGAGACTTTAAGTTTGATTATGACCTACAAAATAACCCACAGTTATAGATTAAATATAAGACAGTAAGTTTGATTATAGCCAATAAACCCACAGTAATAATAACCTAAGACAGTTATAAGTTAAATATAACAGTAAGTTTGATTAATATGACCCAAAGTTTGAAATTAGCTACCCACAGTTATAAGTCAAATATAAGATAGTAAGTTGATTATGACCTGAGAGAAACCTACAGTTATAAGCCAAAAATTATGACCAATAATAACCCACAGTTATAAGTTAAATATAAGACAGTAAATTTGATTATGACCCAATAAATAACCCACAGTTATATGTTAAATATAAGACAGTAAGTTTGATTATGACTAGAGAATAACCTACAAAAATATAAGACCCAAATAACCCACAGTTATAAGTTAAAATATAAGACAGACCTACAAAATAACCCACAGTTGTTAAAAATAAGACAGTATGATCCAATAAAGTAACCCATAATTATAAGTTAAAAATAAGACTTTTAAATTTGATTATTATAGACCTAGAGAATAATCCACAGTTATAAGTTAAAATAAGACAGTAAGTTTGATTATGATCCAATAAGTATCCCACAGTTTATAAGTTAAAATAAATAGTTATATGTTAAATATAAGACAGTAAGTTTCGATTATGACATACAAAATAACCCACAGTTATAAGTTAAATATAAAACAGTAAGTTTGATTATAACCCAAGAGTAACTCACAGTATATAAGTTTAATGACCTCAGAGTAAGTTAAATATAAGACATAAGTGAATTACTTAAAATAACCCACATTTATAAGTTAAGTTTGTTATGACCTAAAACAGTAAAAGTTTATAAAACAGATTATGACCCAGAGATTAACCCACCATAAGTTATAAGTTAATTGTGAAAATAAGACAGTTATAAGTAATATTTGATTATGACCTAATAAAAAAAATACATGTATAAGTTAAAATATAAGACAATAAATTTGATTATGACAAAAAAAACCCACATGTATAAGTTAAAATAAGAATAAAATTTGAATGACCTACAAAATAACCACACATAAGTTAAATATAAGACAGTATGACTGAATAAATAACCCACAGTTATAAGTTAAATACAAGACAGTAAGTTTGATTATAACCCAATAAATAACCCACAGTTATAAGTTAAATACAAGACAGTAAGTTTGATTATGACCTACCCCACAGATATAGATTAAACATAAAGTTTGTAATAACCCACAGTTATAATTAAATATAAGACAGTAAGTTTGATTATGACCTGAGAAGAACCCACAGTTATAAGATTAAATATAAGACAGTAAGTTTGATTATGACCCAATAAATAACCCACAGTTAAAGTTAAAATATAAGACAGTAAGTTTGATTATGAAACAATAAATAACCCACAGTTATAAGTTAAAAATAAGACAGTGAGTTTGATTATAGCCTAATAAATAACCCACAGTTATAATTTAAATTAAAAACAGTAAAAGTGATTATAACCCAACAAATAACCCATAGTTATATGTTAAATATAAGACAGTAAGTTTGATTATGACCTACAAATTAACCTACAGTTAAAAGTTAAAAATACGAATTTAAGTTTTATTATGACCTACAAAATAACCCACAGTTATAAGTTAAGTATAAGACAGTAAGTTTGATTATGATCCAATAAGTAACCCATGATTATATGTTTTAAATAAGACGGTAAATTTGATTATGACCCATAAATAACCCACAGTTATATGTTAAATATAAGACAGTAAGTTTGATTGTGACCCAATAAATAAACCACAGTTATAAGTTAAAAATAAGAATTTAATTTTGATTATGACCTACAAAATATCCCACAGTTATAAGTTAAGTATAAGACAGTAGGTTTGATTATGATCCAATAAGTAACCCATGATTATATGTTAAAATAAGACAGTAAATTTGATTATGACCCATAAATAACCCACAGTTATATGTTAAATATAAGACAGTAAGTTTGACTATGACCTATAAAATAACCCACAGTTATAAGTTAATTATAAGACAGTAAGTTTGATTATGACATGGAGTAGAATTCACAGTTTTTAGTTAAAAATAAGACAGTAAGTTTGATTATGACCTGCAAAATAACCTACAGTTATAAGTTAAAAATAAGAATTTAATTTTGATTATGACCTACAAAATAACCCACAGTTATAAGTTAAGTATAAGACAGTAGGTTTGATTATGATCCAATAAGTAACCCATGATTTTATGTTAAAATAAGACAGTAAATTTTATTTATGACCCATAAATAACCAACAGTTATATGTTAAATATAAGAAAGTAAGTTTGACTATGACCTACAAAATAACCCACAGTTATAACTTAATTATAAGACAGTAAGTTTGATTATGATCCAATAATTAACCCTTAATTATATGTTAAAAAGAAGACAGGAAGGTTGATTATGACCCAATAAATAACCTACAATTATAAGTTAAATATAAGACATCACGTTTGTTTATGACTTAGAGAAGAACCCACAGTTCTAAGTTTAAAATAAGACAGTAAGTTTCGTTGTGACCTACAAAATAACCCACAGTTATAAGATAAATATAAAACAGTAAGTTTGATTATGACCTAGAGAATAACCCACAGTTATAAGCTAAATATAAGACAGTAAGTTTGATTATAACCGAGAGAATAACTCACAGTTATAAGTTTAAAATCAGAGAGTAAGTTTGATTATGACCTAATAAATAACCCACAGTTATAAGTTAAATACAACACAGTAAGTTTGATTTTCACCTAGAGAATAACCCACAGTTATATGTTAAATATAAGACAGTAAATTTTATTATGACTCTATAAATAACCCACAGTTAGAAGCTAAATACAAGACAGTAAGTTTGATTATGACAGAGACAATAACTCAGTTTTTAGTTTAAAATAAGACTTTAAGTTTGATTATGACCTACAAAATAACTCACAGTTATAGATTAAATATAAGACAGTAAGTTTTATTTTGACCCAACAAATAACCCACAGTTATAAGTCAAATACAAGAGAGTAAGTTTGATTATGAGTGAGAGAATAACTGAGAGTTCTAAGTTAAAAATAAGACAGTAAGCTTGATTACGACCCGATAAATAACCCACAGTTATAAGTTAAATACAAGACAGTAAGTTTGATTATGACCTACAAAATAATCCACAGTTATAAGTTAAATAGAAGACTGTAAGTTTGATTATGACCCAATAAATTAACCACAGTTATAAATTAAAAACAAGACAGTAAGTTTGATTATAACCCAATAAATATCCCACAGTTACAAGTTAAATATAAGACAGTAAGTTCAATTATGAAACAATAAATAACCCACAGTTATAAGTTAAAAATAAGACAGTAAGTTTGATTATATCCCAATAAATAACCCACAGTTATAAGTTAAATAAAAGAAAGTAAATTTGATTATGACCTACAAAATAACCCACAGTTATAAGTTAATTATAAGACAGTAAGTTTGATTATGATCCAATAAGTAACCCTTAATTATATGTTAAAAAGAAGACAGGAAGTTTGATTATGACCCAATAAATAACCCACAATTATAAGTTAAATATAAGACATCACGTTTGATTATGACTTAGAGAAGAACACAGAGTTCTAAGTTTAAAATAAGACAGTAAGTTTCGTTGTGACCTACAAAATAACACACAGTTATAAGCTAAATATAAAACAGTAAGTTTGATTATGACCTAGAGAATAACCCACAGTTATAACCTAAATATAAGACAGTAAGTTTGATTATAACCGAGAGAATAACTCACAGTTATAAGTTTAAAATCAGAGAGTAAGTTTGATTATGACCCAATAAATAACCCACAGTTATAAGTTAAATACAACACAGTAAGTTTGATTATAACCTACAAAATAACCCACAGTTATCAGCTAAATATAAAACAGTAAGTTTGATTTTGACCTAGAGAATAACCCACAGTTATATGTTAAATATAAAACAGTAAGTTTTATTATGACCCTATGAATAACCCACAGTTAGAAGCTAAATACAAGATAGTAAGTTTGATTATGACCGAGAGAATAACTCACAGTTTTTAGTTAAAAATAAGACAGTAAATTTGATTATGACCCAATAAATAACCCACAGTTATAAGTTAAAAATAAGACTTTAAGTTTGATTATGACCTACAAAATAACCCACAGTTATAGATTAAATATAAAACAGTAAGTTTTATTTTGACCCAATAAATAACCTACAGTTATAAGTTAAATATAATACCACAAGTTTGATTATGACATGGAATAGAACCCACAGTTATAAGTTAAAATTAAGTCAGTAAGATTGATTATGATCCAATAAACGACCTACAGATATAAGTCAAATATAAGACAGTAAGTTTGATTATGACCGAGAGAATAACTCAGAGTTATAAGTTAAAAATAAGACAGTAAGCTTGATTACGACCCGATAAATAACCCACAGTTATAAGTTAAATACAAAACAGTATGTTTGATTATGACCTACAAAATAGTCCACAGTTATAAGTTAAATAGAAGACTGTAAGTTTGATTATGACCCAATAAATTAACCACAGTTATAAATTAAAAATAAGACAGTAAGTTTGATTATAACCCAATAAATAACCCACAGTTATAAGTTAAATATAAGACAGTAAGTTCCATTATGATCCAATAAGTAACCCACAGTTATAAGTTGAATATAAAACAGTAAGTTTGGTTATGACCCAATAACTAACCCACAGTGATAAGTCAAATACAAGATAGTAAGGTTGATTATGACCTAGAGAGAAACCTATAGTTATAAGTTAAAAAAGACAATAATTTTGATTACGATCCAATAAGTGACCCACAGTTATAAGTTAAATACAAGACAGTAATTTTGATTATGACCCAATAAATAACCCACAGTTAGAAGATAAATACAAGACAGTAAGTTTGATTATGACCGAGAGAATAACTCACAGTTTTTAGTTAAGAATAAGACAGTAAGTTTGATTATGACCTGCAAAATAACCTACAGTTATAAGTTAAAAATAAGAATTTAAGTTTTATTATGACCTACAAAATAACCCACAGTTATAAGTTAAGTATAAGACAGTAAGTTTAATTATGATCCAATAGGTAACCCATGATTATATGTTATAAATAAGACGGTAAATTTGATTATGACCCATAAATAAACCACAGTTATACGTTAAAAATAAGAATTTAATTTTGATTATGACCTACAAAATAACCCACAGTTATAAGTTAAGGAGAAGACAGTAGGTTTGATTATGATCCAATAAGTAACTCATGATTTTATGTTAAAATAAGACAGTAAATTTGATTATGACCCATAAATAACCCACAGTTATATGTTAAATATAAGACAGTAAGTTTGACTATGACCTACAAAATAACCCACAGTTATAAGTTAATTATAAGACAGTAAGTTTGATTATGATCCAATAAGTAACCCTTAATTATATGTTAAAAAGAAGACAGGAAGGTTGATTATGACCCAATAAATAACCTACAATTATAAGTTAAATATAAGACATCACGTTTGTTTATGACTTAGAGAAGAACCCACAGTTCTAAGTTTAAAATAAGACAGTAAGTTTCGTTGTGACCTACAAAATAACCCACAGTTATAAGCTAAATATAAAACAGTAAGTTTGATTATGACCTAGAGAATAACCCACAGTTATAAGCTAAACATAAGACAGTAAGTTTGATTATAACCGAGAGAATAACTCACAGTTATAAGTTTAAAATCAGAGAGTAAGTTTGATTATGACCCAATAACTAACCCACAATTATAAGTTAAGTACAAGACAGTAAATTTGATTATGACCTACAATGTAACCTACAGTTATAAGTTAATTATAAGACAGTAAGTTTGCTTATCATCCAATAAGTAACCCATAATTATATCTTAAAAGTAATACAGTACGTTTGATTACGACCCAATAAATAACCCACAGTTATAAGTTAAATATAAGGCAGTAAGTTTGATTATGACCGAAAGAATAACCCACAGTTTTAAATTAAAAATAAGACAGTAAGTTTCGTTATGATCTACAAAATAGCCTACAGTTATAAGCTAAATATAAAACAGTAAGTTTGATTTTGACCTAGAGAATAACCCACAGTTATATGTTAAAAATAAGACAGTAAGTTTGATTATGACCCAATAACTAACCCACAATTATAAGTTAAGTACAAGACAGTAAGTTTGATTATGACCTATAAAATAATCCACAGTTATAAGTTAAATATAAGACAGGAGGTTTGATTATGACCCAATAAATAACCCACAGTTATAAGTCAAATACAAGACAGTAACTTTTATTATGACCGAGAGAATAACCCACAGTTATAAATTAAAAATAAGACAGTAAGTTCGATTATGCACTACAGAATAACTCACAGTTATAAGTTAAAAATAAGACAGTACGTTTGATTATGACCCAATAAATAACCCACAGTTATAAGTTAAAAATAAGACTTTAAGTTTGATTATGACTTACAAAATAACCCACAGTTATAGATTAAATATAAGACAGTATGTTTTATTATTACCCAATAAATAACCCACAGTTATAAGTTAAATATAATACAGCAAGTATGATTATGACCTAGAGAAGAACTCATAGATATAAGTTAAAAATAAGTCAGTAAGATTGATTATGACCCAATAAATAACTTATAGGTATAAGTTAAAAATAAGGCTTTAAGTCTGATTATTATCTAGACAATAACCCACAGTTATAAAGTAAAATAAGACAGTAAGAGTGATTATGATCTACAAAATAACCCACAGTTATAAGTTAAATACAAGACAGTAAGTTTCATTATGACCCAATAAATAACTCACAGTTATAAGTTAAATACAAGACAGTAAGTTTGATTATGACCTACAAAATAACCCACAGTTATAAGTTAATTATAAGACAATAAGTTTGATTATGACCCAATAAATAACCCACACGTATAAGTTAAATATAAAACAGTAAAATTGATTATGACCAAAAGAATAACCCACAGTTATAAGTTTAAAATAAGACAGTAAGTTTCGTTATGACCTACAAAATAACCCATAGTTATAAGCTAAATATAAAACATTATGATTGATTATGACCCAATAACTAGCCCACAGTTATAAGTCAAATACAAGATGTAAGTCTGATTATAACCGAGAGAATAACTCACAGTTATAAGTTTAAAATCAGAGATTAAGCTTGATTATGACCCAATAAATAACCCACAGTTATAAGTTAAATAGAAGACAGTAACTTTGATTATGACCTTCAAAATAACCCACAGTTATAAGTTAATTATAAGACAATAACTTTGATTATGACCTACAAAATAACCCACACGTATAAGTTAAATATAAAACAGTAAGTTTGATTATGACCAAGAGAATAACACACAGTTATATGTTAAAAATAAGACAGTAAATTTGTTTATGACCCAATAAATAACCCACAGTTATAAGGTAAAATAAGACAGTGAGAGTGATTATGATCAAATAAATGACCTACAGTTATAAGTTTAAAATAAGTCACTAAGATTGATAATGACCCAATAAATAACCCACAGTTTTAAGTTAAAAATAAGACTTTAAGTTTCATTATGACCCAATAACCAACCCACAGTTATAAGTTAAATACAAGACAGTAAATTTGATTATGACCCAATAAATAACCCACAGTTATAAGTTAAATATAAGACAGTAAGTTTTATTATGATCCAATAAGTAACCCATAATTATATGTTAAAAATAAGACAGTAAATTTCATTATGATCCAATAAGTAACCCACAGTTATAAATTAAATATAAGACAGTACGTTTAATTACGACCTACCAAATAACCCACAGTTATAAGTTAAATACAAGACAGTAAGTTTGATTATGACCTACAAAATAACCCACAGTTATAAGTTAATTATAAGAAAATAAGTTTGATTATGACCTGGAGAATAACCAACAGTTATAAGTTAAGAATAAGACTGTAAATTTGATTATGACCCAATAAATAACCTACACGTTTAAGTTAAATATAAAACAGTAAGTTTGATTATGACCAGGAGAATAATCCGCAGTTATAAGTTAAAAATAAGACAGTAAGAGTGATTATCGCCTACAAAATAATCTACAGTTAATAGCTAAAGATAAGACAGTAAGTTTGATTATGACCAAGAGAATAACACACAGTTATAAGTTAAATACAAGACAGTAAGTTTGATTATGATCCAATAATTAACCCACAGTTACAAGTTAAATATATGACAGTGACTTTGATTATGACCTAGGGAATAACCCACAGTTATTAGTTAAAAATAAGACAGTAAGAGTGATCATGATCCAATAAGAAACCCATAATTATATGTCAAAAATAAGAAGTAAGTGTGATTATAACCTACAAAATAACCCACAGTTATAATTTAAATACTAGAGAGTAAATTTGGTTATAATCCAATAAATAACCCACAGTTATAAGTTAAATATAAGACAGTACGTTTGATTATGACATACCAAATAACCCATAGTTATAAGTTAAATATAAGACAGTGAGTTTCATTATGACCCAATAAATAATTCACAGTTATAATTCAAATACAAGACAGTAAGTTTGATTATGACCGAGAGAATTCCTCACAGTTATAAGTTAAAAATAAGACAGCAAATTTGATTATAAACCAATAAATTACCCACAGTTATAAGTTAAATATAAGATAGTAAGTTTGATTATGAAACAATAAATAACCCATAATTATATGTCAAAAGTAAGACAGTAAGTTTGATTATGACCTAGAGAAAAACCCAGAGTTATAAATTAAATACATGACAGTACGTTTGATTATGACCCAATAAATAAACCACAGTTATAAGTTAAAAATAAGAATTTAAGTTTGATTATGACCTACAACATAACCCACAGTTATAAGTGAAGTATCAGACAGTAAGTTTAATTATGATCCAATAAGTAACCCATGATTATATGTTAAAAATAAGACAGTAAATTTGATTATCACCCATAAATAACCCACAGTTATATGTTAAATATAAGACAGTAAGTTTGATTATGACCAAGAGAATAACACACAGTTATAAGTTAAATACAAGACAGTAAGTTTCATTATGACCCAATAAATAACTCACAGTTATAAGTTAAATACAAGACAGTAAGTTTGATTATGATCCAATAATTAACCCTCAGTTACAAGTTAAATATATGACAGTGACTTTGTTTATGACCTAGGGAATAACCCACAGTTATTAGTTAAAAATAAGACAGTAAGAGTGATGATGATCCAATAAAAAACCCATAATTATATGTTAAAAATAAGACAGTAAGTGTGATTATGACCTACAAAATAACCCACAGTTATAAGTTAAAAATTAAACAGTAAGTTTGATTATGACCAAATAAATAACCCACAGTTATAAGTTAAATACTAGAGAGTAAATTTGGTTATAATCCAATAAATAACCCACAGTTATAAGTTAAATATAAGACAATACGTTTGATTATGACATACCAAATAACCCATAGTTATAAGTTAAATATAAGACAGTAAGTTTGATTATGACCCAATAAATAATTCACAGTTATAATTCAAATACAAGACAGTAAGTTTGATTATGACCGAGAGAATTCCTCACAGTTATAAGTTAAAAATAAGACAGTAAATTTGATTATAAACCAATAAATTACTTACAGTTATAAATTAAATACAAGCCAGTAAGTTTGATTATGACCCAATAAATAACCCACAGTTATAAGTTAAATATAAGATAGTAAGTTTGATTATGAAACAATAAATAACCCATAATTATATATCTAATGTAAGACCGTAAGTTTGATTATGACCTAGAGAAAAAGCCAGAGTTATAAGTTAAATATATGATAGTAAGTTTGATTATGACCCAATAAATAAACCACAGTTATAAGTTAAAAATAAGAATTTAAGTTTGATTATGACCTACAAAATAACCCACAGTTATAAGTGAAGTATCAGACAGTAAGTTTGATTATGATCCAATAAGTAACCCATGATTATATGTTAAAAATAAAACAGTAAATTTGATTATGACACATAAATAACCCACAGTTATATGTTAAATATAAGACAGTAAGTTTCGTTATGACCTACAAAATAACCCACAGTTATAAGCTAAATATAAAACATTATGATTGATTATGACCCAATAACTAACCCATAGTTATAAGTCAAATACAAGACTGTAAGTCTGATTATAACCGAGAGAATAACTCACAGTTATAAGTTTAAAATCAGAGAGTAAGTTTGATTATGACCCAATAAATAACCCACAGTTATAAGTTAAATACAAGACATTAAATTTCATTATAATCCAATAAATAACCCACATTTATAATTTAAATACAAGATAGTAAGTTTGATTATGACATACAAAATACTTCACAGTTATAAGTTAATTATAAGACACTAAGTTTGATTATGACCTGGAAAATAACCCACAGTTATAAGTTAAGAATAAGGCTATAAATTTGATTATGACCCAATAAATAACTCACACGTATAAGATAAATATAAAACAGTAAGTTTTATTATGACCTACAATATAACCCACAGTTATAAGTTAAGTATAAGACAGTAAGTTTGATTATGATCGAATAAGTAACACATAATTATATGTTAAAAATAAGACAGTAAGTTTCATTATGATCCAATAAGTAACCCACAGTTATAAGTTAAAAATAAGACAGTAAGTTTGATTATGACCTACATTATAACCCACAGTTATAAGTTAATTATAAGACAGTAAGTTTGATTATGATCCAATAAGTAACCCATAATTATATGTTAAAAATAAGACAGTAAATTTCTTTATGATCCAATAAATAACCCACAGTTATAAGTTACATATAAGACAGTAAGTTTTATTATGATCTTGAGAATAACCCACAGTTATAAGGTAAAATAAGTCACTAAGATTGATTATGACCCAATAAATAACCCACAGTTTTAAGTTAAAAATAAGACTTTAAGTTTGATTATGACCCAATAAATAAACCACAGTTATAAGTTAAATACAAGAAAGTAATTTTTATTATGATCCAATAAGTAACCCACAGTTATAAGTTAAATACAAGTCAGTAAATTTGATTATGACCCAATAAATAACCCACAGTTAGAAGCTAACTACAAGACAGTAAGTTTGATTATGACCGAGAGAATAACTCACAGTTTTTAGTTAAAAATAAGGCCGTAAGTTTGATTATTACCCAATAATTAACCCACAGTTATAAGTTAAATACAAGACAGTAAATTTGATTATAATCCAATAAATAACCCACATTTATAATTTAAATATAAGACAGTAGGTTTGATTATGACCCAATAAATAGCCCACTGTTATATGTTAAATATAAGACAGTAAATTTGATTATGACCTACAAAATAACCCACAGTTATAAGTTAAAAATAAGACAGTAAGTTTGATTATGACCCAATAAATAACCCACAGTTATAAGTTAAAAATAAAAATTTAAGTTTGATTATGACATAAAAAATAACCCACAATTATTAGTTAAATATAAGACAGTAGGTTTGATTATGACCTGGAGAATAACCCACAGTTATAAAATAAAAATCAGACAGTAAGTTTGATTATGACCCAATAAATAACCCACAATTATAAGTTAAAAATAAGACTTTAAGTTTGATCATGACCTAGAATATAACCCACAGTTATAAGGTAAAATAAGACAGTAAGTTTCATTATGATCCAATAAGTAACCCACAGTTATAAGTTAAGAATAAGACAGTAAGTTTGATTATGACCTACAATATAACGCACAGTTATAGGTTAATTATAAGACAGTAATTTTGATTATGATCCAATAAGTAACCCATAATTATATGTTAAAAATAAGACAGCAAGTCTGATTATGACCTAGAGAAAACCCATAGTTATAAGTTAAACATAAGTCAGTAAGATTGATTATGACCCAATAAATAACCCACAGTTTTAAGTTAAAAATAAGATATTAAGTTTGATTATGACCTAAAGAATATCCCACAGTTTCAAATTAAAAATAAGACAGTAAGTTTGATTATGACCGAGAGAATTCCTCACAGTTATAAGTTAAAAATAAGACAGTAAGTTTGATTATAAACCAATAAATTACCCACAGTTATAAATTAAATACAAGCCAGTAAGTTTGATTATGACCTAGAAAATAACCCACAGTTATAAATTAAATACATGACAGTACGTTTGATTATGACCGAGAGAATAACCCACAGTTATAAGTTAAAAATAAGACAGGAAGTTTGATTATGACCTAGAGAATAACCCACAGTTTTAAGTTAAATATAAGACAGTAAGTTTGATTATCACGCAATAAATAACCCACAGTTAGAAGTTAAAACCAGGACATTAAGTTTCACTATGAACTAGCGAATAACTCACAGTTATAAGTTAAAAATAAAACAGTAAGTTTGATTATGACCCAATAAATAACCCACACTTATAAGTTAAATATAAGATAGTAAGTTTGATTATGAAACAATAAATAACCCAGAGTTATAAGTTAAATATAAGATAGTAAGTTTGATTATGACCGAATAAATAAACCACAGTTATAAGTTAAAAATAAGAATTTAAGTTGGATTATGACCTACAAAATAACCCACAGTTATAAGTTAAGTATCAGACAGTAAGTTTGATTATGATCCAATAAGTAACCCATGATTATATGTTAAAAATAAGACAGTAAATTTTATTATGACCCATAAATAACCCACAGTTATATGTTAAATATGAGACAGTATGTTTGACTATGACCTACAAAATAACCCACAGTTATAAGTTAATTATACGACAGTAAGTTTCATTATCATCCAACAAGTAATCCACAGTTCTAAGTTTAAAATAAGACAGTTAGTTTCATTATGACCTACAAAATAACCCACAGTTATAAGCTAAATATAAAACAGTATGATTGATTATGACCCAATAAAAAACCCACAGTTATAAGTTAAATATAAGACAGTAAGTTTGATTATGACCGAGAGAATAATTCATAATAAGTTAAAAATAAGACAGTAAGTTTGATTATGACCCAATAAATAATTCACAGGTTTAAGTTAAAAATTAGACTTTAAGTTTGATTATGATCCAAAAAGTAACCCATAATTATATGTTAAAAATAAGACAGCAAGTCTGATTATTACCTAGAGAAAACCCATAGTTATAAGTTAAACATAAGTCAGTAAGATTGATTATGACCCAATAAATAACCCACAGTTTTACGTTAAATACAAGACAATAAGTTTGATTATGACCCAATAAATAACCCAAAGTTATAAGTTAAACATAAGACAGTAAGTCTGATTATGACCGAAAGAATAACCCACAGTTTTAAATTAAAAATAAGACAGTAAGTTTGATTATGACCTACAAAATAACCAACAGTTTTTAGATAAAAATAACACAGTAAGTTTGATTATGACTCAATAAGTAACCCACAGTTATAAGTTAAATACAAGACAGTAAATTTGATTATGATCCAATAAAGAACCCACAGTTATAAGTTAAATATAAGACAGTAAGTTTGATTATGACCTACAAAATAACCCACAGTCATAAGCTAAATATAAGACAGTAAGTTTGATTATGACCTAGAGAATAACCCACAGTTAGAAGCTAAATACAAGACAGTATGTTTGATTATGCCCGAGAGAATAACTCACAGTTTTTAGTTAAAAATAAGACAGTAAGTTTGATTATTACCCAATAAATAACCCACAGTTATAAGTTAAATACAAGAAAGTAAATTTGATTATAATCCAATAAATAACCCACATTTATAAGTTAAATACAAGACAGTAAGTTTGATTATGACCTACAAAATAATCCACAGTTATACGTTAAATATAAGACTGTAAGTTTGATTATGACCCAATAAATAGCCCACTGTTATATGTTAAATATAAGACAGTAAGTTTGATTATGACCTACAAAATAACCCACAATTATTAGTTAAATATAAGACAGTAAGTTTGATTATGACCTACAAAATAACCCACAGTTTTCATTTAAATATAAGACAGTTATTTTGATTGTGACCCAATAAATAACCCACAGTTATAAGTTAAAAATAAGACAGTAAGTTTGATTATGGCCCAATAAATAACCCACAGTTATAAGTTAAATAAAAGACAGTAAGTTTGATTATGACCTATAGAATAACCCACAGTTATAAGTTAAATATAAGACAGTAAGTTTGATTATGACCGAGAGAATAACTCACCGTTATAAGTTAAAAATAAGACAGTAAGAGTTATTATAACCTACAAAATAACCCACAGTTAGTAGCTAAATATAAGACAGTAAGCTTGATTATGACCAAGAGAATAACCCAGAGTTATAAGTTAAATACAAGACAGTAAGTTTGATTATTACCGAGAGAATAACCCACAGTTATAAGTTCAAAATAAGACAGTAATTTTGATTATGACCCAATAAATAACCCACAGATATAAGTTAAACATAAGACAGTAAGTTTGATTCTGACCGAAAGAATAACCCATAGTTTTAAATTAAAAATAAGACAGTAAGTTTCATTATGACCTACAAAATAACCAACAGTTTTTAGATAAAAATAAGACAGTAAGTTTGATTATGACCTAGAGAATAACCCAAAGTCATTAGTTAAATATAATACTGTAAGTTTTATTATGATCCAATAAATAACCCACAGTTAGAAGCTACAAGATACAGAAGTTACAATACAGTAAGTTTGATTATGACCGAGAGAATAATTCACAGTTTTTAGTTAAAAATAAGACAGTAAGTTTGATTATGACCCAATAAATAACCCACAGTTATAAGTTAAATACAAGACAGTAAATTTGATTATAATCCAATAAATAACCCACATTTATAATTTAAATACAAGACAGTAAGTTTGATTATGACCTACAAAATAATCCACAGTTATACGTTAAATATAAGACTGTAAGTTTGATTATGACCTACAAAATAACCCACAGTTATAAGTTAAATATAAGACAGTAGGTTTGATTATGACCCAATAAATAACCCACAGTTATAAGTTAAAAATAAGAATTTAAGTTTGATTATGACCTACAAAATAACCCACAATTATAAGTTAAATATAAGACAGTAAGTTTGATTATTACCTGGAGAATAACCCTCAGTTATAAGTTAAAAATAAGACAGTAAGTTTGATTATGACCCAATAAATAACCCACAGTTATAAGTTAAGTATAAGACAGTAAGTTTGATTATGACCTACAAAATAACCCACAGTTATAACATAGATTTCAGACTGTAAGTTTAATTATGACCTACAAAATAACTTATAGTTATAAGTTAAAAGTAAGACAGTAAGAGTGATTATGGACCACAAAATAACCCACAGTTATAAGTTAAATATAAGACAGTATATCTAACTATGTTTATTTGTGTTTTCTATCAACACATATGATGTTAAAACGATTCTTTCCGAGATACTTTTTTTCACTTTCAATTTATATTAAAACTTTAATTTACAATATTTCATTTATTAACATCTTTTGTATATACAACAAATTGTATAACATTCAACACTAAGATTATAAATCAGCCAATGTATTTGTATTTTTTTTGTTAGCCCAGATGTATTGTGTTGTTTGAACTTTTGTTAAGCACATTTAAACATCACTTTCATCCTTACAAAACTCAAGCACGTCTTAACCCAACCTGTTTTGTTTACATCGATGGAAAGGTTATTATTCACATACTAAAAAACACCAACAACAACTGTCATTTAATAAATTCGTCTGTTAGTTCCTTTTATTCTAATTTACAGTATTTCAGTTTTCTTACCAAAACTTTAAAATAACCTGCGGCTATTAAAGCACCTACGTATTAGTTCTCCGAAGTCACACGGCTTTCTCCAGGTTATATGAAGTATCTAAACCCAGTGTCACCCCCACACGTCAACAAGCACATTGATATAAATGAGTTTTGGCTCGTGGTAAGATTCCTCTGTCAGCAACAGAATTCCATTTTCCACTTCGGCTCTCCCTATCTTCCTGAGCCATAAATGACAGTCATTTGTATTAAGGTAATGGCCAATTTCTATTATAACCGAACGATTCGATAGATGAGTCGCTATAGTCAGAGATCCATGATTCATCAAAACTAATATATATTTTATACGAGTCTAAAATGAAATGAATATTATTTTAAACTACTTTCAACATATAAATCTTTCTGACAAAATATTACGTTTCATTGAAACAGCAACAACAACTCGGGTTTCCGATTAAATTTTATCTGTTGCTAAGCTGTACTCAGCCCATCGCGGGTTTCGAAACCAAATTTCTATACTTATAAGCTTCCATCTCCGGTTTGTTTGTAGTTGAACTTAAAGCTACACAATGAGTTATGAAATCCAGTCTTGATTGTTATAAGTCCCCAGATGTACTGCTGTACCACTGGATGGACGATAGTTAAAAGCTGTATACAATATTTTGACATGAAATGTATTCAATTAAGATGTAAAATCAGACATCTTTAATAGATAAATAAAGAAAATAAAGATAATAAATCTTTCTTATTCTTATTGGATCGTTTCGTTCTCACGAACAAAGAAGGATACTTTTGTGGATCAAATGTTAAAACATTATTGTAACGACAACAACAAAACTTTTTATACATTATAAGATACCGTATATCACATTTCAACTAACTTTCATGGTGGGTTCCTCTCTCCCATTATACAAACAACAGCGGCTTGTTTATCATAACGTTATAACCTTTTTCAAAAGGCTTCAGAACTATATAACCTTTAGATGTTTCATTGGAAGAAAGTGATTTATTATTTTTACACTACCTTCCGGTACATAAACTCTTTTCCTTATTTTTTATATTAAAGGTAGAAACTAAAACATGGAGATATTTCATCACGTGATTAGTTTAGAACTAGACGAACAACAAACCGGTTTGTTTGGAATGTCAGTTAAAATAATAACGGTTTGTAACGAAGTATGTTATGTGTTCTCGTGTTTTAATTTTCTACAAGTTATTTACACCGTCACCTAGCTGTAACTGCGTCTACCTTAACACGGCGCAGTGAGACAGTTGTAGTTCAACACCGAGAAACTCTGTAAAGTGTTCTTCCTAGCAGAACTCAAGTGTAACGTAGTCAAGTCAAACAAACATGGTAAGTTGATTAAACTGACTACAGGAAACAAAGATGAAACGTTTAAACTGGTAAGAAGCACACAAATCTTCCCTGTTCCCTCTCTACTACTTGTTTATTTAATTAGTAGCATTCTAACACCATTACATTCTCCTATAACCCTTATCAAATTATCGTATAACAGAGAGTAATTTGCACTATAGCTCTTATCATATGACTATGTTACAGCAAGTAATTTTCATTTTATATTGACCATATTATCTCATATTCTCAGATACTGAAACTATGGGAAGTGTACGACTCTTAGATGAGGGTGGGAATGACACCGTGAAGACAAACACTGGCTAACTGAACCATAGTCAAAACAGAAAACATTTTCACGACAATTGTATCAGGTTAACAACTCCGTATTTAAATGTCATTGGTATCTTAATTTTATGTTAAAAACCATCCCGTTATTAAATGTCAGTAGTATCTTAATTTGGTGTTAGAAAACCCTCCCGTTATTAAATCTCAGTAGTATCTTAATTTTATGTTAGAAAACCCTCCCGTTATTAAATGCCGTGGTATCCTAATTTGTGTTAAAAACCCTTCCGTTATTAAATGTCATTGGTATCTTAATTTGATGTTAGAAAACCCTCCCGTTATTAAATGTCAGTGATATCTTAATTTGGTGTTAGAAAACCCTTCCGTTATTAAATATCAATAAAACCTTCATTTGCTGTTAAAAAACCGTTCCGTTATTAAATGCCAGTGGTATCCTAATTTTGTGTTAAAAACCCTTCCGTTATTAAATGTCATTGGTATCTTAATTTGGTGTTGGAAAACTCTTCCATTACTAAATGTCAATAATACCTTTATTTGCTGCTAGAAAATCCTTTTGTTATTAAATGTCAGTGGTATCTTAATTTTGTGTTAAAAACTTTTCCGTTATTAAATGTCAGCAGTATCTTAATTTGATGTTAGAAAACCCTCCCGTTATTAAATGTCAGTGGTGTCTTAATTTTGTGTTAAATAACCTTCCGTTATTAAATGTCAGCAGTATCTTAATTTGATGTTAGAAACCCCTCCCGTTATTAAATAACAATAATACCTTCATTTGCTGTTAAAAAACCCTTCCGTTATTAAATGTCAGTAGTATCTTAATTTTATGTTAGAAAACCCTCCCGTTATTAAATGTCAGTAGTATTTTAATTTTATGTTAGAAAACCCTCTCGTTATTAAATGTCAGTGGTATCTTAATTTTGTGTTTGAAAACCCTCCCGTTATTAAATGTCAGTAGTATCTTCATTTGGTGTTAGAAAACCATCCCGTTATGAAATGTCAATAGTATCTTAATTTTATGTTAGAAAACCCTCCCGTTATTAAATGTCAGTAGTATCTTAATTTTATGTTAGAAACCCTCCCGTTATTAAATGTCAGTAGTATCTTAATTTTATTTTAGAAAACCCTCTCGTTATTAAATGTCAGTGGTATCTTAATTTTGTGTTAAAAACCCTTCCGTTATTAAATGTCAATAGTATCTTAATTTTATGTTAGAAAACCCTCTCGTTATTAAATGTCAGTAGTATCTTAATTTGGTGTTAGAAAACCCTCACGTAATTAAATGTCAGTAGTATCTTTATTTTATTTTAGAAAACCCTCTCTTTATTAAATGTCAGTAGTATCTTAATTTTATGTTAGAAAACCCTCCCGTTATTAAATGTCAGTAGTATCTTAATTTTATGTTAGAAAACCCTCTCGTTATTAAATGTCAGTAGTATCTTAATTTGTTGTTAGAAAACCCTCACGTAATTAAATGTCAGTAGTATCTTTATTTTATTTTAGAAAACCCTCTCTTTATTAAATGTCAGTAGTATCTTAATTTTATGTTAGAAAACCCTCCCGTTATTAAATGTCAGTAGTATCTTAATTTGGTGTTAGAAAACCCTCACGTAATTAAATGTCAGTAGTATCTAAATTTTATGTTAGAAAACCCTCTCGTTATTAAATGTCAGTAGTATTTTAATTTTATGCTAGAAAACCCTTCGTTATTAAATGCCAGTGGTACCTTAATTTTATGTTAGAAAACCCTCTCGTTATTAAATGTCAGTAGTATCTTAATTTGGTGTTAGAAAACCCTCACGTAATTAAATGTCAGTAGTATCTTTATTTTATTTTAGAAACCCCTCTCTTTATTAAATGTCAGTAGTATCTTAATTTTATGTTAGAAAACCCTCCCGTTATTAAATGTCAGTAGTATCTTAATTTGGTGTTAGAAAACCCTCACGTAATTAAATGTCAGTAGTATCTAAATTTTATGTTAGAAAACCCTCTCGTTATTTAATGTCAGTAGTATTTTAATTTTATGTTAGAAAACCCTTCGTTATTAAATGCCAGTGGTACCTTAATTTTATGTTAAAAAACCCTCTCGTTATTAAATGTCAGTGGTATCTTAATTTTGTGTTAAATACCCTTCCGTTATTAAATGTCAGTACTATCTTAATTTTATGTTAGAAAACCCTCCCGTTATTAAATGTCAGTAGTATCTTAATTTGGTGTTAGAAAACCCTGTCGTTATTAAATGTCAGTAGTATCTTAATTTTATGTTAGAAAACCCTCTCCTTATTAAATGTCACTAATATCTTAATTTTATGTTAGAAAACCCTCCCGTTATTAAATGTCAGTTGTATCTTAATTTTATGTTAGAAAACCCTTCCGTTATTAAAAGTCAGTAGTATCTTAATTTTGTTAGAAAACCCTCCGGTTATTAAATGTCAGTAGTATCTTAATTTGGTGTTAGAAAACCCTCCCGTTATTAAATGTCAGTAGTATCTTAATTTTATGTTAGAAAACCCTCTCGTTATTAAATGTCAGTAGTATCTTAATTTTATGTTAGAAAACCCTCTCGTTATTAAATGTCAGTGGTATCTTAATTTTATGTTTGAAAGCCCTCCCGTTATTAAATGTCAGTAGTATCTTCATTTGGTGTTAGAAAACCCTCCCGTTATTAAATGTCAGTAGTATCTTAATTTTATGTTAGAAAACCCTGCCGTTATTAAATGTCAGTAGTATCTTAATTTGTTGTTAGAAAACCCTCCCGTTATTAAATGTCAGTGGTATCTTAATTTTATTTTAGAAAACCCTCTCGTTATTAAATGTCAGTAGTATTTTAATTTTATGTTAGAAAACCCTCTCGTTATTAAATGTCAGTAGTATCTTAATTTTATGTTAGAAAACCCTCTCGTTATTAAATGTCAGTGCTATCTTAATTTTGTGTTAAATACCCTCCCGTTATTAAATATCAGTAGTATCTTAATTTGGTGTTAGAAAACAGGCCCGTTATTTAAGGTCAGTAGTATCTTAATTTTATGTTAGAAAACACTATCCCTATTAAATGTCGGTAGTATCTTAATTTTATGTTAGAAAACCCTTCCGTTATTAAATGTCAGTAGTATCTTAATTTGGTGTTAGAAAACCCTCACGTAATTAAATGTCAGTAATATCTTTATTTTATTTTAGAAAATCCTCTCTTTATTAAATGTCAGTGGTATCTTAATTTTGTGTTAAATACCCTTCCGTTATTAAATGTCAGTACTATCTTAATTTTATGTTAGAAAACCCTCCCGTTATTAAATGTCAGTAGTATCTTAATTTGGTGTTAGAAAACCCTCCCGTTATTAAATGTCAGTAGTATCTTAATTTTATGTTAGAAAACCCTCTCGTTATTAAATGTCAATAGTATCTTAATTTTATGTTAGAAAACCCTTCCGTTATTAAATGTCAGTAGTATCTTAATTTTGTTAGAAAACCCTCTCGTTATTAAATGTCAGTAGTATCTTAATTTTATGTTAGAAAACCCTCTCGTTTTTAAATGTCAGTAGTATCTTAATTTTATGTTAGAAAACCCTCTCCTTATTAAATGTCACTAATATCTTAATTTTATGTTAGAAAACCCTCCCGTTATTAAATGTCAGTAGTATCTTAATTTTATGTTTGAAAACCCTCCCGTTATTATATGTCAGTAGTATCTTAATTTTATGTTTGAAAACCCTCCCGTTATTAAATGTCAATAGTATCTTAATTTTATGTTAGAAAACCCTCCCATTATTAAATATCAGTTTATCTTAATTTGGTGTTAGAAAACCCTCCCGTTATTAAATGTCAGTAGTATCTTTATTTGGTGTCAGAAAACTGTTACGCACCTAACCAGCCAACAACAATGGATTTATTTTTACTATAAAACATAGTTACTGGTTTTAATAATAAAAATATTGACCTTTTAAAAGTACCTTATCAAATATAATCTAGGACTAAACCCCATTCTGCGATTGATGATGCATATGAAAAATTAATCACTGTTGTTAGATCTCTTAGCGAATGAACCTGTAATCCTGTTACATCTGACATTTCAAAGAAACTTGGCGTTACTTCCATTGTATTTGTTTTCTATTATTGTAACATTACTAAATATTAACGTTGAACGAAACAAAACAATTACTGTGGAAACAATCAGCACTCATATTTATTACATGTTTTCAAACAGCAACTCATACCTCATGTGATAAATAACTAGTTCAAAGACGTATAGCTCATCATAGCTATCTCTAATTTATAACTGTTTATCACAGGGAAGTTAAACAATCAGCAGCACCCGCCGTCTGATCGGTTACTTTTAATCGAATGGCAGGATTCATTTCCACAGTACGTAACGTGGAGTGTGTTTAACACTGCAGCTCAGTTTAGACTTTCCCGTACGCAGCTTTGCAGTGTAACCACTGAATCAATGTAAAAAAAAAAAAAAAAAAAAAAAAAAAACATAGATTTCTCAGTTTAACAGTTAAAGTGGAAATAATAACTTTGAAAACAGTTACCAAACAAAAGTCCTTGAGTTGTTATATTGAAAAGAAATTTTAAACAGCAATGTTTTAAATAAATATTCATAAAATATTTTAGGGAAGTTGGTAGAGTTTAATAATATCTCTTTATTTAGTCTTTTGTTTTATGCTTTTAAAATACATTTTGTAGAAGCTAAATTATGACAAAGTGTCTACTCATATCCCAAACGATCTTCAACATTACGTATTGCACCCATCTTTTACAGTAATTATAAAACATTATGAGTGAAAATAACGAAGAAAATAATCATAAGCCAACCACAGTAAGCCTGTTATATCAAGTACATGGAACTAAAGTAGTTAAGGCAAACGTCATGTCCCAGTAAAGCCAATCCGAGGATTATTTAAACTAGACATGAAAGTGCAATCTCTTATCACGTGGTTTTCTCGCGCTGCTTGCTGCAGGAGCACGGGCTTCATTCTTCAACCAAATTGCTTTCTATCTTCTGCTTGTTTCGCATGTAAGCCTAACGCCTGCCCTAATGATTCCCGTGTCATTACGTGACAAGCCTCTCCTGAAGTTAAGATAAAAGATGCGCTTCCGTTAACATTCATTTTCTCGTAATTAATTAAAACACTGTAAAACCGTTACAGTATATCAAACTTGTTACGCTATGAAATAAGCGTATGATGTGTGATGTATTGGTGATCTACCTGTTTCTCACTCTTTCCATTTATCCATATCAGTAATATAATAGTAGTACTAGTAGTTCGTTTTAATAAAACTGTGCATGAAGAATATGTGAAGTTTTATTTAATATTATCATTAATTTACTCATCTAACCAAACCCTAAGTATGAATATATAAAATTTTTTGTCTTTCTCTGTCTGTGTACTCAACAATTTAGTTAACTCACTTAGGCCTAAGCATAAAGAATTGTAAGGTTTCATCTCCATCTGTGCTTATTGTCATTAATTTACTTATCTCACCTTACCATAAATATAAATAAAGTGAAGTTTCATCTCCAACTATCTGTATACTCAGTAATTTAATTTACATATATCTAAGCATGAAAAATATATAAAGCTTCATATTTATCTGTGCAGTATGTCAGTAAATGATTTAACTAATCTAACCCCAGGTATGAAGAATATACGAAACTTTGTCTTATACTTTCTGTATAATTAATTTAAGCAACTGAATTAGGCCTAATAATATGTAAAATTTCATCTTCAATTGTTCGTATTTTTATTTACTTCTTAACTCACCGAAACATAAGCTTGTTTTGTTTTTTTTAATTTCGCGCAAAGCTACTCGAAGGTTATCTGCGCTAGCCGTCCCTGATTTAGCAGTGTAAGAGAAGAGGAAAGGCAACTAGTCATCACCACTCACCGCCAACTCTTGGGCTACTCTTTTACCAACGAATAATGGAATTGACCGTAACATTATAACGCCTCCACGGCTAAAAGGAGAGCATGTTTGGCGCGACGGGGATGCGAACCCGCGACCCTCAGATTACGAGTCGCACGCCTTAACACGCTTGGCCATGCCGGGCCTTCAGAATATACAAACAATCTTATGTACTATTAGAGACCAGACAAGTTGTCCAACAAATACTGTCACAAGGTTTTAATCTTAGCCTGAAATTATCTTGAAGGGTCTCCTCGTTTTAAAAGTACGTCATTTTGAATAAGGACCACGTTTTAAAATGAATGATCTTGAAGATGGTTTTCTTATAAGTGTTTTGTACTAAAAGAAACTTCTTTCAAGTAAATGTGCACAATACAAGAAAAACTGATAAAATATATTTATAGACACAAAGCTATACCAAACCTCTTCTCGTATTATTATTGTTCTCATACACGTGCGTAGTCACATATATATGAGGTTTTTCTTAAATGAAAACACACTATAAACAATTCATCTCTGTCGTCCTAAGTCTTATCCACAACAATGTTGCTTCTGTTTTACAGACATAACAAGAACCAGGGATATGTAGTGAAATAAATCTTGTCAGACAACGAGAGAGTTCGAAAGTGCTACCCCTTAATGGACAAGGACTAGATAAATGATCCCGCGAGAGCTTCGACGTGTACTGCCAGCGGTCGCTTGAAAGCTGTTTGCTATGTGAGCAACATAGAATGGTGACAGACATTAGGCTAGGCCATTAAAGTAGAAACTTCCTACTGGAAAGGCGTGTTACGTTTTCCGAGTCTGATTCAATGTTCAGGCAGATTCTTTATTACCCCTCTTTCTGTAAGACCGGAAACCTGTGTTAAGTGAAAGATACTTATACAAATACATCTTTGGCAAGACAGTGCATGTTTAGGGGCCTTTAAAATGGACATCTACTTTCTTTAGAATCATAAGTGATTCAATATGGAAACAAAGAAATAATTACACTCTGTCAGTTTCCAAGAGGTCAAACTGGTTGTCGAAGATTAAACGAGTAAGCAGAATCACATATTTATATTTAATAGTTTTGTGAATACTAATGTTTATTGGTTGTTGTTGTTTTTTACCTTCAAACATTTACAGCGAAGTATGTATAACTATTTACGAGGGTTGTCCCCCGGTAAGTAAGCGGTAGCTTTCTGGACGTACAATGCTAAAATGTGAAGTTCAATCCCTGGAGAAGCGCAGATTGCCCATTGTGTAGTTTGTTCTAAGAAAATAACACAAGAAAATAATCTATAGAGCCAAAATCATGCTTATAAAATTGATAAAGAAAGTTATTTCTCTAAATTATAGAAATACCTATTAAGTTTGTTCTTTTTAAATAAAGTGATTTGTTTACTTTTAAAACTAAAAAAGTGACACATTGTTTTGAGTTTGAAATAGACAAATTAAAAAATGTGGAAACAAACACCTCCTGTTTATGTTATTTTTATCAAAAATTTTAAACCTTTTGATTTCCAATACTTCCACAGTATTCGTAAACTGTAAATACTAAAACCACAGCCTGTGATACCGCATTTAGTTTAAATTGTGTCACAAGCTGGCATGTTAATAAAACACAGTTTAAATTATGTCATAATCCACTATAGTTTAACCGGCCTGGCATGGCCAGGTGGGTTAAGGCATGTGACTCATAATCCGAGGGTCGAGGGTTCGCATCCCCATTACAATGTTATGGTCCATCCCACTATTTGTTGGTAAAAGAGCAGCCCAAGAGTTGGCGGTTGGTGGTGATGACTAGCTGCCTTCCCTGTAGTCTTACACCGTATAATTAGGGACGGCTAGTACAGATGTCCCTCGATTGGCTTTGCGCGAAATTCAAAAACAATACAGGATAGTTTAATAGAATACATAGCTTGAATTCTGACAAAATCCAGCCAACATGTTGATAACAGATAGTTTGTTGATAGTTGTCATAGTTTCGTCTCCTTCAAGTATTCTGTTAAACTATACATCTTGTTACTGAACTTGTAACGGATTTACTGTTAAACATTTATTTTAATATCTACGTTTGTTTAAGATTGATGCATGTAACTTAAATGGTTACATGTGTATTGCGCAATTCCCGCCTGTTCTCTGAATTTATAAAATATTTTCGAGAGTAAAAATCAGCAATATATGTTTTTATGAAAACACTAGCGTATTTTCAAATATTGTTGAACATTCGAGAATCTCGCCTTAAAGTATACAAACCGACGCGCCGAGAGACAGATATAGAGTAATGATTGGTCGCTTCATTCACTAAGCTATAAACTTCAGAAGCTATAATTGTGATTAATGCTAATTAATGGGAAAACTACAGATGTTTGACCAGGAACCGTTCAACTTCAGTGAATTAGCTTCGGACGTTAGTATTTCTAGAGAGATATTAGATATTGTTGTCGGGAAAGATTCACGTGTGAAAATAGAGCTAGCTAGCATTCCCGTAAAGTTTGTTTGTTAGTTTGTTTTTTAATTTCGCCCAAAGCTACTCGAGGTCTATCTGCGCTAGCCGTCCCTAATTCAGCAGTGTAAGACTAGAGAAAAGGCAGCTAGTCATCACCTCCCACCGCCAACTCTTGGGCTACTCGTTTACCAACGAATAGTGGGATTGACCGTCACATTATAACGCCTCCACGGCTGAAAGGGCGAGCATGTTTGGTGCAACAGGGGTTCGAACCCTCGACCGTGGGATGACGAGACGAGTGCCTTAACCACCTGGCCATGCTGGGCCGAAGTATAGTGTATTTGTATATCAACATAAAATTAATTTGTTTGTCGTGGACCTGGACCGCCGATAAAATATTCATTTCCAACCAAATAGAAGGCTGAATATTGTTTGTGAGTTTGTAATATTTTTGTATATAAATAATTATTGGTAATAACAGTTATAAATCGTATTGTTTTTTCATACATTAAAATGTAAGTATGTTAAGAAAAAATTGTGTACATTAAACTTGTTAATGAATATTATAAATTTGATACATGTTAACATTTAATTAACTTAAAAGTTAAAATTAAATTTTCTGGTTATTTGAAATAGTAATACGTAACGTAGTAAATAGGAGACTCGTCCGAAATAAATGATAATACGTAGCAAATTACACATAAAAAAGTTGTTAAGTATTCTCTTAATATGTTGTACCATACTGGCTGAGTCAAAATACAAGTGTATAATAATCTATGATTAAATTAGCTATATACATTGTTGAGCTGTGAACATACGACCTCTTCTGACTTCTCGAATAAAATGATATGTGGCTGAATTTACTAGTGTGAAAAATTACATTTGCTGCATGTTAGAGAGTTCTAGGTTTTAACCCGTGTTATGTGCTAAATGCACTGCACACCTTCAGCTCTGGAAGCGTTATAAAAGCGATAGTTTTAGTGTGAGCCCGGTTGACGGTGGGTGTTGCTGACAATGTGTCTTTCCTCTGGTTAACAGTTTTAAATTAAGAACGATTACACCTGAATCCTGGGGATCTTTGACCTGGTCATTTAGTCCATGTTTTACAAGTTTTCCCGTTCACATGCACCAATATTGTAGTTGATTAAACAAAACAAAATGTTGTTATTATGAGCCCCTAAACTGTAAAATCAAGAATGTAGCGTTAAATATATAACATATGAAATGTCGGATTTTTAAAGGAAATTGTGAAACATATACATTCTTTGGTTATTTAATTTATTTAATAAAAGTAAGCTCTTTTAGACTCAATTCACTTCTGTCAATGAGTCGTAAATTTATAAATGTCATCTTTAAAAAATTGAACGTTCTTTGATACAAAAAAGTCTTCGAAAGAACTGTCAATTGACCTTTGGTTTGCAGACGTTTTTTTTTCCTTTAAAATATTAATGTTTAAAAAGTAATAATCTGTAAGGGAAAGATTTAGTGAATATGATGGATAAGGTAAAGTTTCATACTAAAGTTCACTTAGTTTTTTGGACAGTAACATATGAGACATGAGGTTGAGCACTGTCATAAAGCAACATGGGTCCACTGTGACTTACTATTGCTGGATGTTTTTGTGACAAGTTTCGATGCATAATTCCAAGTCCACAACAATATTTCTCTGCTGTTATTGTTTTCCTTGGTTAAGAAGAATAATGCGTCATACTTACTGATGACCACCAAGCACTGACCATAAGATTCTTAGAGTAAATAGCTGGTTTTGGTGCTTTTTCATAGTCAAACCATTGTCCGGGGCGTCGTTGACTGCCGTAAAGAATCCATTTTCATCACAGATAAACAGGTCTTTTGGTTGCGAGAAAGAAGTGAGGAGCAGTTTTCAACTTGTCTTTAAATCAGTTCGTAAGGTACCTATTTATAGAGTTTTTTCACTTTACCAATTGCTTCAAGTTCTCGATAAAATTTTGAATAATGAACGTTAAGTTTATTGGCAAGTTTTCTCACGGTTTTATGGGCATCTGATTCAACCAAGACCTTCAATTCTTCCTCATTAGTGGCTGCCTTAGGGCGCCCCCCGAAACTTGTGACACCAGAGTGAAATCTTTTAAACTAATGCTGTGCACTCATTAGCCGTAACAGCACTTAAAGTATGATTGATATTATGAGCTTCTGTCGCCACATTTTGACCAAACTTGAACTCGTACAAGACAATTACACGAAAATCTATTTTATCCATCGTGTGTAAATGTAATGTTAAGAATTAAAAAAATAAGGGCTCGACACGGGCATGTGGTTAAGACGTTTGACTCGTAATCTGAGAGTTGCAGATTCAAATTCCCATCACACCAAACATTATCACACTTTCAGCTGTGGAGGCGTTATATGTAATGGTCAATCCCACTATTCATTGGTAAAAGAGTAGTCCAAGAGCTGGCGGTGGGTGGTGATGACTAACTTCCTTTTCTCTAGTTTTACACTGCTAAATTAGGGACGGCTAGTGCAGATAGTCATCGTGTAACTTTGCGCAAAAATTCAAAACAGAAACAGATCCTCAAAAGTATCGGATTAGTTTACTAATGTGTCATGACGTTGTTACTACACAATGGTTCAACACATTTCTTGTTGTCTTTTGTTAATATTACAATAGTTTAAATGAAGCTTAATCAACAGTCACAATAAGTTCTTAAAACAGACGATACAATACGTGATCACTACATATGCAGGTAGAACAAGCTCTAATATAAAACAATCTACAGTTCCATGTGCACTGTACTCTTCATTACATGTATGTGATATTTACATAGTTTCTCTTAACTATTTTTTAAGGCGTGTTACTATTTTAACCGTGCTATGTTATTGACAGCGAAGGAGGAATGTTATACTAATGATGACAGTTTGTGACCATAATTTAAAAACTATCAACTTTTTATTGTTGTTGTTTTCTTTAAAGGAACCATATTATCTGTGATCTTAGACATCATAAATAATATGCGACATCGAAACCGAGTACCGAAACTGGTACAATTTATCATGTGATATTCCTGGGATTCTTTCAGTTAGTTTTGTTTCATCGATATGAATTCTTTCTAATGATACGAGCTAGTTTTAAGATATTCGATGTATCATATTATATTTGTATTACATAAGAGCGGTGCTCCCCGCTAGAACAGCGGTAAGACTACGGATTTACAACCCTCAAATCAGGGGTTCGATTCCCCTCGCTGGGCTCAGCAAATAGCCCGATGTGATTTGCTGTGAGAAAAACACACATAACAGCAGTCAAAGCTGGTCATAATGTTAACTTTCAAAAATATTTATTCAATGGTTATTATATGAGGATAATTCGGAATTTTCTTCAACTTTCGTATCACGTAAAAACGAAAAGCAGATACAATAACTGATGTCCATTAATCCTAAAATAATATTAGCTATTCATGTGCCATTGTCGTGAGAAGCAGTTTTGCCACATTGCGATTTCTAGTGGGTCTGGGATTGTTCCCCCGGGAAAACTTCGAAAGTTTAATGCTATGATATCAAACCTTGAATCAGATTAGCTACAAATACTGCATACACACAGTGTAATGTATTAAATTAAAAATATTAATACTTAAGTTGTAGTTATACATGCCATGGAAACGTAGTTGGGCCATTGCCTAATTATAATTAGTCTTTTTACGGCTCTGTGTGCATACTAACTGTGATATTATTTACTGAAAAAATATTTTCTTTTATAATTAATGTAAATACATTTATATAAGTAAAAAATAAATCATTTTTTATTTTCGCTAGTAAAACCTTTTTTTTTTTAATTATTTTCTCAGCTGAATCATCTTGTTATTAGACTTACTACCAGATCTATTTCTATATTTAAATTGTACAATCTAAACTGGCGAAATAAAAATGCCTCAGAATATAATACCTGTGTTCAGATTGTACAACAGAATTTGAAATGTTTTAACCATGAGCCTAATACAGGTTTCATATTATAGTTTGGAACGTCTATTCTTGTGAAATTTGTCATATCTTATGAGCCATTTGATATTTCCTCTAGCGTATGTTTGGATAACTAGGAAAATGGCTGCCTTCATGAAGGTTGGTGTGATTCGCGCTACAAAATGTTTAATTCAACATTCGACGTCGAGATCAATTATAACATCAATTCTCAGAAAAGGAGGACGTAAGATACAATTTGGTAGGTTTAATTTTGATATAAAATTTTAAAAATGAAGTTAGTCGTGAAGACATAATAAATACTATTAGGTACTTTTTACTGCTACCGGTAAGTAGTGAAAATAATTATACTAATTGCTGTAGTCTGTAGTGCTACAAGAACAGTTAACAAATCCAGTGAACTAGAATAAAGTACAGCCATTCACTGGCTTACTAGGAGAGACTGTATTTTATATTAGTTTTCCAAAATTATACACAGATTCTTGATGACGAGAAACCCACTTGAAATAAAAATATATCTCAGAATGGCTGGTATGGATATTAACACTTTTACTGTTAAGGAGAGAACAACGTTTCAGGTTAACCTGAAGATGACCTTGGAAGGTTGAAACGTTCTTTTCTCCTTATCAGTAAAAGTGTTAATTAATACTCATACCAGCCGTTCTCAGATACCTTTATTTACTGATTTGATAAGTATGATAATTAGAGGTTTAGGTAAGAAATCAGTGTTATAAGTTATGTTTGCAGAGAAAGAAAACCCATAATTATTTTTTCTGTTTAAAGTTTCATAGAATATGAAATTTACATTTTTATAACATAAGCGTTTTTGAGTTAATTAATTAATTAATTCTCCATTGTACGAAATAACTTTTTATTTCATTTGTTATGTTAATTTTTTACCAAAATAGAATTTGAAATACTAAGTATATTAACTATCATCAATATAACAATTTGAAATACCAAGTATCTTAACTATCATCAATATAACAATTTGAAATACTAAGTATCTTAACTGTCATCAATATAACAATTTGAAATACTAAGTATCTTAACTATCATCAATATAACAATTTGAAATACTAAGTATATTAACTATCATCAATATAACAATTTGAAATACTAAGTATCTTAACTATCATCAATATAACAATTTGAAATACTAAGTATTTTAACTATCATCAATATAACAATTTGAAATACTAAGTATCTTAACTATCATCAATATAACAATTTGCAATACTAAGTATCTTAACTATCATCAATATAACAATTTGAAATACTAAGTATCTTAACTATCATCAAAATAACAATTTGCAATACTAAGTATCTTAACTGTCATCAATATAACAATTTGAAATACTAAGTATCTTAACTATCATCAATATAAGAATTTGAAATACTAAATATTTTAACTATCATCAATATAACAATTTGAAATACTAAGTATCTTAACTATCATCAATATAACAATTTGAAATACTAAGTATCTTAACTATCATCAATATAACAATTTGCAATACTAAGTATCTTAACTATCATCAATATAACAATTTGAAATACTAAGTATCTTAACTGTCATCAGTATAACAATTTGAAATACTAAGTATCTTAACTATCATCAATATAACAATTTGAAATACTAAGTATCTTAACTGTCATCAATATAACAATTTGAAATACTAAGTATCTTAACTATCATCAATATAACAATTTGAAATACTAAGTATCTTAACTATCATCAATATAACAATTTGAAATACTAAGTATCTTAACTATCATCAACATAACAATTTGAAATACTAAGTATTTTAACTATCATCAATATAACAATTTGAAATACTAAGTATCTTAACTATCATCAATATAACAATTTGAAATACTAAGTATCTTAACTGTCATCAATATAACAATATGAAATACTAAGTATCTTAACTATCATCAATATAACAATTTGAAATACTAAGTATCTTAACTATCATCAATATAACAATTTGAAATACTAAGTATCTTAACTATCATCAATATAACAATTTGAAATACTAAGTATCTTAACTATCATCAATATAACAATTTGCAATACTAAGTATCTTAACTATCATCAATATAAGAATTTGAAATACTAAGTATTTTAACTATCATGAATATAACAATTTGAAATACTAAGTATCTTAACTATCATCAATATAACAATTTGAAATACTAAGTATCTTAACTATCATCAATATAACAATTTGAAATACTAAGTATCTTAACTATCATCAATATAACAATTTGCAATACTAAGTATCTTAACTATCATCAATATAACAATTTGCAATACTAAGTATCTTAACTGTCATCAATATAACAATTTGCAATACTAAGTATCTTAACTGTCATCAATATAACAATTTGCAATACTAAGTATCTTAACTGTCATCAATATAACAATTTGCAATACTAAGTATCTTAACTGTCATCAATATAACAATTTGCAATACTAAGTATCGTAACTGTCATCAATATAACAATTTGCAATACTAAGTATCTTAACTGTCATCAATATAACAATTTGCAATACTAAGTATCGTGAACTGTCATCAATATAACAATTTGAAATACTAAGTATCGTAACTATCATCAATATAACAATTTGAAATACTAAGTATCTTAACTATCATCAATATAACAATTTACAATACTAAGTATCTTAACTATCATCAATATAACAATTTGCAATACTAAGTATCTCAACTGTCATCAATATAACAATTTGAAATACTAAGTATCAGTGACTTTGTCATCAATATAACAATTTGAAATACTAAGTATCGTAACTGTCATCAATATAACAATTTGAAATACTAAGTATCGTAACTGTCATCAATATAACAATTTGAAATACTAAGTATCGTAACTGTCATCAATATAACAATTTGAAATACTAAGTATCTTAACTATCATCAATATAACAATTTGAAATACTAAGTATCTTAACTATCATCAATATAACAATTTGAAATACTAAGTATCTTAACTATCATCAATATAACAATTTGAAATACCAAGTATCTTAACTATCATCAATATAACAATTTGAAATACTAAGTATCTTAACTATCATCAGTATAACAATTTGAAATACTAAGTATCTTAACTATCATCAATATAACAATTTGAAATACTAAGTATCTTAACTATCATCAATATAACAATTTGAAATACTAAGTATAGTAACTGTCATCAATATAACAATTTGCAATACTAAGTATCTTAACTATCATCAACATAACAATTTGAAATACTAAGTATCTCAACTGTCATCAATATAACAATTTGAAATACTAAGTATCTCAACTGTCATCAATATAACAATTTGAAATACTAAGTATCGTAACTGTCATCAATATAACAATTTGAAATACTAAGTATCGTAACTGTCATCAATATAACAATTTGAAATACTAAGTATCTTAGAACTGTCATCAATATAACAATTTGAAATACTAAGTATCGTAACTGTCATCAATATAACAATTTGAAATACTAAGTATCTTAACTATCATCAATATAACAATTTGAAATACTAAGTATCTTAACTATCATCAATATAACAATTTGAAATACTAAGTATCTTAACTATCATCAATATAACAATTTGAAATACTAAGTATCTTAACTATCATCAATATAACAATTTGAAATACTAAGTATCTTAACTATCATCAATATAACAATTTGAAATACTAAGTATCTTAACTATCATCAATATAACAATTTGAGAATACTAAGTATCTTAACTATCATCAATATAACAATTTGAAATACCAAGTATCTTAACTATCATCAATATAACAATTTGAAATACTAAGTATCTTAACTATCATCAGTATAACAATTTGAAATACTAAGTATCTTAACTACCATCAATATAACAATTTGAAATACTAAGTAGCTTAACTATCATCAGTATAACAATTTGAAATACTAAGTATTGTAACTGTCATCAACATAACAATTTGAAATACTAAGTATCGTAACTATCATCAATATAACAATTTGAAATACTAAGTATCTTAACTATCATCAATATAACAATTTGCAATACTAAGTATCTTAACTGTCATAATATAACAATTTGAAATACTAAGTATCTTAACTATCATCAATATAACAATTTGCAATACTAAGTATCTTAACTATCATCAATATAACAATTTGAAATACTAAGTATCTTAACTATCATCAATATAACAATTTGAAATACTAAGTATCTTAACTGTCATCAATATAACAATTTGAAATACTAAGTATCTTAACTGTCATCAATATAACAATTTGCAATACTAAGTATCGTAACTGTCATCAATATAACAATTTGAAATACTAAGTATCTTAACTATCATCAATATAACAATTTGAAATACTAAGTATCTTAACTGTCATCAATATAACAATTTCAAATACTAAGTATCTTAACTGTCATCAATATAACAATTTGCAATACTAAGTATCTTAACTATCATCAATATAACAATTTGAAATACTAAGTATCTTAACTATCATCAATATAACAATTTGAAATACTAAGTATCTTAACTATCATCAATATAACAATTTGAAATACTAAGTATCTTAACTATCATCAATATAACAATTTGAAATACTAAGTATCTTAACTATCATCAATATAACAATTTGAAATACTAAGTATCTTAACTATCATCAATATAACAATTTGAAATACTAAGTATCTTAACTATCATCAATATAACAATTTGAAATACTAAAATACTAAGTATCTTAACTATCATCAATATAACAATTTAAAATAGTAAGTATCTTAACTGTCATCAATATAACAATTTGAAATACTAAGTATCTTAACCATCATCAATACAACAATTTGAAATACTAAGTATCTTAACTATCATCAATATAACAATTTGAAATACTAAGTATCTTAACTATCATCAATATAACAATTTGAAATACTAAGTATCTTAACTATCATCAATATAACAATTTGAAATACTAAGTATCTTAACTATCATCAATATAACAATTTGAAATACTAAGTATCTTAACTATCATCAATATAACAATTTGAAATACTAAGTATCTTAACTATCATCAATATAACAATTTGAAATACTAAGTAGCTTAACTATCATCAGTATAACAATTTGAAATACTAAGTAGCTTAACTATTATCAGTATAACAATTTGAAATACTAAGTATAGTAACTGTCATCAATATAACAATTTGCAATACTAAGTATCTTAACTATCATCAATATAACAATTTGAAATACTAAGTATCTTAACTGTCATCAATATAACAATTTGAAATACTAAGTATCTTAACTATCATCAATATAAGAATTTAAAATACTAAGTATCTTAAGTATCATCAGTATAACAATTTGAAATACTAAGTATCTTAACTGTCATCAATATAACAATTTGAAATACTAAGTATCTTAACTGTCATCAATATAACAATTTGAAATACTAAGTATCTTAACTATCATCAATATAACAATTTGAAATACTAAGTATCTTAACTATCATCAATATAACAATTTAAAATAGTAAGTATCTTAACTGTCATCAATATAACAATTTGAAATACTAAGTATCTTAACTATCATCAATATAACAATTTGAAATACTAAGTATCTTAACTATCATCAATATAACAATTTGAAATACTAAGTATCTTAACTATCATCAATATAACAATTTGAAATACTAAGTAGCTTAACTATCATCAGTATAACAATTTGAAATACTAAGTAGCTTAACTATTATCAGTATAACAATTTGAAATACTAAGTATCTTAACTGTCATCAATATAACAATTTGAAATACTAAGTATCTTAACTGTCATCAATATAACAATTTGAAATACTAAGTATCTTAACTATCATCAATATAACAATTTGAAATACTAAGTATCTTAACTGTCATCAATATAACAATTTGAAATACTAAGTATCTTAACTATCATCAATATAAGAATTTAAAATACTAAGTATCTTAAGTATCATCAATATAACAATTTGAAATACTAAGTATCTTAACTATCATCAATATAACAATTTGAAATACTAAGTATCTTAACTATCATCAGTATAACAATTTGAAATACTAAGTAGCTTAACTATCATCAGTATAACAATTTGAAATACTAAGTAGCTTAACTATTATCAGTATAACAATTTGAAATACTAAGTATCTTAACTATCATCAATATAACAATTTGAAATACTAAGTATCTTAACTATCATCAATATAACAATTTGAAATACTAAGTATCGTAACTGTCATCAATATAACAATTTGAAATACTAAGTATCGTAACTGTCATCAATATAACAATTTGAAATACTAAGTATCGTAACTGTCATCAATATAACAATTTGAAATACTAAGTATCTTAACTATCATCAATATAACAATTTGAAATACTAAGTATCTTAACTATCATCAATATAACAATTTGAAATACTAAGTATCTTAACTATCATCAGTATAACAATTTGAAATACTAAGTATCTTAACTATCATCAATATAACAATTTGAAATACTAAGTAGCTTAACTATTATCAGTATAACAATTTGAAATACTAAGTATCTTAACTGTCATCAATATAACAATTTGAAATACTAAGTATCTTAACTGTCATCAATATAACAATTTGAAATACTAAGTATCTTAACTATCATCAATATAACAATTTGAAATACTAAGTATCTTAACTGTCATCAATATAACAATTTGAAATACTAAGTATCTTAACTATCATCAATATAAGAATTTAAAATACTAAGTATCTTAAGTATCATCAATATAACAATTTGAAATACTAAGTATCTTAACTATCATCAATATAACAATTTGCAATACTAAGTATCTTAACTATCATCAATATAAGAATTTAAAATAATAAGTATCTTAACTATCATCAATATAACAATTTGCAATACTAAGTATCTTAACTGTCATCAATATAACAATTTGAAATACTAAGTATCTTAACTATCATCAATATAACAATTTGAAATACTAAGTATCTTAACTATCATCAATATAACAATTTGAAATACTAAGTATCTTAACTATCATCAATATAACAATTTGAAATACTAAGTATTTTAACTATCATCAATATAACAATTTGAAATACTAAGTATCTTAACTGTCATCAATATAACAATATGAAATACTAAGTATCTTAACTATCATCAATATAACAATTTGAAATACTAAGTATCTTAACTATCATCAATATAACAATTTGAAATACTAAGTATCTTAACTATCATCAATATAACAATTTGAAATACTAAGTATCTTAACTATCATCAATATAACAATTTGCAATACTAAGTATCTTAACTATCATCAATATAAGAATTTGAAATACTAAGTATTTTAACTATCATGAATATAACAATTTGAAATACTAAGTATCTTAACTATCATCAATATAACAATTTGAAATACTAAGTATCTTAACTATCATCAATATAACAATTTGAAATACTAAGTATCTTAACTATCATCAATATAACAATTTGCAATACTAAGTATCTTAACTATCATCAATATAACAATTTGCAATACTAAGTATCTTAACTATCATCAATATAACAATTTGCAATACTAAGTATCTTAACTGTCATCAATATAACAATTTGCAATACTAAGTATCTTAACTGTCATCAATATAACAATTTGCAATACTAAGTATCTTAACTGTCATCAATATAACAATTTGCAATACTAAGTATCTTAACTGTCATCAATATAACAATTTGCAATACTAAGTATCGTAACTGTCATCAATATAACAATTTGCAATACTAAGTATCTTAACTGTCATCAATATAACAATTTGCAATACTAAGTATCGTAACTGTCATCAATATAACAATTTGAAATACTAAGTATCGTAACTATCATCAATATAACAATTTGAAATACTAAGTATCTTAACTATCATCAATATAACAATTTACAATACTAAGTATCTTAACTATCATCAATATAACAATTTGCAATACTAAGTATCTCAACTGTCATCAATATAACAATTTGAAATACTAAGTATCGTAACTGTCATCAATATAACAATTTGAAATACTAAGTATCGTAACTGTCATCAATATAACAATTTGAAATACTAAGTATCGTAACTGTCATCAATATAACAATTTGAAATACTAAGTATCGTAACTGTCATCAATATAACAATTTGAAATACTAAGTATCTTAACTATCATCAATATAACAATTTGAAATACTAAGTATCTTAACTATCATCAATATAACAATTTGAAATACTAAGTATCTTAACTATCATCAATATAACAATTTGAAATACCAAGTATCTTAACTATCATCAATATAACAATTTGAAATACTAAGTATCTTAACTATCATCAATATAACAATTTGAAATACTAAGTATCTTAACTATCATCAATATAACAATTTGAAATACTAAGTAGCTTAACTACCATCAATATAACAATTTGAAATACTAAATATCTTAACTATCATCAATATAACAATTTGAAATACTAAGTATCTTAACCATCATCAATATAACAATTTGAAATACTAAGTATCTTAACTATCATCAATATAACAATTTGAAATACTAAGTATCTTAACTGTCATCAATATAACAATTTGAAATACTAAGTATCTTAACTATCATCAATATAACAATTTGAAATACTAAGTATCTTAACTGTCATCAATATAACAATTTGAAATACTAAGTATCTTAACTATCATCAATATAACAATTTGAAATACTAAGTATCTTAACTATCATCAATATAACAATTTGCAATACTAAGTATCTTAACTATCATCAATATAACAATTTGAAATACTAAGTATTTTAACTATCATCAATATAACAATTTGAAATACTAAGTATCTTAACTGTCATCAATATAACAATTTGAAATACTAAGTATCTTAACTATCATCAATATAACAATTTGAAATACTAAGTATTTTAACTATCATCAATATAACAATTTGAAATACTAAGTATCTTAACTGTCATCAATATAACAATTTGAAATACTAAGTAGCTTAACTATCATCAGTATAACAATTTGAAATACTAAGTATTGTAACTGTCATCAACATAACAATTTGAAATACTAAGTATCGTAACTATCATCAATATAACAATTTGAAATACTAAGTATCTTAACTGTCATCAATATAACAATTTGCAATACTAAGTATCTTAACTGTCATAATATAACAATTTGAAATACTAAGTATCTTAACTATCATCAATATAAGAATTTAAAATACTAAGTATCTTAACTATCATCAATATAACAATTTGCAATACTAAGTATCTTAACTATCATCAATATAACAATTTGAAATACTAAGTATCTTAACTATCATCAATATAACAATTTGAAATACTAAGTATCTTAACTGTCATCAATATAACAATTTGAAATACTAAGTATCTTAACTGTCATCAATATAACAATTTGCAATACTAAGTATCGTAACTGTCATCAATATAACAATTTGAAATACTAAGTATCTTAACTATCATCAATATAACAATTTGAAATACTAAGTATCTTAACTATCATCAATATAACAATTTGAAATACTAAGTATCTTAACTATCATCAATATAACAATTTGAAATACTAAGTAGCTTAACTATCATCAGCATAACAATTTGAAATACTAAGTAGCTTAACTATTATCAGTATAACAATTTGAAATACTAAGTATCTTAACTATCATCAATATAACAATTTGAAATACTAAGTATCTTAACTATCATCAATATAACAATTTGAAATACTAAGTATCTTAACTATCATCAATATAACAATTTGAAATACTAAGTATCTTAACTATCATCAATATAACAATTTGAAATACTAAGTATCTTAACTATCATCAATATAACAATTTGCAATACTAAGTATCTTAACTATCATCAATATAACAATTTGAAATACTAAGTATCTTAACTGTCATCAATATAACAATTTGAAATACTAAGTATCCTAACTATCATCAATATAAGAATTTAAAATAATAAGTATCTTAACTATCATCAATATAACAATTTGCAATACTAAGTATCTTAACTATCATCAATATAACAATTTGAAATACTAAGTATCTTAACTATCATCAATATAACAATTTGCAATACTAAGTATCTTAACTATCATCAATATAACAATTTGCAATACTAAGTATCTTAACTATCATCAATATAACAATTTGAAATACTAAGTATCTTAACTATCATCAATATAACAATTTGAAATACTAAGTAGCTTAACTATCATCAGTATAACAATTTGAAATACTAAGTATCGTAACTGTCATCAATATAACAATTTGAAATACTAAGTATCTTAACTATCATCAATATAACAATTTGAAATACTAAGTATCTTAACTGTCATCAATATAACAATTTGAAATACTAAGTATCTTAACTATCATCAATATTAGAATTTCAAATACTAAGTATCTTAACTATCATCAATATAACAATTTGAAATACTAAGTATCTTAACTATCATCAATATAACAATTTGAAATACTAAGTATCTTAACTATCATCAATATAACAATTTGAAATACTAAGTATCTTAACTGTCATCAATATAACAATTTGCAATACTAAGTATCTTAACTATCATCAATATAACAATTTGAAATACTAAGTATCTTAACTATCATCAATATAACAATTTGAAATACTAAGTATCTTAACTATCATCAATATAAGAATTTAAAATACTAAGTATCTTAACTATCATTAATATAACAATTTGCAATACTAAGTATCTTAACTATCATCAATATAACAATTTGAAATACTAAGTATCTTAACTGTCATCAATATAACAATTTGAAATACTAAGTATCTTAACTGTCATCAATATAACAATTTGAAATACTAAGTATCTTAACTGTCATCAATATAACAATTTGCAATACTAAGTATCTTAATTGTCATCAATATAACAATTTGAAATAATAAGTATCTTAACTGTCATCAACATAACAATTTGCAATACTAAGTATCTTAACTGTCATCAATATAACAATTTGCAATACTAAGTATCTTAACTGTCATCAATATAACAATTTGCAATACTAAGTATCGTAACTGTCATCAATATAACAATTTGAAATACTAAGTATCGTAACTATCATCAATATAACAATTTGAAATACTAAGTATCTTAACTATCATCAATATAACAATTTACAATACTAAGTATCTTAACTATCATCAGTATAACAATTTGCAATACTAAGTATCTTAACTGTCATCAATATAACAATTTGAAATACTAAGTATCGTAACTGTCATCAATATAACAATTTGAAATACTAAGTATCGTAACTGTCATCAATATAACAATTTGAAATACTAAGTATCGTAACTGTCATCAATATAACAATTTGAAATACTAAGTATCTTAACTATCATCAATATAACAATTTGAAATACTAAGTATCTTAACTATCATCAATATAAGAATTTAAAATACTAAGTATCTTAACTATCATTAATATAACAATTTGCAATACTAAGTATCTTAACTATCATCAATATAACAATTTGAAATACTAAGTATCTTAACTGTCATCAATATAACAATTTGAAATACTAAGTATCTTAACTGTCATCAATATAACAATTTGAAATACTAAGTATCTTAACTGTCATCAATATAACAATTTGCAATACTAAGTATCTTAACTGTCATCAATATAACAATTTGAAATAATAAGTATCTTAACTGTCATCAACATAACAATTTGCAATACTAAGTATCTTAACTGTCATCAATATAACAATTTGCAATACTAAGTATCTTAACTGTCATCAATATAACAATTTGCAATACTAAGTATCGTAACTGTCATCAATATAACAATTTGAAATACTAAGTATCGTAACTATCATCAATATAACAATTTGAAATACTAAATATCTTAACTATCATCAATATAACAATTTACAATACTAAGTATCTTAACTATCATCAGTATAACAATTTGCAATACTAAGTATCTTAACTGTCATCAATATAACAATTTGAAATACTAAGTATCGTAACTGTCATCAATATAACAATTTGAAATACTAAGTATCGTGAACTTGTCATCAATATAACAATTTGAAATACTAAGTATCGTAACTGTCATCAATATAACAATTTGAAATACTAAGTATCGTAACTGTCATCAATATAACAATTTGAAATACTAAGTATCTTAACTATCATCAATATAACAATTTGAAATACTAAGTATCTTAACTATCATCAATATAACCCTCTTATGCACAAGTCATCATGGTAGCTCTTCTCTGACCACTCCATCCCCAGAACCATTCTAGTAGCCCTCCTCTGACTAGTAGCCTTTGTCTAACCACTCCATCCCCAGAACCATCTTTGTAACCTTCCTCCAATCATCCCATCCTCAGAACCATCCTAGTAGCCCTCATATAACCACTCCATTCCCAGAACCATCCTAGTAGCCCTTCTCTGACCATTCCATCTTCAGAACCACCCCAGTAGCCCTTGTCTAACTACTCCATCCCCAGAACCATCTTTGTAATCTTCTTCCAATCATCCCATCTTCAGAACCATCCTAGTAGCTCTCATATAACCACTCCATCCCCAGAACCATTCTAGTAGCCCTCCTCTGACCATTTCATCCCCATGATCTGTAATGACAAGAAAACCCACTTGTAGAGAAAAATGTATGTGTAAAAACAGCTGGTATGGGTGTAGTGCTTTCTCTACCCATACCAGCTGTTTTTACATATATACAATTCATCCCCAGAACCATCCTAGTAGCCCTCCTCTAACCATTCTACCTCCAGAACCATTGTCATAGCCCTCCTCTGACCATTCCATCCCAAGAACCATTTTAGTAGCCCTCTTGCAACCCTTCCATTCTCAGAATTGTTCTGGTAGCAACAAAATATTAAAACAAGTGGTGTCTGTAATTATGTATCACATAAATGTTCTGAATTGGACTGCTTCAAGTATAGACGTTATTTCTTGGAGTTGAAAAACTAAATTAATTAAAAAAACACTACTAGGAAATAGATAATGGCCAGTATAACTCATGAACTAATAGATATTAGAAGAAGTTAATGACTTGTATAACTCACAATCAAATAGATGATAGAAAAAGTTGATGACTTGTATAACTCACGAACTAATATATGACAGAAAAAGTTAATGACTTGTATAACTCACGAACTAATAGATGATAGAAAAAGGTAAAGACTTGTATAACTTATGATCTAATAGATGATAGAAAAAGAAATTCAGCTGATGAAGTTTAACTAAGATGTATCTGTCCAACGATGTAACATTCAGTTTGTGACTAAACATATAATTAAATATTTTTGTTTAGTTTCAGTGGTTACAGTAACACTTGTCTAACACTAGCTACTTCTCTTCTTAAGGCCATATCAACTTTCCATCATTGTCAAGTTGGTCAAGATATATAGTGACGAGTTCATTCAACCTTTCATCACAAGAAGCAGCTAAAGAAACAGATTATCATACAATCATAAAAGATACAGAGAAGTCTGAAGGTACGTACCAAATACTAGTTACTAGAAGCCTGAAGGTATGTACCAAATACTAGTAACTAGAAGTATAAAGGTATGTACCAATCATTAGTTACTAGAAGTCTGAAGGTATGTACCAATCATTAGTTACTAGAAGTCTGAAGGTACGTACCAAACATTAGTTACTAGAAGTCTGAAGGTACGTACCAAACATTAGTTACTAGAAGTCTGAAGGTACGTACCAAACATTAGTTACTAGAAGTCTGAAGGTACGTACCAAACATTAGTTACTAGAAGTCTAAAGGTACGTACCAAATACTAGTTACTAGAAGTCTAAAGGTACGTACCAAACACTAGTTACTAGAAGTCTGAAGTTACATACCAAACACTAGTCACTAATAATATTTAACAAAATACTGTTTATGATATGAATTTTATATGTTACTGTTTATGATATGAATTCTACAGTTCTGGATGTTCATCTACAAGATCTCTTTTAGTTAAGGACTGAATAGTTACACTAACTATTACTGAATCAGTGAATTAACAATTCAATCCAACAATATATTATTGTATTGTTATACTAACTAGTCCATGGTTTAATAATTGCTTAGTAAAGTATGCCGTTATCATGTGGTTGCAAGAACAATGCTTGAAGCTGATTCAACTAGGATTATAATTTACTATATCATACATTTCTTTCAGATCAGGATACTATCACACTTATTTATGTTTCGTTATCAGTAATTAGTGAAACTGCATTCTCATGACAAGTTAGAAACTCAAACTTACTATATTGTCTTCAAGTAGGGTAACAAATTCTACTGTATGTGATGCTTGAGAGGAATTGTGTATTTAAATTAAACTTAGGTTTCTGTATACTGATGTTGTATTTTAACCAAAATTATTGGCTGAACTTTGAACTTTGATGTTTTTAAAAAAAACTGTTTATGATGTAAAACAGGTTATTTCTGAAATGTTATTACCTTTTATTTAAAAGCTACAATTTTTAATTGGATGTTATTTTGTTTTTAATAGGACCCACTGAGAAATTAGAGTTTCAAGCTGAAACAAGAATGTTGCTAGATATTGTTGCCAAGTCTCTCTACTCTGAGAAAGAAGCAAGTATTATTATTATTATAATATTTATAAGCATAATGGCTATGTTATGGAAACCTTCATTTTGTGTCTACTACTTGATTAATCTACCTGGGATAAGAAGTAATGAACCTTTAGTTCATCTCATGATGACTCCTTGAGAGAGAGCTTACTATCTTGAAGTCTATTGACTTAAATAACTTGACATTTCTAAATTGTTAGCCATCAGGTGTAGTTCCATCAAAATTAAGAATAGCATATAATTTATTTGATTGATTTTATGTATTTCCCTCTGTTTTTTAGTGTATTGGTTTTGATGTATATGTTAGTAATTGTACATTAAACTATAGTATGTTTAATGTTTCCTATTTTGGTTTTCCAGTACTAATGATTTTTTTTTTTTTTCATGTGCAGGTAAGAAAATTGTATTATGGAATATTATACTTGGTAGTGTGAAAGATGACCATCAATTTGTTTTGAACAAATAAAGTGCATTTCTTTGAGGTTCAGTGTACAGAAGAATCTCTGTTGTCAACTAAGTCTAAAATGTTACTTTTTTAAAGAAATTTAGAAGTTATCTCTGAACTGGGGATCATAACAGTGAATGTAATTAACATTTAATTAATACTGCTTAGCATGGTAACTAAATCCAGCACTAAATGTAATAACTCTTTGTAAAGATGTCCACTGATGAAAAAAGTGATGATTTTTTTATTCTAATAACACTTTTATTCAGCCTCAAACCCTAATGTGTAATTGTACCACACATGCTATTTCATGAACAAAATAGTTCTTGGTATATAAATTAAAACTGTAAGTAATACCATCTGTCACAAAATAATGCACCATTTGATTGCCTAATGAAAGAAGTGACTGAAGATATTGTGACTAAACAAGACTGCCACAAATCACATTTCAGATTAATCTAGTTCCATTTTTCTTTTTTGAGAGACTTCATCAGTCTCTTCACAACTTAGTCTACTTGGGGTTTTGAAGAAAAAAATGTGTAGAGACCTTTCAGCAGTAATTACCCCATCTCACCTCAGGCATCCTTTACTGTATGCATCATAGAGAGAGCAGTAATTACCCCATCTCACCTCAGGCATCCTTTACTGTATACATCATAGAGAGAGCAGTAATTACCCCATTTCACCTCAGGCATCCTTTACTGTATACATCATAGAGAGAGCAGTAATTACCCCATCTCACCTCAGGCATCCTTTACTGTATACATCATAGAGAGAGCAGTAATTACCCCATCTCACCTCAGGCATCCTTTACTGTATGCATCATAGAGAGAGCAGTAATTACCCCATCTCACCTCAGGCATCCTTTACTGTATGCATCATAGAGAGAGCAGTAATTACCCCATCTCACCTCAGGCATCCTTTACTGTATACATCATAGAGAGAGCAGTAATTACCCCATCTCACCTCAGGCATCCTTTACTGTATGCATCATAGAGAGAGCAGTAATTACCCCATCTCACCTCAGGCATCCTTTACTGTATACATCATAGAGAGAGCAGTAATACCCCATTTCACCTCAGGCATCCTTTACTGTATGCATCATAGAGAGAGCAGTAATTACCCCATCTCACCTCAGGCATCCTTTACTGTATACATCATAGAGAGAGCAGTAATTACCCCATCTCACCTCAGGCATCCTTTACTGTATGCATCATAGAGAGAGCAGTAATTACCCCATCTCACCTCAGGCATCCTTTACTGTATACATCATAGAGAGAGCAGTAATTACCCCATTTCACCTCAGGCATCCTTTACTGTATACATCATAGAGAGAGCAGTAATTACCCCATCTCACCTCAGGCATCCTTTACTGTATACATCATAGAGAGAGCAGTAATTACCCCATCTCACCTCAGGCATCCTTTACTGTATGCATCATAGAGAGAGCAGTAATTACCCCATCTCACCTCAGGCATCCTTTACTGTATGCATCATAGAGAGAGCAGTAATTACCCCATCTCACCTCAGGCATCCTTTACTGTATACATCATAGAGAGAGCAGTAATTACCCCATTTCACCTCAGGCATCCTTTACTGTATACATCATAGAGAGAGCAGTAATTACCCCATCTCACCTCAGGCATCCTTTACTGTATACATCATAGAGAGAGCAGTACTACCCCATCTCACCTCAGGCATCCTTTACTGTATGCATCATAGAGAGAGCAGTAATTACCCCATCTCACCTCAGGCATCCTTACTGTATACATCATAGAGAGAGCAGTAATTACCCCATTTCACCTCAGGCATCCTTTACTGTATACATCATAGAGAGAGCAGTATTACCCCATCTCACCTCAGGCATCCTTTACTGTATGCATCATAGAGAGAGCAGTAATTACCCCATCTCACCTCAGGCATCCTTTACTGTATACATCATAGAGAGCAGTAATTACCCCATTTCACCTTAGGCATCCTTTACTGTATACATCATAGAGAGAGCAGTAATTACCCCATCTCACCTCAGGCATCCTTTACTGTATACATCATAGAGAGAGCAGTAATTACCCCATTTCACCTCAGGCATCCTTTACTGTATGCATCATAGAGAGAGCAGTAATTACCCCATCTCACCTCAGGCATCCTTTACTGTATACATCATAGAGAGAGCAGTAATTACCCCATTTCACCTCAGGCATCCTTTACTGTATACATCATAGAGAGAGCAGTAATTACCCCATCTCACCTCAGGCATCTTTTACTGTATGCATCATAGAGAGAGCAGTAATTACTTCATCTCACCTCAGGTATCCTTTACTGTATACATCATAGAGAGAGCAGTAATTACCCCATTTCACCTCAGGCATCCTTTACTGTATACATCATAGAGAGAGCAGTAATTACCCCATTTCACCTTAGGCATCCTTTACTGTATACATCATAGAGAGAGCAGTAATTACCCCATCTCACCTCAGGCATCCTTTACTGTATGCATCATAGAGAGAGCAGTAATTACCCCATCTCACCTCAGGCATCCTTTACTGTATACATCATAGAGAGAGCAGTAATTACCCCATTTCACCTTAGGCATCCTTTACTGTATACATCATAGAGAGAGCAGTAATTACCCCATCTCACCTCAGGCATCCTTTACTGTATACATCATAGAGAGAGCAGTAATTACCCCATCTCACCTCAGGCATCCTTTACTGTATACATCATAGAGAGCAGTAATTACCCCATTTCACCTCAGGCATCCTTTACTGTATGCATCATAGAGAGAGCAGTAATTACCCCATCTCACCTCAGGCATCCTTTACTGTATACATCATAGAGAGAGCAGTAATTACCCCATTTCACCTCAGGCATCCTTTACTGTATACATCATAGAGAGAGCAGTAATTACCCCATCTCACCTCAGGCATCTTTTACTGTATGCATCATAGAGAGAGCAGTAATTACTTCATCTCACCTCAGGTATCCTTTACTGTATACATCATAGAGAGAGCAGTAATTACCCCATTTCACCTCAGGCATCCTTTACTGTATACATCATAGAGAGAGCAGTAATTACCCCATTTCACCTCAGGCATCCTTTACTGTATACATCATAGAGAGAGCAGTAATTACCCCATTTCACCTTAGGCATCCTTTACTGTATACATCATAGAGAGCAGTAATTACCCCATCTCACCTCAGGCATCCTTTACTGTATACATCATAGAGAGAGCAGTAATTACCCCATTTCACCTCAGGCATCCTTTACTGTATGCATCATAGAGAGAGCAGTAATTACCCCATCTCACCTCAGGCATCCTTTACTGTATACATCATAGAGAGAGCAGTAATTACCCCATTTCACCTCAGGCATCCTTTACTGTATACATCATAGAGAGAGCAGTAATTACCCCATCTCACCTCAGGCATCTTTTACTGTATGCATCATAGAGAGAGCAGTAATTACTTCATCTCACCTCAGGTATCCTTTACTGTATACATCATAGAGAGAGCAGTAATTACCCCATTTCACCTCAGGCATCCTTTACTGTATACATCATAGAGAGAGCAGTAATTACCCCATCTCACCTCAGGCATCCTTTACTGTATACATCATGAGTTTTTCAGTGAGTTACATTCAAACATTGACTAGACTACTTTTTCTTCATGTTACATCAATTATTGTAGCATAAACTTCTAGTTAATAATCCATATTTGAATAGTATATAAGTTTTAGGTTTTTAATTTCTTAAGGCAGTATTGACAAAAACCTGAATTTATCCTAGTTTGAGAAATGACATTTTTTTCTCTAAGCGCCTCTTTTACAATTTATTTTTTACCCCTCCAAGAAGTATGAAATTTAACATAAATTACATACTATGATGTTTTCATTGCTCAGACAAAGCATAACTTGTATAGCTTTTAGTTATGTTTGGTTATAGAGCCATCAAATTGAAAATCCGACTCTTTCTTGCCATACTTACCTGTCACATCTTCTCTTTAAGAATTTGTCAATAGTTCTCTCTTATTTTTAGAAAGCCAAGGTTTTCATCTATCAAATGATGTATTATATTACATTGTTTTATGAACAATAAATTGTCATTTTCTCTTGTAGTATAAGCTTTATTCATACAGGAAACATGATGACTAGCTTTAATGAATTTGTAATGGCTCTTGTCACATAGTTACAAAGCCAAAAAAAAATATGTGATCATTATGGGACGTTGTCTGTTTTTAACATGTTATTATTTTATGGTCATTGGTGTGTTATTTAATTAAATGAAAATGATTCAGTGCACTACTATTATTAGTATAAAACAAATAGGGCTAAGTGTCCTAGAGAATTGACAACAAAAATGTAACAATAGGAATCGTTTTAGGTTAGTGAAAATTAGATTAAGTAAAATAAATAATAATAACAATATAAATGTTTCACAGCTATCCAGGCTGGCAGGTCAGTGTAGTTTAGTATGCAGGCTGGCAGGTCAGTGTAGTTTAGTATGCAGGCTGGCAGGTCAGTGTAGTTTAGTATGCAGGCTGGCAGGTCAGTGTAGTTTAGTATGCAGGCTGACAGGTCAGTGTAGTTTATGTGTTTTGATACCTTACAAGAGCTTCACATTCCCTAACTGATTTACAACTCATAACAGTGTGAATAGTAGTTAGACACAGTTCAGAGGGTAATAAAATGTAATTATAATTAGATGTACACTGTTACAAGTTTAAAGTTACTTAGGATGAATGAATGTAGTTTGAAGTTACAATTTTAAGTCATTCTAGGGAAAAAAAGGCTAATTTATATTTATTTTGTGTGGATACAAAGTCAGTCAAATCGACCAACCTAATAGTTATATTCGAGAAAATAACAGATAAAATTTAAAGTTTTACTGAAATCAAACATTTCAAATGTACTTATGATGTTTCAGAGATTACATAAATGAAATTTGAGAGTTCGAAATAAGAAAAGTATTTTTAATTTTAATGTAAAAGTCACTTTATGTTCAAACTGGTCAAAAAAAGACTCAATATATTTATGGACAAATCTTCATTAAAAATACGTCATTAGAAAAAATTTTTATATATATTTTTGTATACAAATGATTTGTAATGTTTATTAATAGCCTACCAAATTTTGTGAAGGTGCACCTGCCATATTAAAGTTACAGTACTAAAACTATATACAAGTAAAAATGTTTAGGTAGTTGTTCATGGGATCAAGACTGTGCTCAGAGAGTTTGTAACCTGATTCAGTGCGAATTGTATAGTGTACGTATTGTAGCTAGGTTGCAGCAACGACTGGACACACTCCAAGTGTTATGAACAGCCTACTATAATTTTTGTGTGATATGTGCATGACAAAGTGTGAAAAAACATGTGTGCCATTTGACAGGAACTTCCAAGAAATGAACATCAGCCTTGACTTTAGTATATGAAACTGAAATGTTTTGTCACTTTGACTGTGTTGTTGGAGGTCTCAAACACAACATACAACAGAAAGGAATTATTTGAATGTTATGCTAAGCAAAGAGAACGGTGATTCAGAACTGTGATTGTTTTGGTTCAAAACCTGAACTGTGGTAACCTGCATTCTGGAGTAATTGATACATTCACAAGTATGTTTTTTTTATGCTCTTCAAATGCTACAGACAACTCAGTGGGGCATAACGTAAGTCACAAACATGTAATAAACAACTTTACAAAGTTTTCATCGCAGTTGAGCTCTTTTCTATTACAAAAAAACAACAAAACCTTAAGGTATAATGATCTACTATAAAAATATGTTTATAAAACAAGTGTACATTACAGAAACTAACTTATTTTGATACAATAGTTTAATGTAACAGATGAGATCAGTACATTTGAAATAAGAAATGTCCTGGTTAATTGTAACGAACATGCTTGATGAATAATTTATAGTTATGAAGAATTGACACAAAGTATATGATTACAAAGACATTATAGTAACATAGTAGGTGGCACAAGGTGAAAACACTTACTCAAAAGGAAAGTAGAAATAAAATTCAACAATGTGGTTTTGGTTGAATGTGCTCTTAACCGGAGAATTCTTACTGGAACTTATCCCTAAACCTGTGTGTCAGACAGGTTGGGCATTGTTTCAAGGAGTATTATCTTATACAGTGGAAAATACAGTAAATTATAAATTAGCTTATTTTAATGGAATATACATATTTTATTATAACATGTTTATATTCTGTTCTCAGAGTTACTTTCTGACTATCTGTATGTGAAGAAGCTTTATAATGGCTGCAGAAAGACCCCATGAAACCACTGTATCTGTCTTGTTTCCGGAGGTATTGTTTGCTGTAAGAAATCTAAAGTAAATATAACAGTTTTAAATGTAGTATTTTTTCCCATAGGTTTTTATTCGTGAACTGATATCCAATGCAAGTGACGCTCTAGAGAAGTTGAGATATCTGCAGCTTACTGCGGATAATATAACTTCAAAAGATTCTCCTCTGGAAATGCACATTGGAACTGATAAGTTAACTCGCACTTTCACTATACAGGTTTGTTTTTAGTTAAAATTAAAAGACTGAGTTCATTGCATTTGTCTTACAAATAATTGTTATTGTTTAACTGCATGGTTTACTTTAAAGGATGTTCATACAAGGTATATTTTTATTAAACTGGTTAGAATTGTATATGATTCATTTAAGTATTTCTTCATTTTTTTTTTCACTTCTCTGAATTTTATTAATGGTAAGTTTAACATTGCATTAAACACAAAAATAAAATCACATTACAGTTATTTTTCTTCATGTACGTTGTCTCTTTACCTTTTCTTTCTCTTTTAAAAATACATATTGTAGATATGGTAAAAAGTTTTAAAATATTTACTGTTATATATGTGTATATATTGTATCTACACAGGACACAGGAGTTGGAATGACAAGGGAAGAAATGATTGATAGTCTAGGAGTAATAGCTCGATCAGGCTCTAAAGTAAGAACTTATTAATATGATTTTGTTCATTGAAATACAACATTACTCAACTTCATATCAAGTACAACAGTCATATTAACTTTTTCACTTTAGTGTTTCGTCAACTTAAGTTTAAATATTATTGATTGCATTGGACTGGAATGTTTTTGTAGTGTAGTTCTTGTAAAATGTCTTTTGAATATTAGAGTTCATTACAGAGTCAAGTTAATTACAGGATTATAAAAACAAGATAATTGTGGTTAAATCTACAGCCATGTCTGTAAAAAGCTCTTAACAAGAATATCTGGTTAAATCAACACCCATGTCTGTAAAAAGCTCTTAACAAGAATATCGTGGTTAAATCAACAGCCATATCTGTAAAAAGCTCTTAACAAGAATATCGGGGTTAAATCAACAGCCATGTCTGTAAAAAGCTCTTAACAAGAATATCGTGGTTATATCAACAGCCATGTCTGTAAAAAGCTCTTAACAAGAATATCGGGGTTAAATCAACAGCCATGTCAGTAAAAAGCTCTTAACAAGAATATCGTGGTTAAATCAACAACCATGTCTGTAAGAAGCTCTTAACAAGAATATCGTGGTTAAATCAACAGCCATGTCTATAAAAAGCTCTTAACAAGAATATCGGGGTTAAATCAACAGCCATGTCTGTAAAAAGCTCTTAACAAGAATATCGTGGTTAAATCAACAGCCATGTCTGTAAAAAGCTCTTAACAAGAATATCGTGGTTAAATCAACAGTCATCTCTGTAAAAAGCTCTTAAAAAGAATATCTGTTTAAATCAACAGCCATGTCTGTAAAAAGCTCTTAACAAGAATATCTGGTTAAATCAACAGTTATGTCTCTAAAAAGCTCTTAACAAGAATATCTGGTTAAATCAACAGCCATGGCTGTAAAAAGCTCTTAACAAGAATGTTGTGGTTAAATCAACAGCCATGTCTGTAAAAAGCTCTTAACAAGAATATCTGGTTAAATCAACAGCCATGTCTGTAAAAAGCTCTTAACAAGAATATCTGGTTAAATCAACACCCATGTCTGTAAAAAGCTCTTAACAAGAATATCTGGTTAAATCAACACCCATGTCTGTAAAAAGCTCTTAACAAGAATATCGTGGTTAAATCAACAGCCATGTCTGTAAAAAGCTCTTAACAAGAATATTGGGGTTAAATCAACAATCATGTCTGTAAAAAGCTCTTAACAGGAATATTGGGGTTAAATCAACAGCCATGTCTGTAAAAAGCTCTTAACAAGAATATCGTGGTTAAATCAACAGCCATATCTGTAAAAAGCTCTTAACAAGAATATCGGGGTTAAATCAACAGCCATGTCTGTAAAAAGCTCTTAACAAGAATATCGTGGTTAAATCAACAGCCATGTCTGTAAAAAGCTCTTAACAAGAATATCTGGTTAAATCAACAGTTATGTCTGTAAAAAGCTCTTAACAAGAATATCGTGGTTAAATCAACAGCCATGTCAGTAAAAAGCTCTTAACAAGAATATCGTGGTTAAATCAACAGCCATGTCTGTAAGAAGCTCTTAACAAGAATATCGTGGTTAAATCAACAGCCATGTTTATAAAAAGCTCTTAACAAGAATATCTGGTTAAATCAACAGTTATGTCTGTAAAAAGCTCTTAACAAGAATATCGTGGTTAAATGAACAGCCATGTCTGTAAGAAGCTCTTAACAAGAATATCGTGGTTAAATCAACAGCCATGTCTGTAAAAAGCTCTTAACAAGAATATTGGGGTTAAATCAACAGCCATGTCTGTAAAAAGCTCTTAACAAGAATATCGTGGTTATATCAACAGCCATGTCTGTAAAAAACTCTTAACAATAATATTGTGGTTAAATCAACAGCCATGTCTCTAAAAAGCTCTTAAGAATATCTGGTCAAATCAACAGCCATGTCTGTAAAAAGCTCTTAACAAGAATATCTGGTTAAATCAACAGTTATGTCTGTAAAAAGCTCTTAACAAGAATATCTGGTTAAATCAACAGTTATGTCTGTAAAAAGCTCTTAACAAGAATATCTGGTTAAATCAACAGTTATGTCTGTAAAAAGCTCTTAACAAGAATATCGTGGTTAAATCAACAGCCATGTCAGTAAAAAGCTCTTAACAAGAATATCGTGGTTAAATCAACAGCCATGTCTGTAAGAAGCTCTTAACAAGAATATCGTGGTTAAATCAACAGCCATGTTTATAAAAAGCTCTTAACAAGAATATCTGGTTAAATCAACAGTTATGTCTGTAAAAAGCTCTTAACAAGAATATCGTGGTTAAATGAACAGCCATGTCTGTAAAAAGCTCTTAACAAGAATATCGGGGTTAAATCAACAGCCATATCTGTATAAAGCTCTTAACAAGAATATTGGGGTTAAATCAACAGCCATGTCTGTAAAAAGCTCTTAACAAGAATATCGTGGTTATATCAACAGCCATGTCTGTAAAAAACTCTTAACAATAATATTGTGGTTAAATCAACAGCCATGTCTCTAAAAAGCTCTTAAGAATATCTGGTCAAATCAACAGCCATGTCTGTAAAAAGCTCTTAACAAGAATATCTGGTTAAATCAACAGTTATGTCTGTAAAAAGCTCTTAACAAGAATATCTGGTTAAATCAACAGTTATGTCTGTAAAAAGCTCTTAACAAGAATATCGGGTTAAATCAACAGCCATGTCTGTAAAAGCTCTTAACAAGAATATCTGGTTAAATCAACAGTTATGTCTGTAAAAAGCTCTTAACAAGAATATCGTGGTTAAATCAACAGCCATGTCTGTAAGAAGCTCTTAACAAGAATATCGTGGTTAAATCAACAGCCATGTCTGTAAAAAGCTCTTAACAAGAATATCGTGGTTAAATCAACAGCCATATCTGTAAAAAGGCTCTTAACAAGAATATCGGGTTAAATCAACAGCCATGTCTGTAAAAAAGCTCTTAACAAGAATATCGTGGTTATATCAACAGCCATGTCTGTAAAAGCTCTTAACAAGAATATCTGGTTAAATCAACAGCCATGTCTGTAAAAAGCTCTTAACAAGAATATCTGGTTAAATCAACAGCCATGTCTGTAAAAAGCTCTTAACAAGAATATCTGGTTAAATCAACAGCCATGTCTGTAAAAAGCTCTTAACAAGAATATCTGGTTAAATCAACAGCCATGTCTGTAAGAAGCTCTTAACAAGAATATCGTGGTTAAATCAACAGCCATGTCTGTAAAAAGTTCTTAACAAGAATATCGGGTTAAATCAACAGCCATGTCTGTAAAAGCTCTTAACAAGAATATCGGGTTAAATCAACAGCCATGTCTGTAAAAGCTCTTAACAAGAATATCTGGTTAAATCAACAGCCATGTCTGTAAAAGCTCTTAACAAGAATATCTGGTTAAATCAACACCCATGTCTGTAAAAGCTCTTAACAAGAATATCTGGTTAAATCAACACCCATGTCTGTAAAAAGCTCTTAACAAGAATATCGTGGTTAAATCAACAGCCATGTCTGTAAAAAGCTCTTAACAAGAATATTGGGGTTAAATCAACAATCATGTCTGTAAAAAGCTCTTAACAGGAATATTGGGGTTAAATCAACAGCCATGTCTGTAAAAAGCTCTTAACAAGAATATCGTGGTTAAATCAACAGCCATATCTGTAAAAGCTCTTAACAAGAATATCGGGTTAAATCAACAGCCATGTCTGTAAAAAAGCTCTTAACAAGAATATCGTGGTTAAATCAACAGCCATGTCTGTAAAAGCTCTTAACAAGAATATCTGGTTAAATCAACAGTTATGTCTGTAAAAAGCTCTTAACAAGAATATCGTGGTTAAATCAACAGCCATGTCTGTAAAAAGCTCTTAACAAGAATATCGGGGTTAAATCAACAGCCATGTCTGTAAAAAGCTCTTAACAAGAATATCGTGGTTAAATCAACAGCCATGTCTGTAAAAAGCTCTTAACAAGAATATCTGGTTAAATCAACAGTTATGTCTGTAAAAAGCTCTTAACAAGAATATCGTGGTTAAATCAACAGCCATGTCTGTAAGAAGCTCTTAACAAGAATATCGTGGTTAAATCAACAGCCATGTCTGTAAAAAGTTCTTAACAAGAATATCGGGTTAAATCAACAGCCATGTCTGTAAAAAGCTCTTAACAAGAATATCGGGGTTAAATCAACAGCCATATCTGTAAAAAGCTCTTAACAAGAATATTGGTTAAATCAACAGCCATGTCTGTAAAAGCTCTTAACAAGAATATCGGTTATATCAACAGCCATGTCTGTAAAAAACTCTTAACAATAATATTGTGGTTAAATCAACAGCCATGTCTCTAAAAAGCTCTTAAGAATATCTGGTTAAATCAACAGCCATGTCTGTAAAAAGCTCTTAACAAGAATATCTGGTTAAATCAACAGTTATGTCTGTAAAAAAGCTCTTAACAAGAATATCTGGTTAAATCAACAGCCATGTCTGTAAAAGCTCTTAACAAGAATATCGGGTTAAATCAACAGCCATGTCTGTAAAAAGCTCTTAACAAGAATATCTGGTTAAATCAACAGCCATATCTGTAAAAAGCTCTTAACAAGAATATCGTGGTTAAATCAACAGCCATATCTGTAAAAAGCTCTTAACAAGAATATCGGGTTAAATCAACAGTCATGTCTGTAAAAGCTCTTAACAAGAATATCTGTTTAAATCAACAGCCATGTCTGTAAAAAGCTCTTAACAAGAATATCTGGTTAAATCAACAGTTATGTCTCTAAAAAGCTCTTAACAAGAATATCTGGTTAAATCAACAGCCATGGCTGTAAAAAGCTCTTAACAAGAATGTTGTGGTTAAATCAACAGCCATGTCTGTAAAAAGCTCTTAACAAGAATATCTGGTTAAATCAACAGCCATGTCTGTAAAAAGCTCTTAACAAGAATATCTGGTTAAATCAACACCCATGTCTGTAAAAAGCTCTTAACAAGAATATCTGGTTAAATCAACACCCATGTCTGTAAAAAGCTCTTAACAAGAATATCGGGTTAAATCAACAGCCATGTCTGTAAAAGCTCTTAACAAGAATATCTGGTTAAATCAACAGCCATGTCTGTAAAAAGCTCTTAACAAGAATATCTGGTTAAATCAACAGTTATGTCTGTAAAAAGCTCTTAACAAGAATATCGTGGTTAAATCAACAGCCATGTCTGTAAGAAGCTCTTAACAAGAATATCGTGGTTAAATCAACAGCCATGTCTGTAAAAGCTCTTAACAAGAATATCGGGGTTAAATCAACAGCCATGTCTGTAAAAGCTCTTAACAAGAATATCGGGGTTAAATCAACAGCCATGTCTGTAAAAGCTCTTAAGAAGAATATCGGGGTTAAATCAACAGCCATGTCTGTAAAAGCTCTTAACAAGAATATCGGGTTAAATCAACAGCCACATCTGTAAAAAAGCTCTTAACAAGAATATCGGGTTAAATCAACAGCCATGTCTGTAAAAGCTCTTAACAAGAATATCGTGGTTAAATCAACAGCCATGTCTGTAAAAGCTCTTAACAAGAATATCTGGTTAAATCAACAGCCATGTCTGTAAAAAAGCTCTTAACAAGAATATCTGGTTAAATCAACAGCCATGTCTGTAAAAGCTCTTAACAAGAATATCTGGTTAAATCAACAGCCATGTCTGTAAAAGCTCTTAACAAGAATATCGGTGGTTAAATCAACAGCCATGTCTGTAAAAAAGTTCTTAACAAGAATATCGGGTTAAATCAACAGCCATGTCTGTAAAAAGCTCTTAACAAGAATATCGGGTTAAATCAACAGCCATGTCTGTAAAAAGCTCTTAACAAGAATATCGGGTTAAATCAACAGCCATGTCTGTAAAAGCTCTTAACAAGAATATCGGGTTAAATCAACAGTCATGTCTGTAAAAGCTCTTAACAAGAATATCTGTTTAAATCAACAGCCATGTCTGTAAAAGCTCTTAACAAGAATATCTGGTTAAATCAACAGTTATGTCTGTAAAAGCTCTTAACAAGAATATCGTGGTTAAATCAACAGCCATGTCTGTAAAAGCTCTTAACAAGAATATCGTGGTTAAATCAACAGCCATGTCTGTAAAAGCTCTTAACAAGAATATCGGGTTAAATCAACAGCCATGTCTGTAAAAAAGCTCTTAACAAGAATATCGTGGTTAAATCAACAGCCATATCTGTAAAAGCTCTTAACAAGAATATCGTGGTTAAATCAACAGTCATGTCTGTAAAAGCTCTTAACAAGAATATCTGTTTAAATCAACAGCCATGTCTGTAAAAGCTCTTAACAAGAATATCTGGTTAAATCAACAGCCATGTCTGTAAAAGCTCTTAACAAGAATATCGGGTTAAATCAACAGCCATGTCTGTAAAAGCTCTTAACAAGAATATCGGGTTAAATCAACAGCCATGTCTGTAAAAGCTCTTAACAAGAATATCGTGGTTATATCAACAGCCATGTCTGCAAAAAGCTCTTAACAAGAATATCTGGTTAAATCAACAGCCATGTCTGTAAAAGCTCTTAACAAGAATATTGTGGTTAAATCAACAGCCATGTCTGTAAAAGCTCTTAACAAGAATATCTGGTTAAATCAACAGCCATGTCTGTAAAAGCTCTTAACAAGAATATTGTGGTTAAATCAACACCCATGTCTGTAAAAGCTCTTAACAAGAATATCTGGTTAAATCAACACCCATGTCTGTAAAAGCTCTTAACAAGAATATCGTGGTTAAATCAACAGCCATGTCTGTAAAAAGCTCTTAACAAGAATATCGTGGTTAAATCAACAGCCATATCTGTAAAAAGCTCTTAACAAGAATATCGTGGTTAAATCAACAGCCATGTCTGTAAAAGCTCTTAACAAGAATATCGTGGTTAAATCAACAGCCATGTCTGTAAAAGCTCTTAACAAGAATATCGGGTTAAATCAACAGCCATGTCTGTAAAAAGCTCTTAACAAGAATATCGTGGTTAAATCAACAGTCATGTCTGTAAAAAGCTCTTAACAAGAATATCTGTTTAAATCAAGAGCCATGTCTGTAAAAAGCTCTTAACAAGAATATCTGGTTAAATCAACAGTTATGTCTCTAAAAAGCTCTTAACAAGAATATCTGGTTAAATCAACAGCCATGTCTGTAAAAGCTCTTAACAAGAATATTGTGGTTAAATCAACAGCCATGTCTGTAAAAGCTCTTAACAAGAATATCTGGTTAAATCAACAGCCATGTCTGTAAAAGCTCTTAACAAGAATATCTGGTTAAATCAACACCCATGTCTGTAAAAAGCTCTTAACAAGAATATCGTGGTTAAATCAACAGCCATGTCTGTAAAAAGCTCTTAACAAGAATATTGGGGTTAAATCAACAATCATGTCTGTAAAAAGCTCTTAACAGGAATATTGGGGTTAAATCAACAGCCATGTCTGTAAAAGCTCTTAACAAGAATATCGTGGTTAAATCAACAGCCATGTCTGTAAAAGCTCTTAACAAGAATATCGGGTTAAATCAACAGCCATGTCTGTAAAAAGCTCTTAACAAGAATATCGTGGTTAAATCAACAGCCATGTCTGTAAAAAGCTCTTAACAAGAATATCTGGTTAAATCAACAGTTATGTCTGTAAAAAGCTCTTAACAAGAATATCGTGGTTAAATCAACAGCCATGTCTGTAAAAGCTCTTAACAAGAATATCGTGGTTAAATCAACAGCCATGTTTGTAAAAGCTCTTAACAAGAATATCGGGTTAAATCAACAGCCATGTCTGTAAAAGCTCTTAACAAGAATATCGTGGTTAAATCAACAGCCATGTCTGTAAAAAAGCTCTTAACAAGAATATCGTGGTTAAATCAACAGCCATGTCTGTAAAAGCTCTTAACAAGAATATCGTGGTTAAATCAACAGCCATGTCTGTAAAAGCTCTTAACAAGAATATCTGGTTAAATCAACAGCCATGTCTGTAAAAGCTCTTAACAAGAATATCGTGGTTAAATCAACAGCCATGTCTGTAAAAGCTCTTAACAAGAATATCGTGGTTAAATCAACAGCCATGTCTGTAAAAAGCTCTTAACAAGAATATCGTGGTTAAATCAACAGCCATGTCTGTAAAAGCTCTTAACAAGAATATCGGGTTAAATCAACAGCCATGTCTGTAAAAGCTCTTAACAAGAATATCGTGGTTAAATCAACAGCCATGTCTGTAAAAAAGTTCTTAACAAGAATATCGGGTTAAATCAACAGCCATGTCTGTAAAAAGCTCTTAACAAGAATATCGGGTTAAATCAACAGCCATGTCTGTAAAAGCTCTTAACAAGAATATCGTGGTTAAATCAACAGCCATGTCTGTAAAAGCTCTTAACAAGAATATCGTGGTTAAATCAACAGCCATGTCTGTAAAAGCTCTTAACAAGAATATCTGGTTAAATCAACAGCCATGTCTGTAAAAAGCTCTTAACAAGAATATCGTGGTTAAATCAACAGCCATGTCTGTAAAAAGCTCTTAACAAGAATATCGTGGTTAAATCAACAGCCATGTCTGTAAAAAGCTCTTAACAAGAATATCGTGGTTAAATCAACAGCCATGTCTGTAAAAGCTCTTAACAAGAATATCTGGTTAAATCAACAGCCATGTCTGTAAAAGCTCTTAACAAGAATATCTGGTTAAATCAACAGCCATGTCTGTAAAAGCTCTTAACAAGAATATCTGGTTAAATCAACAGCCATGTCTGTAAAAGCTCTTAACAAGAATATTGTGGTTAAATCAACAGCCATGTCTGTAAAAGCTCTTAACAAGAATATCTGGTTAAATCAACAGCCATGTCTGTAAAAGCTCTTAACAAGAATATCTGGTTAAATCAACAGCCATGTCTGTAAAAGCTCTTAACAAGAATATCGTGGTTAAATCAACAGCCATGTCTGTAAAAGCTCTTAACAAGAATATTGGGGTTAAATCAACAGCCATGTCTGTAAAAGCTCTTAACAAGAATATTGGGGTTAAATCAACAGCCATGTCTGTAAAAGCTCTTAACAAGAATATCGTGGTTAAATCAACAGCCATGTCTGTAAAAAGCTCTTAACAAGAATATCGGGTTAAATCAACAGCCATGTCTGTAAAAAAGCTCTTAACAAGAATATCGTGGTTAAATCAACAGCCATGTCTGTAAAAGCTCTTAACAAGAATATCTGGTTAAATCAACAGTTATGTCTGTAAAAGCTCTTAACAAGAATATCTGGTTAAATCAACAGCCATGTCTGTAAAAGCTCTTAACAAGAATATCGTGGTTAAATCAACAGCCATGTCTGTAAAAAGCTCTTAACAAGAATATCGGGTTAAATCAACAGCCATGTCTGTAAAAGCTCTTAACAAGAATATCGTGGTTAAATCAACAGCCATGTCTGTAAAAGCTCTTAACAAGAATATCGTGGTTAAATCAACAGCCATGTCTGTAAAAGCTCTTAACAAGAATATCGTGGTTAAATCAACAGCCATGTCTGTAAAAGCTCTTAACAAGAATATCTGGTTAAATCAACAGCCATGTCTGTAAAAAGCTCTTAACAAGAATATCGTGGTTAAATCAACAGCCATGTCTGTAAAAAAGCTCTTAACAAGAATATCGTGGTTAAATCAACAGCCATGTCTGTAAAAAGCTCTTAACAAGAATATCGTGGTTAAATCAACAGCCATGTCTGTAAAAGCTCTTAACAAGAATATCGGGTTAAATCAACAGCCATGTCTGTAAAAAGCTCTTAACAAGAATATCGTGGTTAAATCAACAGCCATGTCTGTAAAAGCTCTTAACAAGAATATCGGGTTAAATCAACAGCCATGTCTGTAAAAGCTCTTAACAAGAATATCGGGTTAAATCAACAGCCATGTCTGTAAAAAAGCTCTTAACAAGAATATCGTGGTTAAATCAACAGCCATGTCTGTAAAAGCTCTTAACAAGAATATCGTGGTTAAATCAACAGCCATGTCTGTAAAAAAGCTCTTAACAAGAATATCTGGTTAAATCAACAGCCATGTCTGTAAAAGCTCTTAACAAGAATATCGTGGTTAAATCAACAGCCATGTCTGTAAAAGCTCTTAACAAGAATATCGTGGTTAAATCAACAGCCATGTCTGTAAAAAGCTCTTAACAAGAATATCGGGTTAAATCAACAGCCATGTCTGTAAAAGCTCTTAACAAGAATATCGGGTTAAATCAACAGCCATGTCTGTAAAAGCTCTTAACAAGAATATCGTGGTTAAATCAACAGCCATGTCTGTAAAAAGCTCTTAACAAGAATATCGGGGTTAAATCAACAGCCATGTCTGTAAAAAGCTCTTAACAAGAATATCGGGGTTAAATCAACAGCCATATCTGTATAAAGCTCTTAACAAGAATATTGGGGTTAAATCAACAGCCATGTCTGTAAAAAGCTCTTAACAAGAATATCGTGGTTAAATCAACAGCCATGTCTGTAAAAAACTCTTAACAAGAATATTGTGGTTAAATCAACAGCCATGTCTGTAAAAAGCTCTTAACAAGAATATCTGGTTAAATCAACAGCCATGTCTGTAAAAAGCTCTTAACAAGAATATCTGGTTAAATCAACAGTTATGTCTGTAAAAAGCTCTTAACAAGAATATCGTGGTTAAATCAACAGCCATGTCTGTAAAAAGCTCTTAACAAGAATATCGTGGTTAAATCAACAGCCATGTCTGTAAAAAGCTCTTAACAAGAATATCGGGTTAAATCAACAGCCATGTCTGTAAAAGCTCTTAACAAGAATATCGGGTTAAATCAACAGCCATGTCTGTAAAAAGCTCTTAACAAGAATATCTGGTTAAATCAACAGCCATGTCTGTAAAAGCTCTTAACAAGAATATCGGTTAAATCAACAGCCATGTCTGTAAAAGCTCTTAACAAGAATATCGTGGTTAAATCAACAGCCATGTCTGTAAAAGCTCTTAACAAGAATATCGTGGTTAAATCAACAGCCATGTCTGTAAAAGTTCTTAACAAGAATATCGGGTTAAATCAACAGCCATGTCTGTAAAAGCTCTTAACAAGAATATCAAGTTAAATCAACACCCATGTCTGTAAAAGCTCTTAACAAGAATATCGTGGTTAAATCAACAGCCATGTCTGTAAAAAGCTCTTAACAAGAATATCGGGTTAAATCAACAGCCATGTCTGTAAAAGCTCTTAACAAGAATATCGGGTTAAATCAACAGCCATGTCTGTAAAAGCTCTTAACAAGAATATCGTGGTTAAATCAACAGCCATGTCTGTAAAAAAGCTCTTAACAAGAATATCGTGGTTAAATCAACAGCCATGTCTGTAAAAAAGCTCTTAACAAGAATATCGTGGTTAAATCAACAGCCATGTCTGTAAAAGCTCTTAACAAGAATATCTGGTTAAATCAACAGCCATGTCTGTAAAAGCTCTTAACAAGAATATCGTGGTTAAATCAACAGCCATGTCTGTAAAAGCTCTTAACAAGAATATCGTGGTTAAATCAACAGCCATGTCTGTAAAAGCTCTTAACAAGAATATCGTGGTTAAATCAACAGCCATGTCTGTAAAAGTTCTTAACAAGAATATCGGGTTAAATCAACAGCCATGTCTGTAAAAAGCTCTTAACAAGAATATCGGGTTAAATCAACAGCCATGTCTGTAAAAGCTCTTAACAAGAATATCGGGTTAAATCAACAGCCATGTCTGTAAAAAGCTCTTAACAAGAATATCGGGTTAAATCAACAGCCATGTCTGTAAAAAAGCTCTTAACAAGAATATCGTGGTTAAATCAACAGCCATGTCTGTAAAAGCTCTTAACAAGAATATCGTGGTTAAATCAACAGCCATATCTGTAAAAGCTCTTAACAAGAATATCTGGTTAAATCAACAGCCATGTCTGTAAAAGCTCTTAACAAGAATATCGTGGTTAAATCAACAGCCATGTCTGTAAAAGCTCTTAACAAGAATATCGTGGTTAAATCAACAGCCATGTCTGTAAAAGCTCTTAACAAGAATATCGTGGTTAAATCAACAGCCATGTCTGTAAAAGCTCTTAACAAGAATATCGGGTTAAATCAACAGCCATGTCTGTAAAAAAGCTCTTAACAAGAATATCAGGGTTAAATCAACAGCCATGTCTGTAAAAAAGCTCTTAACAAGAATATCGGGTTAAATCAACAGCCATGTCTGTAAAAGCTCTTAACAAGAATATCGGGTTAAATCAACAGCCATGTCTGTAAAAAAGCTCTTAACAAGAATATCGGGTTAAATCAACAGCCATATCTGTAAAAAGCTCTTAACAAGAATATTGGTTAAATCAACAGCCATGTCTGTAAAAAGCTCTTAACAAGAATATCGTGGTTAAATCAACAGCCATGTCTGTAAAAAAACTCTTAACAAGAATATTGTGGTTAAATCAACAGCCATGTCTCTAAAAGCTCTTAACAAGAATATCTGGTTAAATCAACAGCCATGTCTGTAAAAAAGCTCTTAACAAGAATATCTGGTTAAATCAACAGTTATGTCTGTAAAAGCTCTTAACAAGAATATCGTGGTTAAATCAACAGCCATGTCTGTAAAAAGCTCTTAACAAGAATATCGTGGTTAAATCAACAGCCATGTCTGTAAAAGCTCTTAACAAGAATATCGGGTTAAATCAACAGCCATGTCTGTAAAAGCTCTTAACAAGAATATCGGGTTAAATCAACAGCCATGTCTGTAAAAAGCTCTTAACAAGAATATCTGGTTAAATCAACAGCCATGTCTGTAAAAAAGCTCTTAACAAGAATATCGTGGTTAAATCAACAGCCATGTCTGTAAAAAAGCTCTTAACAAGAATATCGTGGTTAAATCAACAGCCATGTCTGTAAAAGCTCTTAACAAGAATATCGTGGTTAAATCAACAGCCATGTCTGTAAAAGTTCTTAACAAGAATATCGGGTTAAATCAACAGCCATGTCTGTAAAAGCTCTTAACAAGAATATCGGGTTAAATCAACACCCATGTCTGTAAAAGCTCTTAACAAGAATATCGTGGTTAAATCAACAGCCATGTCTGTAAAAAGCTCTTAACAAGAATATCGGGGTTAAATCAACAGCCATGTCTGTAAAAGCTCTTAACAAGAATATCGGGTTAAATCAACAGCCATGTCTGTAAAAGCTCTTAACAAGAATATCGTGGTTAAATCAACAGCCATGTCTGTAAAAGCTCTTAACAAGAATATCGTGGTTAAATCAACAGTCATGTCTGTAAAAGCTCTTAACAAGAATATCTGTTTAAATCAACAGCCATGTCTGTAAAAAAGCTCTTAACAAGAATATCTGGTTAAATCAACAGCCATGTCTGTAAAAGCTCTTAACAAGAATATCGGGTTAAATCAACAGCCATGTCTGTAAAAGCTCTTAACAAGAATATCGGGTTAAATCAACAGCCATGTCTGTAAAAGCTCTTAACAAGAATATCGTGGTTAAATCAACAGCCATGTCTGTAAAAAAGCTCTTAACAAGAATATCTGGTTAAATCAACAGCCATGGCTGTAAAAACTCTTGAACAAGAATATTGTGGTTAAATCAACAGCCATGTCTCTAAAAAGCTCTTAACAAGAATATCTGGTTAAATCAACAGCCATGGCTGTAAAAAGCTCTTAACAAGAATGTTGTGGTTAAATCAACAGCCATGTCTGTAAAAAGCTCTTAACAAGAATATCTGGTTAAATAAACAGCCATGTCTGTAAAAAGCTCTTAACAAGAATATCGTGGTTAAATCAACAGCCATGTCTGTAAAAGCTCTTAACAAGAATATCGTGGTTAAATCAACAGCCATATCTGTAAAAGCTCTTAACAAGAATATCGTGGTTAAATCAACAGCCATGTCTGTAAAAGCTCTTAACAAGAATATCGTGGTTAAATCAACAGCCATGTCTGTAAAAAGCTCTTAACAAGAATATCGTGGTTAAATCAACAGCCATGTCTGTAAAAAGCTCTTAACAAGAATATCGTGGTTAAATCAACAGCCATGTCTGTAAAAAGCTCTTAACAAGAATATCTGTTTAAATCAACAGCCATGTCTGTAAAAAGCTCTTAACAAGAATATCTGGTTAAATCAACAGCCATGTCTGTAAAAGCTCTTAACAAGAATATCTGGTTAAATCAACAGCCATGGCTGTAAAAAGCTCTTAACAAGAATGTTGTGGTTAAATCAACAGCCATGTCTGTAAAAAGCTCTTAACAAGAATATCTGGTTAAATCAACAGCCATGTCTGTAAAAAGCTCTTAACAAGAATATCTGGTTAAATCAACACCCATGTCTGTAAAAAGCTCTTAACAAGAATATCGTGGTTAAATCAACAGCCATGTCTGTAAAAAGCTCTTAACAAGAATATTGGGGTTAAATCAACAATCATGTCTGTAAAAAGCTCTTAACAGGAATATTGGGGTTAAATCAACAGCCATGTCTGTAAAAAGCTCTTAACAAGAATATCGTGGTTAAATCAACAGCCATATCTGTAAAAGCTCTTAACAAGAATATCGGGTTAAATCAACAGCCATGTCTGTAAAAGCTCTTAACAAGAATATCGTGGTTAAATCAACAGCCATGTCTGTAAAAGCTCTTAACAAGAATATCTGGTTAAATCAACAGCCATGTCTGTAAAAGCTCTTAACAAGAATATCGTGGTTAAATCAACAGCCATGTCTGTAAAAGCTCTTAACAAGAATATCGTGGTTAAATCAACAGCCATGTCTGTAAAAAAGCTCTTAACAAGAATATCGGGTTAAATCAACAGCCATGTCTGTAAAAAGCTCTTAACAAGAATATCGTGGTTAAATCATCAGCCATGTCTGTAAAAAGCTCTTAACAAGAATATCGTGGTTAAATCAACAGCCATGTCTGTAAAAGCTCTTAACAAGAATATCGTGGTTAAATCAACAGTCATGTCTGTAAAAAGCTCTTAACAAGAATATCTGGTTAAATCAACAGCCATGTCTGTAAAAAGCTCTTAACAAGAATATCGTGGTTAAATCAACAGCCATGTCTGTAAAAAGCTCTTAACAAGAATATCGTGGTTAAATGAACAGCCATGTCTGTAAAAAGCTCTTAACAAGAATATCGTGGTTAAATCAACAGCCATGTCTGTAAAAAGCTCTTAACAAGAATATCGGGGTTAAATCAACAGCCATGTCTGTAAAAAGCTCTTAACAAGAATATCGTGGTTAAATCAACAGCCATGTCTGTAAAAAAGTTCTTAACAAGAATATCGGGTTAAATCAACAGCCATGTCTGTAAAAGCTCTTAACAAGAATATCGGGTTAAATCAACAGCCATGTCTGTAAAAAAGCTCTTAACAAGAATATCGTGGTTAAATCAACAGCCATGTCTGTAAAAGCTCTTAACAAGAATATCGTGGTTAAATCAACAGCCATGTCTGTAAAAGCTCTTAACAAGAATATCTGGTTAAATCAACAGCCATGTCTGTAAAAAAGCTCTTAACAAGAATATCGTTAAATCAACAGCCATGTCTGTAAAAAAGCTCTTAACAAGAATATCGTGGTTAAATCAACAGCCATGTCTGTAAGAAGCTCTTAACAAGAATATCGTGGTTAAATCAACAGCCATGTCTGTAAAAAGCTCTTAACAAGAATATCGGGTTAAATCAACAGCCATGTCTGTAAAAAGCTCTTAACAAGAATATCGGGGTTAAATCAACACCCATGTCTGTAAAAAGCTCTTAACAAGAATATCGTGGTTAAATCAACAGCCATGTCTGTAAAAAGCTCTTAACAAGAATATCGGGGTTAAATCAACAGCCATGTCTGTAAAAAGCTCTTAACAAGAATATCGGGGTTAAATCAACAGCCATATCTGTATAAAGCTCTTAACAAGAATATTGGGGTTAAATCAACAGCCATGTCTGTAAAAAGCTCTTAACAAGAATATCGTGGTTATATCAACAGCCATGTCTGTAAAAAACTCTTAACAATAATATTGTGGTTAAATCAACAGCCATGTCTCTAAAAAGCTCTTAACAAGAATATCTGGTTAAATCAACAGCCATGTCTGTAAAAAGCTCTTAACAAGAATATCTGGTTAAATCAACAGTTATGTCTGTAAAAAGCTCTTAACAAGAATATCGTGGTTAAATCAACAGCCATGTCTGTAAGAAGCTCTTAACAAGAATATCGTGGTTAAATCAACAGCCATGTCTGTAAAAAGTTCTTAACAAGAATATCGGGGTTAAATCAACAGCCATGTCTGTAAAAAGCTCTTAACAAGAATATCGGGGTTAAATCAACAGCCATGTCTGTATAAAGCTCTTAACAAGAATATCTGGTTAAATCAACAGCCATGTCTGTAAAAAGCTCTTAACAAGAATATCGTGGTTAAATCAACAGCCATGTCTGTAAAAGCTCTTAACAAGAATATCTGGTTAAATCAACAGCCATGTCTGTAAAAAGCTCTTAACAAGAATATCGTGGTTAAATCAACAGCCATGTCTGTAAAAGTTCTTAACAAGAATATCGGGTTAAATCAACAGCCATGTCTGTAAAAGCTCTTAACAAGAATATCGGGTTAAATCAACAGCCATGTCTGTAAAAAGCTCTTAACAAGAATATCGTGGTTAAATCAACAGCCATGTCTGTAAAAAAGCTCTTAACAAGAATATCGGTTAAATCAACAGCCATGTCTGTAAAAGCTCTTAACAAGAATATCGGGTTAAATCAACAGCCATGTCTGTAAAAGCTCTTAACAAGAATATCGTGGTTAAATCAACAGCCATGTCTGTAAAAGCTCTTAACAAGAATATCGTGGTTAAATCAACAGCCATGTCTGTAAAAGCTCTTAACAAGAATATCGTGGTTAAATCAACAGCCATGTCTGTAAAAGCTCTTAACAAGAATATCTGGTTAAATCAACAGCCATGTCTGTAAAAAAGCTCTTAACAAGAATATCGTGGTTAAATCAACAGCCATGTCTGTAAAAGCTCTTAACAAGAATATCGTGGTTAAATCAACAGCCATGTCTGTAAAAGCTCTTAACAAGAATATCTGGTTAAATCAACAGCCATGTCTGTAAAAGCTCTTAACAAGAATATCGGGTTAAATCAACAGCCATGTCTGTAAAAGCTCTTAACAAGAATATCGTGGTTAAATCAACAGCCATGTCTGTAAAAGCTCTTAACAAGAATATCGGGTTAAATCAACAGCCATGTCTGTAAAAAAGCTCTTAACAAGAATATCGGGTTAAATCAACACCCATGTCTGTAAAAGCTCTTAACAAGAATATCGGGGTTAAATCAACAGCCATGTCTGTAAAAAAGCTCTTAACAAGAATATCGTGGTTAAATCAACAGCCATATCTGTAAAAGCTCTTAACAAGAATATCTGGTTAAATCAACAGCCATGTCTGTAAAAAAGCTCTTAACAAGAATATCGTGGTTAAATCAACAGCCATGTCTGTAAAAAAGCTCTTAACAAGAATATCGTGGTTAAATCAACAGCCATGTCTGTAAAAAGCTCTTAACAAGAATATCGTGGTTAAATCAACAGCCATGTCTGTAAAAAAGCTCTTAACAAGAATATCGGGTTAAATCAACAGCCATGTCTGTAAAAAGCTCTTAACAAGAATATCAGGGTTAAATCAACAGCCATGTCTGTAAAAGCTCTTAACAAGAATATCGTGGTTAAATCAACAGCCATGTCTGTAAAAGCTCTTAACAAGAATATCAAGTTAAATCAACAGCCATGTCTGTAAAAAAGCTCTTAACAAGAATATCGGGTTAAATCAACAGCCATATCTGTATAAAAGCTCTTAACAAGAATATTGGGGTTAAATCAACAGCCATGTCTGTAAAAAAGCTCTTAACAAGAATATCGTGGTTATATCAACAGCCATGTCTGTAAAAACTCTTAACAAGAATATTGTGGTTAAATCAACAGCCATGTCTGTAAAAGCTCTTAACAAGAATATCTGGTTAAATCAACAGCCATGTCTGTAAAAGCTCTTAACAAGAATATCTGGTTAAATCAACAGTTATGTCTTTAAAAGCTCTTAACAAGAATATCGTGGTTAAATGAACAGCCATGTCTGTAAAAGCTCTTAACAAGAATATCGTGGTTAAATCAACAGCCATGTCTGTAAAAGTTCTTAACAAGAATATCGGGTTAAATCAACAGCCATGTCTGTAAAAGCTCTTAACAAGAATATCGGGTTAAATCAACAGCCATGTCTGTAAAAAGCTCTTAACAAGAATATCTGGTTAAATCAACAGCCATGTCTGTAAAAAAGCTCTTAACAAGAATATCGGGTTAAATCAACAGCCATGTCTGTAAAAAAGCTCTTAACAAGAATATCGTGGTTAAATCAACAGCCATGTCTGTAAAAGCTCTTAACAAGAATATCGTGGTTAAATCAACAGCCATGTCTGTAAAAGCTCTTAACAAGAATATCGGTTAAATCAACAGCCATGTCTGTAAAAGCTCTTAACAAGAATATCGGGTTAAATCAACAGCCATGTCTGTAAAAGCTCTTAACAAGAATATCGTGGTTAAATCAACAGCCATGTCTGTAAAAAGCTCTTAACAAGAATATCGGGTTAAATCAACAGCCATGTCTGTAAAAGCTCTTAACAAGAATATCGGGTTAAATCAACAGCCATGTCTGTAAAAAGCTCTTAACAAGAATATTGGTTAAATCAACAGCCATGTCTGTAAAAAAGCTCTTAACAAGAATATCGTGGTTAAATCAACAGCCATGTCTGTAAAAGCTCTTAACAAGAATATTGTGGTTAAATCAACAGCCATGTCTGTAAAAGCTCTTAACAAGAATATCTGGTTAAATCAACAGCCATGTCTGTAAAAAGCTCTTAACAAGAATATCTGGTTAAATCAACAGCCATGTCTGTAAAAGCTCTTAACAAGAATATCGTGGTTAAATCAACAGCCATGTCTGTAAAAGCTCTTAACAAGAATATCGTGGTTAAATCAACAGCCATGTCTGTAAAAAGCTCTTAACAAGAATATCGGGTTAAATCAACAGCCATGTCTGTAAAAAGCTCTTAACAAGAATATCGGGTTAAATCAACAGCCATGTCTGTAAAAGCTCTTAACAAGAATATTGGGTTAAATCAACAGCCATGTCTGTAAAAAAGCTCTTAACAAGAATATCGTGGTTAAATCAACAGCCATGTCTGTAAAAACTCTTAACAATAATATTGTGGTTAAATCAACAGCCATGTCTGTAAAAGCTCTTAACAAGAATATCTGGTTAAATCAACAGCCATGTCTGTAAAAGCTCTTAACAAGAATATCTGGTTAAATCAACAGCCATGTCTGTAAGAAGCTCTTAACAAGAATATCGTGGTTAAATCAACAGCCATGTCTGTAAAAAGCTCTTAACAAGAATATCGTGGTTAAATCAACAGCCATGTCTGTAAAAAGCTCTTAACAAGAATATCGGGTTAAATCAACAGCCATGTCTGTAAAAGCTCTTAACAAGAATATCGGGTTAAATCAACAGCCATGTCTGTAAAAAGCTCTTAACAAGAATATCGTGGTTAAATCAACAGCCATGTCTGTAAAAAAGCTCTTAACAAGAATATCTGGTTAAATCAACAGCCATGTCTGTAAAAAGCTCTTAACAAGAATATCTGGTTAAATCAACAGCCATGTCTGTAAAAAGCTCTTAACAAGAATATCTGGTTAAATCAACAGCCATGTCTGTAAAAAGCTCTTAACAAGAATATCGTGGTTAAATCAACAGCCATGTCTGTAAAAAGTTCTTAACAAGAATATCGGGGTTAAATCAACAGCCATGTCTGTAAAAAGCTCTTAAAAAGAATATCAAGTTAAATCAACAGCAATGTCTGTAAAAGCTCTTAACAAGAATATCGGGGTTAAATCAACAGCCATGTCTGTAAAAAGCTCTTAACAAGAATATCTGGTTAAATCAACAGTTATGTCTGTAAAAAGCTCTTAACAAGAATATCGTGGTTAAATCAACAGCCATGGCTGTAAAAAGCTCTTAACAAGAATGTTTTGGTTAAATCAACAGCCATGTCTGTAAAAAGCTCTTAACAAGAATATCTGGTTAAATCAACACCCATGTCTGTAAAAGCTCTTAACAAGAATATCTGGTTAAATCAACAGCCATGTCTGTAAAAGCTCTTAACAAGAATATCGTGGTTAAATCAACAGCCATGTCTGTAAAAAAAGCTCTTAACAAGAATATCGGTTAAATCAACAGCCATGTCTGTAAAAAAGCTCTTAACAAGAATATCGTGGTTAAATCAACAGCCATGTCTGTAAAAGCTCTTAACAAGAATATCGTGGTTAAATCAACAGCCATGTCTGTAAAAAGCTCTTAACAAGAATATCGTGGTTAAATCAACAGCCATGTCTGTAAAAAGCTCTTAACAAGAATATCGTGGTTAAATCAACAGCCATGTCTGTAAAAGCTCTTAACAAGAATATCGTGGTTAAATCAACAGCCATGTCTGTAAAAGCTCTTAACAAGAATATCGTGGTTAAATCAACAGCCATGTCTGTAAAAGCTCTTAACAAGAATATAAGGTTAAATCAACAGCCATGTCTGTAAAAAGCTCTTAACAATAATATCGTGGTTAAATCAACAGCCATGTCTGTAAAAAGCTCTTAACAAGAATATCTGGTTAAATCAACAGCCATGTCTGTAAAAAGCTCTTAACAAGAATATCTGGTTAAATCAACAGCCATGTCTGTAAAAAAGCTCTTAACAAGAATATCTGGTTAAATCAACAGCCATGTCTGTAAAAAAGCTCTTAACAAGAATATCGTGGTTAAATCAACAGCCATGTCTGTAAAAGCTCTAACAAGAATATCGTGGTTAAATCAACAGCCATGTCTGTAAAAGCTCTTAACAAGAATATCGTGGTTAAATCAACAGCCATGTCTGTAAAAAGCTCTTAACAAGAATATCGGGTTAAATCAACAGCCATGTCTGTAAAAAAGCTCTTAACAAGAATATCGGGTTAAATCAACAGCCATGTCTGTAAAAGCTCTTAACAAGAATATCGTGGTTAAATCAACAGCCATGTCTGTAAAAGCTCTTAACAAGAATATCTGGTTAAATCAACAGCCATGTCTGTAAAAGCTCTTAACAAGAATATCTGGTTAAATCAACAGCCATGTCTGTAAAAGCTCTTAACAAGAATATCGTGGTTAAATCAACAGCCATGTCTGTAAAAAGCTCTTAACAAGAATATCGGGTTAAATCAACAGCCATGTCTGTAAAAAAGCTCTTAACAAGAATATCTGGGTTAAATCAACAGCCATGTCTGTAAAAAGCTCTTAACAAGAATATCGGGTTAAATCAACAGCCATGTCTGTAAAAAGCTCTTAACAAGAATATCGTGGTTAAATCAACAGCCATGTCTGTAAAAAGCTCTTAACAAGAATATCGTGGTTAAATCAACAGCCATGTCTGTAAAAAGCTCTTAACAAGAATATCGGGTTAAATCAACAGCCATGTCTGTAAAAGCTCTTAACAAGAATATCGTGGTTAAATCAACAGCCATGTCTGTAAAAAAGCTCTTAACAAGAATATCGGGTTAAATCAACAGCCATGTCTGTAAAAGCTCTTAACAAGAATATCGTGGTTAAATCAACAGCCATGTCTGTAAAAACTCTTAACAAGAATATCGTGGTTAAATCAACAGCCATGTCTGTAAAAAGCTCTTAACAAGAATATCGTGGTTAAATCAACAGCCATGTCTGTAAAAAGCTCTTAACAAGAATATCTGGTTAAATCAACAGCCATGTCTGTAAAAGGCTCTTAACAAGAATATCTGGTTAAATCAACAGCCATGTCTGTAAAAAGCTCTTAACAAGAATATCGGTGGTTAAATCAACAGCCATGTCTGTAAAAAGCTCTTAACAAGAATATCTGGTTAAATCAACAGCCATGTCTGTAAAAAAGCTCTTAACAACAATATCGTGGTTAAATCAACAGCCATGTCTGTAAAAGCTCTTAACAAGAATATCGGGTTAAATCAACAGCCATGTCTGTAAAAAGCTCTTAACAAGAATATCGTGGTTAAATCAACAGCCATGTCTGTAAAAGCTCTTAACAAGAATATCTGGTTAAATCAACAGCCATGTCTGTAAAAAAGCTCTTAACAAGAATATCTGGTTAAATCAACAGCCATGTCTGTAAAAAAGCTCTTAACAAGAATATCGTGGTTAAATCAACAGCCATGTCTGTAAAAGCTCTTAACAAGAATATCGTGGTTAAATCAACAGCCATGTCTGTAAAAAGCTCTTAACAAGAATATCGTGGTTAAATCAACAGCCATGTCTGTAAGAAGCTCTTAACAAGAATATCGTGGTTAAATCAACAGCCATGTCTGTAAAAAGCTCTTAACAAGAATATCGGGTTAAATCAACAGCCATGTCTGTAAAAAGCTCTTAACAAGAATATCGTGGTTAAATCAACAGCCATGTCTGTAAAAAGCTCTTAACAAGAATATCGTGGTTAAATCAACAGCCATGTCTGAAAAAAGCTCTTAACAAGAATATCGTGGTTAAATCAACAGCCATGTCTGTAAAAGCTCTTAACAAGAATATCGTGTTAAATCAACAGCCATGTCTGTAAAAAGCTCTTAACAAGAATATCGGGTTAAATCAACAGCCATGTCTGTAAAAGCTCTTAACAAGAATATCGGGGTTAAATCAACAGCCATGTCTGTAAAAAGCTCTTAACAAGAATATCTGGTTAAATCAACAGTTATGTCTGTAAAAAGCTCTTAACAAGAATATCGTGGTTAAATCAACAGCCATGTCTGTAAAAAGCTCTTAACAAGAATATCGGGGTTAAATCAACACCCATGTCTGTAAAAAGCTCTTAACAAGAATATCTGGTTAAATCAACAACCATGTCTGTAAAAAAGCTCTTAACAAGAATATCGTGGTTAAATCAACAGCCATGTCTGTAAAAGCTCTTAACAAGAATATCGGGTTAAATCAACAGCCATGTCTGTAAAAGCTCTTAACAAGAATATTGGTTAAATCAACAGCCATGTCTGTAAAAGCTCTTAACAAGAATATCGTGGTTAAATCAACAGCCATGTCTGTAAAAAGCTCTTAACAAGAATATCGTGGTTAAATCAACAGTCATGTCTGTAAAAAGCTCTTAACAAGAATATCTGGTTAAATCAACAGCCATGTCTGTAAAAAGCTCTTAACAAGAATATCTGGTTAAATCAACAGTTATGTCTGTAAAAAGCTCTTAACAAGAATATCGTGGTTAAATCAACAGCCATGTCTGTAAGAAGCTCTTAACAAGAATATCTGGTTAAATCAACAGCCATGTCTGTAAAAAGCTCTTAACAAGAATATCGTGGTTAAATCAACAGCCATATCTGTAAAAAGCTCTTAACAAGAATATCGGGGTTAAATCAACAGCCATGTCTGTAAAGAGCTCTTAACAAGAATATCGGGGTTAAATCAACAGCCATGTCTTTAAAAAAGCTCTTAACAAGAATATCTGGTTAAATCAACAGCCATGTCTGTAAAAGCTCTTAACAAGAATATCTGGTTAAATCAACAGTTATGTCTGTAAAAGCTCTTAACAAGAATATCGGTGGTTAAATCAACAGCCATGTCAGTAAAAAGCTCTTAACAAGAATATCGTGGTTAAATCAACAGCCATATCTATAAAAAGCTCTTAACAAGAATATCGGGGTTAAATCAACAGCCATGTCTGTAAAAAGCTCTTAACAAGAATATCGTGGTTAAATCAACAGCCATGTGTAAAAAAGCTCTTAACAAGAATATCGGGTTAAATCAACAGCCATGTCTGTAAAAAGCTCTTTACAAGAATATCGGGGTTAAATCAACAGCCATGTCTGTAAAAAGCTCTTAACAAGAATATTGTGGTTAAATCAACAGCCATGTCTCTAAAAAGCTCTTAACAAGAATATTGTGGTTAAATCAACAGCCATGTCTCTAAAAGCTCTTAACAAGAATATCTGGTTAAATCAACAGCCATGTCTGTAAAAGCTCTTAACAAGAATATCGTGGTTAAATCAACAGCCATGTCTGTAAAAGCTCTTAACAAGAATATTGGTTAAATCAACAGTTATGTCTGTAAAAGCTCTTAACAAGAATATCGGGTTAAATCAACAGCCATGTCTGTAAAAAAGCTCTTAACAAGAATATCGTGTTAAATCAACAGCCATGTCTGTAAAAAGCTCTTAACAAGAATATCGGGTTAAATCAACAGCCATGTCTGTAAAAAGCTCTTAACAAGAATATCGGGGTTAAATCAACAGCCATGTCTGTAAAAAGCTCTTAACAAGAATATTGTGGTTAAATCAACAGCCATGTCTCTAAAAAAGCTCTTAACAAGAATATCTGGTTAAATCAACAGCCATGTCTGTAAAAGCTCTTAACAAGAATATCGTGGTTAAATCAACAGCCATGTCTGTAAAAAAGCTCTTAACAAGAATATTTGGTTAAATCAACAGCCATGTCTGTAAAAAGCTCTTAACAAGAATATCGGGTTAAATCAACAGCCATGTCTGTAAAAGCTCTTAACAAGAATATCTGGTTAAATCAACAGCCATATCTGTAAAAGCTCTTAACAAGAATATCGGGTTAAATCAACAGCCATATCTGTAAAAGCTCTTAACAAGAATATCGGGTTAAATCAACAGCCATGTCTGTAAAAAGCTCTTAACAAGAATATTGTAGTTATATCAACAGCCATGTCTGTAAAAAGCTCTTAACAAGAATATCTGGTTAAATCAACAGCCATGTCTGTAAAAAGCTCTTAACAAGAATATCTGGTTAAATCAACAGCCATGGCTGTAAAAAGCTCTTAACAAGAATGTTTTGGTTAAATCAACAGCCATGTCTGTAAAAAGCTCTTAACAAGAATGTTTTGGTTAAATCAACAGCCATGTCTGTAAAAAGCTCTTAACAAGAATATCGTGGTTAAATCAACAGCCATGTCTGTAAAAAAAGCTCTTAACAAGAATATCGTGGTTAAATCAACAGCCATGTCTGTAAAAGCTCTTAACAAGAATATCGGTGGAGTAAATCAACAGCCATGTCTGTAAAAAAGCTCTTAACAAGAATATCTGGTTAAATCAACAGCCATGTCTGTAAAAGCTCTTAACAAGAATATCTGGTTAAATCAACAGCCATGTCTGTAAAAGCTCTTAACAAGAATATCGTGGTTAAATCAACAGCCATGTCTGTAAAAAGCTCTTAACAAGAATATCGTGGTTAAATCAACAGCCATGTCTGTAAAAAGCTCTTAACAAGAATATCGGGTTAAATCAACAGCCATGTCTGTAAAAAGCTCTTAACAAGAATATCTGGTTAAATCAACAGCCATGTCTGTAAAAAGCTCTTAACAAGAATATCGTGGTTAAATCAACAGCCATGTCTGTAAAAAGCTTCTAACAAGAATATCGTGGTTAAATCAACAGCCATGTCTGTAAGAAGCTCTTAACAAGAATATCGTGGTTAAATCAACAGCCATGTCTGTAATAAGTTCTTAACAAGAATATCGGGTTTAAATCAACAGCCATGTCTGTAAAAAGCTCTTAACAAGAATATCGGGTTAAATCAACAGCCATGTCTGTAAAAAGCTCTTAACAAGAATATCGTGGTTAAATCAACAGTCATGTCTGTAAAAAGCTCTTAACAAGAATATCTGGTTAAATCAACAGCCATGTCTGTAAAAAGCGCTTAACAAGAATATCTGGTTAAATCAACAGCCATGTCTGTAAAAGCTCTTAACAAGAATATCTTAAATCAACAGTTATGTCTGTAAAAAAGCTCTTAACAAGAATATCGGGGTTAAATCAACAGCCATGTCTGTAAAAGCTCTTAACAAAAATATCGGTGGTTAAATCAACAGCCATGTCTGTAAAAGCTCTTAACAAGAATATCGGGTTAAATCAACAGCCATGTCTGTAAAATGCTCTTAACAAGAATATCTGGGTTAAATCAACAGCCATATCTGTAAAAAGCTCTTAACAAGAATATCGGGGTTAAATCAACAGCCATATCTGTAAAAAGCTCTTAACAAGAATATCGTGGTTATATCAACAGCCATGTCTGTAAAAAGCTCTTAACAAGAATATCTGGTTAAATCAACAGCCATGTCTGTAAAAAGCTCTTAACAAGAATATCTGGTTAAATCAACAGCCATGGCTGTAAAAAGCTCTTAACAAGAATGTTTTGGTTAAATCAACAGCCATGTCTGTAAAAAGCTCTTAACAAGAATATCTGGTTAAATCAACAGCCATGTCTGTAAAAGCTCTTAACAAGAATATTTGGTTAAATCAACAGCCATGTCTGTAAAAAGCTCTTAACAAGAATATCTTGTTAAATCAACAGCCATGTTTGTAAAAAGCTCTTAACAAGAATATCTGGTTAAATCAACACCCATGTCTGTAAAAAGCTCTTAACAAGAATATCTGGTTAAATCAACAGCCATGTCTGTAAAAGCTCTTAACAAGAATATCTGGTTAAATCAACACCCATGTCTGTAAAAGCTCTAACAAGAATATCGCGGGTTAAATCAACAGCCAAGTCTGTAAAAAAGCTCTTAACAAGAATATCGGGTTAAATCAACAGCCATGTCTGTAAAAAGCTCTTAACAAGAATATCGGGTTAAATCAACAGCCATGTCTGTAATAAGCTCTTAACAAGAGTATCGTGGTTAAATCAACAGCCATGTCTGTAAAAAGCTCTTAACAAGAATATCGTGGTTAAATCAACAGTCATGTCTGTAAAAAGTGCTTAACAAGAATATCTGGTTAAATCAACAGCCATGTCTGTAAAAAAGCTCTAACAAGAATATCTGGTTAAATCAACAGCCATGTCTGTAAAAAAGCTCTTAACAAGAATATCGTGGTTAAATCAACAGCCATGTCTGTAAAAAAGCTCTTAACAAGAATATCGTGGTTAAATCAACAGCCATGTCTGTAAAAGCTCTAACAAGAATATCGGGGTTAAATCAACAGCCATGTCTGTAAAAAGCTCTTAACAAGAATATCAAGTTAAATCAACAGCCATGTCTGTAAAAGCTCTTAACAATAATATCGTTTAAACCAACAGCCATGTAAAAAAAATCTCTTAACAAGAATATCTGGTTAAATCAACAGCCATGTCTGTAAAAAAGCTCTTAACAAGAATATCTGGTTAAATCAACAGTTATGTCTGTAAAAGCTCTTAACAAGAATATCGTGGTTAAATCAACAGCCATGTCTGTAAAAGCTTCTAACAAGAATATCGTGGTTAAATCAACAGCCATGTCTGTAAGAAGCTCTTAACAAGAATATCGTGGTTAAATCAACAGCCATGTCTGTAATAAGTTCTTAACAAGAATATCGGGTTTAAATCAACAGCCATGTCTGTAAAAAGCTCTTAACAAGAATATCGTGGTTAAATCAACAGCCATGTCTGTAAAAAGCTCTTAATAAGAATATCGTGGTTAAATCAACAGTCATGTCTGTAAAAAGCTCTTAACAAGAATATCGTGGTTAAATCAACAGTCATGTCTGTAAAAAGCTCTTAACAAGAATATCTGGTTAAATCAACAGCCATGTCTGTGAAATGCTCTTAACAAGAATATCTGGTTAAATCAACAGTTATGTCTGTAAAAAGCTCTTAACAAGAATATCGTGGTTAAATCAACAGCCATGTCTGTAAAAAGCTCTTAACAAGAATATCAGGGTTAAATCAAAAGCCATGTCTGTAAAAAGCTCTTAACAAGAATATCGGGGTTAAATCAACAGCCATGTCTGTAAAAAGCTCTTAACAAGAATATCGTGGTTATATCAACAGCCATGTCACTAAAAAGCTCTTAACAAGAATATCGGGGTTAAATCAACAGTCATGTCTGTAAAAAGCTCTTAACAAGAATATCTGGTTAAATCAACAGCCATGTCTGTAAAAAGCTCTTAACAAGAATATCTGGTTAAATCAACAGTTATGTCTGTAAAAAGCTCTTGACAAGAATATCGTGGTTAAATCAACAGCCATGTCTGTAAAAAGCTCTTAACAAGAATATCAGGGTTAAATCAACAGCCATGTCTGTAAAAAAGCTCTAACAAGAATATCGGGGTTAAATCAACAGCCATGTCTGTAAAAAAGCTCTTAACAAGAATATCGGGGTTAAATCAACAGCCATATCTGTAATAAGCTCTAACAAGTATATCGTGGTTAAATCAACAGCCATGTCTGTAAAAAGCTCTTAACAAGAATATCGTGGTTATATCAACAGCCATGTCACTAAAAAGCTCTTAACAAGAATATCGGGGTTAAATCAACAGTCATGTCTGCAAGAAGCTCTAAACAAGAATATCGGTTAAATCAACAGCCATGTCTGTAAAAAGCTTCTAACAAGAATATCGAGGGGTTAAATCAACAGCCATGTCTGTAAAAAAGCTCTTAACAAGAATATCTGGTTAAATCAACAGCCATGTCTGTAAAAGCTCTTAACAAGAATATCGTTAAATCAACAGCCATGTCTGTAAGAAGCTCTTAACAAGAATATCTGGTTAAATCAACAGCCATGTCTGTAAAAAGCTCTTAACAAGAATATCGTGGTTAAACTCAACAGCCATATCTGTAAAAGCTCTTAACAAGAATATCAAGTTAAATCAACAGCCATGTCTGTAAAAGCTCTTAACAAGAATATCGGGTTTAAATCAACAGCCATGTCTGTAAAAGCTCTTAACAAGAATATCGGGTTAAATCAACAGCCATGTCTGTAAAAGCTCTTAACAAGAATATCTGGTTAAATCAACAGTTATGTCTGTAAAAGCTCTTAACAAGAATATCGTGGTTAAATCAACAGCCATGTCTGTAAAAGCTCTTAACAAGAATATCGTGGTTAAACCAACAGCCATGTCTGTAAAAGCTCTTAACAAGAATATCGTGGTTAAATCAACAGCCATGTCTAAAAAAGCTCTTAACAATAATATCGGGTTAAATCAACAGCCATATCTGTAAAAGCTCCTTAACAAGAATATCAGTAGTTAAATCAACAGCCATGTCTGTAAAAAAAGCTCTTAACAAGAATATCGCGGGTTAAATCAACAGCCATGTCTGTAAAAAAGCCTTAACAAGAATATCGTGGTTAAATCAACAGTCATGTCTGTAAAAAGCTCTTAACAAGAATATCTGTTTAAATCAACAGCCATGTCTGTAAAAAAGCTCTTAACAAGAATATCTGGTTAAATCAACAGTTATATCTGTAAAAGCTCTTAACAAGAATATCGTGGTTAAAATCAACAGCCATGTCTGTATGAAGCTCTTAACAAGAATATCATGGTTAAATCAACAGCCATGTCTGTAAAAAGCTCTTAACATGAATATCGTGGTTAAATCAACAGCCATGTCTGTAAAAAAGCTCTTAACAAGAATATCGGGTTAAATCAACAGCCATGTCTGTAAAAAGCTCTTAACAATAATATCGTGGTTAAATCAACAGCCATGTCTGTAAAAAGCTCTTAACAATAATATCGTGGTTAAATCAACAGCCATGTCTGTAAAAAGCTCTTAACAAGAATATCTGGTTAAATCAACAGCCATGTCTGTAAAAGCTCTTAACAAGAATATCTGGTTAAATCAACAGTTATGTCTGTAAAAAAGCTGCTTAACAAGAATATCGTGGTTAAATCAACAGCCATGTCTGAAAGAAGCTCTTAACAAGAATATCGTGGTTAAATCAACAGCCATGTCTGTAAAAAAGCTCTTAACAAGAATATCGTGGTTAAATCAACAGCCATGTCTGTAAAAAGCTCTTAACAAGAATATCGGGGTTAAATCAACAGCCATGTCTGTAAAAAGCTCTTAACAAGAATATCTGGGTTAAATCAACAGCCATGTCTGTAAAAAGCTCTTAACAATGATATCTGGTTAAATCAACAGTTATGTCTGTAAAAAGCTCTTAACAAGAATATCGTGGTTAAATCAACAGCCATGTCTGTAAAAAGCTCTGAACAAGAATATCGGGGTTAAATCAACACCCATGTCTGTAAAAAGCTCTTATCAAGAATATCTGGTTAAATCAACACCCATGTCTGTAAAAAGCTCTTAACAAGAATATCGTGGTTAAATCAACAGCCATGTCTGTAAAAAGCTCTTAACAAGAATATCGGGGTTAAATCAACAACCATGTCTGTAAAAAGCTCTTAACAGGAATATTGGGGTTAAATCAACAGCCATGTCTGTAAAAAGCCCTTAACAAGAATATCGTGGTTAAATCAACAGCCATATCTGTAAAAAGCTCTTAACAAGAATATCGTGGTTAAATCAACAGTCATGTCTGTAAAAAGCTCTTAGCAAGAATATCTGGTTAAATCAACAGCCATGTCTGTAAAAAGCTCTTAACAAGAATAATATGGTGTTAAATCAACAGCCATGTCTGTAAAAGCTCTTAACAAGAATATCGTGGAAAGAATCAACAGCCATGTCTGTAAGAAGCTCTTAACAAGAATATCTGGTTAAATCAACAGCCATATGTCTGTAAAAAAGCTCTAACAAGAATATCGTGGTTAAATCAACAGCCATATTCTGTAAAAGTCTTTTTTTTAACAAGAATATCGGGTTAACAGCCACAGTCATCTCTGTAAAGATATCTTAACAAGAATATCAACCAAATTCAACAGCCATGTCTTTAAAAAGCTCTTAACAAGAATATCTGGTTAAATCAACAGCCATGTCTGTAAAAAAGCTCTTAACAAGAATAATATCTGGATTTAAATCAATGGTGCTGTGTCTGTAAAAAAAAAGCTCTTAACAAGAATATCGCGGGTTAAATCAATTAGTTATGCTTTTCAGTAAAAAAGCTCTTTAACAAGAATATCGCAGGTTAAATCAACAGCCATGATCATATAGTGCTCTTAACAAGAATATCAGGAAAAATCAACAGCCATGTCTGTAAAAAAAGCTCTTAACAAGAATATCGTGGTTAAATCAACAGCCATGTAAAAAAGCTGTTAACAAGAGTATCGTTAAATCAACAGCCATGTCTGTAAAAGCTCTTTACAAGAATATCGGGTTAAATCAACAGCCATGTCTGTAAAAAAGCTCTTTACAAGAATATTGTGGTTAAATCAACAGCCATGTCTGTAAAAAGCTCCTTAACAAGAATATTGTGGTTAAATCAACAGCCATGTCTCTAAAAAAGCTCTTAACAAGAATATTGTGGTTAAATCA
>NC_134834.1:124765470-124813118 GCF_004210375.1 Tachypleus tridentatus | reverse complement strand
GAGAAACAGAGTGTGTGACTGTTTACATAACAGTTACAGAAACATAGTTGTGACTGTTTACATAGAGAGTAAGAAATAGTGTTACAGTGTTTACATAAGAGTTACAGAAACATATAGTGAGTGACTGTTTACATACAGAATTAAAATAGAAATGTTACAGTGTTGACATAACAAAAAATATAATGTGTGACTGTTTCCATGGAGAGTAAGACAGAACTAGTGTTAGCAGTGTTACATAACAGTTAGAAATAGAGAGTGTAACGGTGTTTCCGTAACAGTTAGAGAAACATAGAGTGTGTGACTGTTTACATGAAGAATATGAAATAGAGTGTTACGGTGTTTACATAACATTTAGAGAAACATAGAATGTGTGACTGTTTACATACAGAGTAAGAAATAGTGTTACGGTGATTACATTACAGTTAGAGAAACATAGTGTGTGACTGTTTACAGACAGAGTAAGACAAAAATAATGTCAGGGTGTTTACATAACATTCAGAGAAATATAGAGTGTGTGACTGTTTACATACAGGGATAGAAATAGTGTTACAGTGTTTAATAACAGGTTCAGAAACAGAATGTGTGACTGTTTACATACAGAGTAAGACAGAAATAATGTTTCAGTGTTTACATAAGAGTTACAAAGACATAGAGTCTGTGACTCTTTACATACGGAGAAAGACAGAAATAGTGTTAGAGTGTTTACATAACAGTCAGAGAAATATAGAGTGTGTGACTGTTTAAATACAGGGATAGAAATAGTGTTACAGTGTTTAATAACAGGTAGATAAACAGAGTGTGTGACTGTTTACATACAGAGTAAAAAATAGTGTTACAGTGTTTACATAATAGTTAGAGAAACATAGAGTGTTTGACTGTTTTCATACACACAGTAAGAAGTGGTGTAACTGTGTTTACCAGACAGTTAGAGAAACATAGATTGTGTGACTGTTTACATACAGAGTAAGAACTTGTGTTACAGTGTTTATATAACATTTAGAAAAACGTAGAATGTGTGACTGTTTTCATACAGAGTAAGAAATAGTGTTACAGTGGTTACGTAACAGTTACAAAAACATAGAGTGTGTGATTGTTTACATACAGAGTTAGAAATAGTGTTACAGTGGTTACGTAACAGTTACAAAGACATAGAGTGTGTGATTGTTTACATACAGAGTTAGAAATAGTGTTACAGTGGTTACGTAACAGTTACAAAGACATAGAGTGTGTTACTGTTTACATACAGGGATATAAATAGTGTTACAGTGTTTAATAACAGGTAGAGAAACATAGAGTGTTTGACTGTTTACATACAGGGATATAAATAGTGTTACAGTGTTTAATAACAGGTAGAGAAACATAGAGTGTTTGACTGTTTTCATACACAGTAAGAAGTGGTGTAACTGTGTTTACCAGACAGTTAGAGAAAGATAGAATGTGTAACTGTTTACATACAGAGTAAGACAGAAATAGTATACAATGTTTACGTAAAAGTTAGGGAAATAGATTGTAACGGTGTTCACGTAACAGTTAGAGAAACATAGAGTGTGTGACTGTTTACATGCAGAGTAAGAAATAGTGTTACAGTGTTTACATAACAGTTAGAAAAACATAGAGTGTATGGCTGTTTACATACAGAGTAAGAAATAGAATGTAACTGTGTTTATATAACAGTTAGAGAAACATAGAATGTGTAACTGTTTACATACCGAGTAAGACAGAAATAGTGTTACAGTGTTTACATAACAGTTAGAGAAATAGAGTGTAACAGTGTTCACGTAACAGTAAGAAAATCATTGAGTGTGTGACTGTTTACTTGCAGCGTAAGAAAGAGAGTTACGGTGTTTACATAACAGTTACAGAAACATAGTTTGTGACTGTTTACATAGAGAGTAAGACAGAAATAGTGTTATAGTGCTTATATAACAGTTTGAGAAACAGAGAGTGTGTGATTATTTACATACACAGTTTGACAGACTGTTTACATACTGAGTAAGAAATAGTGTTACAGTGTTTACATAACAGTTAGAGAAACATAGAGTGTGTGACTGTTTACATACAAAGTTAGAAATAGTGTTACATTGTTTACATAACAGTTAGAGAAATATATAGTGTGTTACTGTTTACATACAGAGTTAGACATAGTGTTACATTGTTTACATAACAGTTAGAGAAACATATAGTGTGTTACTGTTTACTTACAGAGCTAGAAATCGAGTGTTACGGTGATTACATTACAGTTAGAGAAACATAGTTTGTAACTCTTTACATACAGAGTTAGAAATAGAGTGTTACAGTGTTTACGTAACAGTTAGTGAAACGTAGAGTGTATGACTGTTTACATACAGAGTAAGACAGAAATAGAGTTGCGGTGTTTACATAACAGAAAACGATAGAGTGTGTGACTGTTTACATACAGTGTTACAAATAATGTTACAGTGGTCACATAACAGTTAGAGAAATAAAGAGTGAGATTTTTTACATACACAGTTAGAAATAGTGTTACGGTGCTTATATGACAGTTAGATAAATATAGAGTGTGTGACTGTTCATATATAGGGTTACAAATAGAGTGTTATAGTGTTTACATATTAATTAGAAAAACGTGGAGTGTGTGACTGTTTACATCCAGTGTACAAATAGTGTTACGGTGCTTACATAACAGTTAAGAGAAACATAGAGTGTGTGATTCTTTACATGCAGAGGTAGAAATAGTGTTACGGTGCTTAAATAACATTAAGAGAAATATAGTGTCTTTGAGTGTTTACATACAGAATAAGACAGAAATAATGTTTCCGTGCTCAGATAACAATTAGAGAAACATAGAGAGTGTGACTGTTTACATACAGAGGAAGACAGAAATAGTGTTACAGTGCTTATATAACAGTTAGAGAAACATCGAGTGTGTGACTGTTTACATACACAGTTCGAAATCGAGTGTTTCTCTGTTTACATAAAAGAAAAACATAGAATGTGTGACAATTTACACAGAAAGTAAGACACAAATAGTGTTACAGTTTTACTTAACAGTTAGAGAAACACAGAGTGTATGACTGTTTACATACACAGTAATACAGAATTAGTGTTACAGTATTTACATAACAGATAAATATAGAGTGTGTGACTGTTTACATACAGTGTTACAAATAATGTTACAATGGTTACATAACAGTTATAGAAATATATTGTGTGACTGTTTACATACACAGTATGAAATAGAGTGTTACGGTGATTACATTACAGTTAGAGGAACATAGTGTGTGGCTGTTTACATACAGTCATACAGAAATAATTTTACAGTGTGTACGTAACAGTTAGAGAAACATAGCGTGTCAGACTGTTTACATACGGGGTTAGAAATACTGTTACGGTGCTTACATAACAGTTAGAGAAACATAGAGTGTGTGACTCTTTACATACAGAGTTAGAAATAGAGTTACAGTGTTTACCTAACATGTAGAGAAACATAGAGTGTGTGACTGTTTACATACAATGTAGAACAGAAATTGTGTTACGGTATTTACATAATAGTTAGAGAGACAAAGAGTGTGTGACTGTTTATATACAATGTAGAACAGAAATTGTGTTACGGTATTTACATAATAGTTAGAGATTCAAAGATTGTGTGACTGCTTACATAGAGTATGAACTACAGTGTTATAGTGTTTACATAACAGTTACAGAACTATAGAGTGTGCGTCTTTTTACGTACAGATAAAGACAGAAATAATATTACGGTGTTTACATAACAGTAGAGAAATATAGATTCTGTGATTGTTTACATCGTGAGTAAGAAATGGTGTTAGAGTGTTTACATAAGAGTTACAGAAACATAGTGTGTGACTGTTTACATACAGAGTTAAAAATAGTGTTACAGTGTTTACATAACAGTTAGAGAAACATAGTGGGTGACTGTTTACATACAGAATTAAAATTACAGTGTTACAATGTTTACATGACAAAAAATATAATGTGTGACTGTTTCCATAGAGAGTAAGACAGAACTAGTGTTACAGTGCTTACATAACAGTTACAGAAATAGAGAGTGTAACGGTGTTTACGTAACAGTTAGAGAAACATAGAGTGTATGACTGTTTACATACAGAGTAATAGAGAATTAATGTTACAGTATTTAAATAACACATATAGAGTGTTTGACTCTTTACATACAGGGTTAGAAATAGTGTTAAAGTGTTTACAGTTAGAGAAACATAGATTGTGTGACTATTTACATACAGAGTAATAGAGAATTAATGTTACAGTATTTAAATAACACATATAGAGTGTTTGACTCTTTAGATACAGTGTTAGAAATAGTGTTAAAGTGTTTACAGTTAGAGAAACATAGAGTGTATGACTGTTTACATACAAAGTAATAGAGAATTAATGTTACAGTATTTAAATAACACATATAGAGTGTTTGACTCTTTACATACAGAGTTAGAAATAGTGTTAAAGTGTTTACAGTTAGAGAAACATAGATTCTGTGACTATTTACATTCAGAATAAGAAATAGTGTTATAGTGTTTACATAACATTTAGAGAAACATAGTGTGTGACTGTTTACACACAGAGTTAGAAATAGTGTTACGGTGCTTAGATAACAGTTAATGAAACATAGAGTGTGTGATTGTTTACATACAGAGTTAGAAATAGTGTTACAGTGGTTACGTAACAGTTATAGGAATATAGTGTGTGACTGTTTACGTACAGAGTAAGACAGAAATAGTGTTACGGTGCTTACATAAGACTTACAAAGATATAGAGTGTGTGACTCTTTACATAAAGCGTAAGACAGAAATAGTGTTAGGGTGTTTACATAACAGTCAGAGAAATATAGAGTGTGTGACTGTTTACATACAGTGTAAGACAGAAATAGTATTACAATGTTTACGTAACAGTTAGGGAAATAGAGTGTAATGGTGTTCACGTAACAGTTAGAAAAACATAGAGTGTGTGACTGTTTACATGCAGAGTAGGAAAGAATGTTATGGTGTTTACATAACGGTTAGAGAAACATAGAGTGTGTGACTGTTTACATAACAGTTACAGAAACATATTTTGTGCCTGTTTCCAGAGAGTAAGAAATACTGTTACAGTGTTTACATAAGAGTTACAGAAACATAGTGTGTGACTCTTTACATACAGAGTTAAAAATAGTATTAGAGTGTTTACATAATAGTTAGAGAAACATGGAGTGTTTGACTGTTTTCATACACAGTAAGAAATGGTGTAACTGTGTTTACTGGACAGTTACATACAGAGAAACATAGAATGTGTGACTGTTTACATACAGAGTAAGACGGAACTAGTGTTACAGTGCTTACATATGAGTTAGAGAAATAGAGAGTGTTACGGTGTTTACATAACAGTTAGAGAAACATAGAGTGTATGACTGTTTACATACAGAGTAAAAATAGTGTTACACTGTTTACATAATAGTTAGAGAAACATATAGTGTTTGACTGTTTTCATACACAGTAAGAAATGGTGTAACTGTGTTTACCAGTCACTTAGAGAAACATAGAATGTGTGACTGTTTATATATAGAGTAAGACAGAAATAGTGTTACAGTGTTTACACAACAGTTAAGAGAAATATAGTGTGTATGTGTGTCTTTTCATACAGAGGAAGACAAAAATTGTGTTACGGTGTTTACATAACAGAGAAATATACAGTGTGTGACTGTTTACATACAGGGTTAGAAATAGAGTGTTACAGTCGTTATATAACAGTTACAGAAACATAGTTTCTGACTGTTTACATAGAGAGTAAGACAGAAATAGTGTTATAGTGCTTATATACCAGTTAGAGAAACAGAGAGTGGGTGATTATTTACATATAGAGTTAGAGAGACTGTTTACATACTGAGTAAGAAATAGTGTTACGGTGCTTACATAACAGTTAATGAAACATAGAGTGTGTGATTGTTTACATACAGAGTTAGAAATAGTGTTACAGTGGTTACGTAACAGTTACAAAGACATAGAGTGTGTTACTGTTTACATACAGGGATATAAATAGTGTTACAGTGTTTAATAACAGGTAGAGAAACATAGAGTGTTTGACTGTTTTCATACACAGTAAGAAGTGGTGTAACTGTGTTTACCAGACAGTTAGAGAAAGATAGAATGTGTGACTGTTTACATACAGAGTAAGACAGAAATAGTGTTACAGTGTTTACATAACAGTTAAGAGAAATATAGTGTGTATGTGTGTCTTTTCATACAGAGGAAGACAAAAATTGTGTTACAGTGTTTACATAACAGAGAAATATACAGTGTGTGACTGTTTACATACAGGGTTAGAAAAAGAGTGTTACAGTCGTTACATAACAGTTATAGAAATATAGTTTGTGACTGTATACATACACAGTAAGTCAGAAATAGTATTACAATGTTTACGTAACAGTTAGGGAAATAAAGTGTAACGGTGTTCACGTAACAGTTAGAGAAACATAGAATGTGTGACTGTTTACATAACAGTTACAGAAACATAGTTTCTGACTGTTTACATAGAGAGTAAGACAGAAATAGTGTTATAGTGCTTATATACCAGTTAGAGAAACAGAGAGTGGGTGATTATTTACATATAGAGTTAGACAGACTGTTTACATACTGAGTAAGAAATAGTGTTACAGTGTTTACATAACAGTTAGAGAAACATAGTGTGTGTGACTGTTTACATACATAGTTAGAAATAGTGTTATAGCGTTTACATAGCAGTTAGAGAAACAATGTTCGTTGCTGTTTACATACAGAATTAGAAATAGATTGTTACAGTGTTTATATAACAGAGAAACATATAGTGTGTGACTGTTTACATACAGAGTAATACAAAAATAGTGTTACGGTTCTTATATAGCAGTTAGAGAAACATAGAGTGTGTGTCTGTTTACATACAGAGTTAGAAATTGTGTTACATTGTTTACATAACAGTTAGAGAAACATAGTGGGTGACTGTTTACATACAGAATTAAAAATAGAGTGTTACAATGCTTACATGACAAAAAATATAATGTGTGACTGTTTCCATAGAGAGTAAGACAGAACTAGTGTTACAGTGCTTACATAACAGTTAGAGAAATAGAGAGTGTAACGGTGTTTACGTAACAGTTAGAGAAACATAGAGTGTGTGACTGTTTACATGGAGAATATGAAATAGAGTGTTACGGTGTTTACATAACAGTTAGAGAAACATAGAGTGTATGACTGTTTACATACAGAGTAATAGAGAATTAATGTTACAGTATTTAAATAACACATATAGAGTGTTTGACTCTTTACATACAGGGTTAGAAATAGTGTTAAAATGTTTACAGTTAGAGAAACATAGATTCTGTGACTATTTACATTCAGAGTAAGAAATAGTGTTTACATAATATTTAGAGAAACATAGTGTGTGACTGTTTACACACAGAGTTAGAAATAGTGTTACGGTGCTTACATAACAGTTAATGAAACATAGAGTGTGTGATTGTTTACACACACAGTTAGAAATAGTGTTACAGTGGTTACGTAACAGTTATAGGAATATAGTGTGTGACTGTTTACGTACAGAGTGAAACAGAAATAGTGTTACGGTGCTTACATAAGAGTTACAAAGATATAGAGTGTGTGACTCTTTAAATAAAGCGTAAGACAGAAATAGTGTTAGGGTGTTTACATAACAGTCAGAGAAATATAGAGTCTGTGACTGTTTACATACAGGGATAGAAATAGTGTTACAGTCGTTACATAACAGTTATACAAATATAGTGTGTGACTGTTTACATACAGTGTAAGACAGAAATAGTATTACAATGTTTACGTAACAGTTAGGGAAATAGAGTGTAACGGTGTTCACGTAACAGTTAGAAAACATAGAGTGTGTGACTGTTACATGCAGAGTAAGAAAGAATGTTATGGTGTTTACATAACGGTTAGAGAAACATAGAGTGTGTGACTGTTTACATAACAGTTTCAGAAACATATTTTGTGCCTGTTTCCATAGAGAGTAAGAAATAGTGTTAGAGTGTTTACATAAGAGTTACAGAAACATAGTGTGTGACTCTTTACATACAGAGTTAAAAATAGTATTAGAGTGTTTACATAATAGTTAGAGAAACGTAGTGAGTGACTGTTTACATACAGAGTAAAAAATAGTGTTAAAGTGTTTACATAATAGTTAGAGAAACATGGAGTGTTTGACTGTTTTCATACACAGTAAGAAATGGTGTAACTGTGTTTACCAGTCACTTAGAGAAACATAGAATGTGTGACTGTTTATATATAGAGTAAGACAGAAATAGTGTTACAGTGTTTACACAACAGTTAAGAGAAATATAGTGTGTATGTGTGTCTTTTCATACAGAGGAAGACAAAAAATTGTGTTACGGTGTTTACATAACAGAGAAATATACAGTGTGTGACTGTTTACATACAGGGTTAGAAATAGAGTGTTACAGTCGTTATATACCAGTTACAGAAACATAGTTTCTGACTGTTTCATATAGAGAGTAAGACAGAAATAGTGTTATAGTGCTTATATACCAGTTAGAGAAACAGAGAGTGGGTGATTATTTACATATAGAGTTAGACAGACTGTTTACATACTGAGTAAGAAATAGTGTTACAGTGTTTACATAACAGTTAGAGAAACATAGTGTGTGTGACTGTTTACATACATAGTTAGAAATAGTGTTATAGCGTTTACATAGCAGTTAGAGAAACATAATGTTCGTGGCTGTTTACATACAGAGTTAGAAATAGATTGTTACAGTGTTTACATAACAGAGAAACATATAGTGTGTGACTGTTCACATACAGAATAAGACAGAAATAGTGTTACGGTATTTACCTAACAGAAAAAGATAGAGTGTGTGACTGTTTACATACAGTGTTACAAATAATGTTACAGTGGTCACATAACAGTTATAGAGACATAGAGAGTGTTACGGTGTTTACATAAAAGTTAGAGAAATAGAGAGTGTTACGGTGTTTACATAAAAGTTAGAGAAACATAGATTGTGGTCTGTTTACATACAGAGTTTGAAATAGTGTTTCAGTGTTTACATAACATTTAGAGAAACATAGAGTGTGTGACTGTTTACATACAGAGTTAGAAATAGTGTTACAGTGTTTACCTAACATGTAGAGAAACATACAGTGTAAGACAGAAATTGTGTTACGGTATTTACATAATATTTAGAGAGATATAGAGTGTGTGACTGCTTACATAGAGAGTGTGAACTACAGTGTTACTGTGTTTTCATAACAGTTAGAGGAACATAGAGTGTGTGCCTGTTTACATAAAAGTTACAGAAAAAGAGTGAGAGTATTTACCCAGGGTAAATATATGTATACAGTCTCAATATGTATAGAAATTTTACAGATCAAAAAATATGTTTTTTATAGAAACAGAAGACGAATATTTTAAATATTAATGTACTTATTTAGGCACAGATGAGAATTATTTTTATAATCTGTCTACTTATACAGACACAGAAGAGGAATATTTTAATAATCCATGGTCTTATGTAGACACCAAAGAGGAATATTTTAATAATCCGTGTTCTTATATAGAGACATAAGAGGCATATTTTAATAATCCGTTTACTTATATAGACTCCAAAGAGGAATATTTTAATAAACCATGGATTTATATAGACACAAAAGAGGAATAATTTTTATGATCCGTAGACTCCTATAGTCTCCAAATAGGAATATTTTAATAATACGTGTATTTATATAGACACCAAACAGGAAAATTTTAATAATCCGTGTACTTATATAGAGACAGAAGAGGAATGTTTTAATAATCCGTACACTAATATAGAAACAGGAGGGAAATATTTCAACAATCCGTCTACTTATATAGATAGACACAGAAGAGTAATATTTTAATAATCCGTGTACTTATATAGACACCAATGAGGAATATTTTAATAACCATGTCCTTTTATAGACACCAAAGAGGAATATTTTAATAATTCGTGTACTTATATAGAGACAGAAGAGAAATATTTTAATAATTCGTATACTTATATAGACACCGAAGAGGAATATTTTGAAAAAATCCATGGTCTTATATTGACACCAAAGAGGAATATTTTAATAATCCGTCTATTTATATAGACACAGAAGAGGAATATTTTAATAACCATGTCCTTAGAAAGACACCAAAGAGGAATATTTTAATAATCCGTGTTCTTATATAGAGGCAGAAGAGACATATTTTAATAATCTGTTTACCTATATAGACACAGGAGGGAAATATTTCAACAATCCGTCTACTTATGTAGACAGAGGAGGTAAATATTTTAATAATCCTTCTATTTATATAGAGACAAAAGAGGAATATTTTAATAATCCGTCTACTTATATAGACACAGAAGAGGAATATTTTAATAACCATGTCCTTAGAAAGACACCAAAGAGGAATATTTTAATAATCCGTCCACTTATATATAAAACACAGAAGAGGAATATTTTAATAACCATGTCCTTATATAGACACCAAAGAGGAATAGTTTGATAATCCGTGTATTTATATATGGTCAGAAGAGGCATATTTTAATAATCCATCTACTTATATAGACTCCAAAGAAAAATATTTTAATAATCCGTGTACTTATATAGAGACAGAAGAGGAATATTTTAATAATTCGTATACTTATATAGACAGAGGAGGTAAATATTTTAATAATCCGTCTACTTATATAGAGACACAAGAGGAATATTTTAATATTCCATGGACTTTATAGACACAGAAGAGGAATTTTTAATAATTCGTGTACTTATGTAGACACCAATGAGGAATATTTTAATAACCGTGTAGTTATATAGAGACAGAAGAGGAATATTTTAATAATTCTTGTACTTATATAGACCCCAAAAGGAATATTTTAATAATCCGTGTACTTATATAGAGACAGAAGAGGAATATTTTGAATAATCCATGGTCTTATATTGACACCAAAGAGGAATATTTTAATAATTCGTGTACTTATATTGACCCCGAAAGGAATATTTTAATAATGCGTTTACTTATTCAGACACAGAAGAGGAATATTTTAATAACCATGTTTCTATATAGACACAAAAAATGAATATTTTAATAATCCATTGACTTATATAGACACAGAGGAGGAATATTTTTAATAATCCATGGTCTTATATAGACACCAAATAGGAATGGTTTAATATTCCGTGTACTTGTATAGAAATAGAAGAGGAATATTTTAATAATTCGTGTACCAAAGAGGAATATTTTAATAATCCGTCTACTTATTCAGACACAGAAGAGGAATATTTTAATAACCATGGAGTGATATTAACACACAAGAGGAGTATTTTAGTAATCCGTCTGCTTATATAGTAGAAGGAGCTGTAAAGTCACACCTACTCTCACGGAATTCAACGATAGGAGTTCTATTTCCTTGTTATTAGTAAGAGGGTTGGTCAGACAGAGATGTGGAACTGCTGCTCTCCGTTCAAATAATTTAGTTATTTAGAAACAAAAATTAAATGATAAATTTCACATATTATATGACAGTGTTAGACTACTTACACAATAACTAATAACAGACTTAGTAATCAAGGACTGGAAGATTTATTGAACAGTGAATTCTTTGAAGGCTTGACTGCCTTAACCTGTACAAGGGGGTGGTGGGATACACGATATGTCTTCAGGACATGGTCCTCATGATCGGTTAGTGGGCGGCATATTGTAATTGGAAGCACCCATTCTTATGTAAATTTCAAAACAATTCCACGAGTAAGAAGTGGCCGCGAATGTCGAACTTATCTCGTTACACAGGGGCCGCTTGGTTGCCATGGTCACGTAAGGCGATGATCTACAGGTGTTCAGCGATCTTATTGGACGGATCTTACGTTCACACATCGTTCTGTATTCGAGTTCAACGCGTAAATACTCTCGTTTGTTAATAAAAGTTTCGATTTTTTTTCTTCAGCCGAAGATTATTTAAGTTAAAACAACGTGACTGGCCAAGTGATGTTTTTATGATGTCTTACCAATATTCACCTGCTTGTCAAGAATAGACCAGTGTAAGATCTTACAAAATGAGAGAAGTGGTAAACTTTCTACATTCAATTTTCACATATCATAAACATTGGTTTATATTTTACACCACAAGGGGGATAAATGTTTAACAGACGATGAACAACATGTTTCGAATCATATTAATTAGTATTAAGTTTTAGTATAAATTTTTCTCTCTGAGAAGTTAGTTATAATATTAAACTGTAGGAACCATATACATGGTAATGTTAAAAAAGCTTACGCTTCATATTATCAAGCATTTTAGTTTGGGAAAATATGGAACTAACTGTCCAGCAACAGAAATAAATATACACTTGGTTTCATTCAGATGTTTACTGTATCGTTTATCTGCTAACAATAAAACTATCACTGAAGAGTTAGGGTTATTGATGTTTATTTCTTAACAATTAAACTATCAGTGAGGAGGTAGTGTTATTGATATTTATTTGTTAACTATTAAACTATCAGTGAGGAGGTAGTTTTACTGCTGTTTATTTGTTAATAATTAAACTATCAGTGAGGAGGTAGTGTTACTGATATTTATTTGTTAATAATTAAACTATCAGTGAGGAGGTAGTGTTATTGATGTTTATTTGTTAACTATTAAACTATCAGTGAGGAGGTAGTGTTATCGATGTTTATTTGTTAATAATTAAACTATCAGTGACAAGGTAATGTTATTAATGTTTATTTGTTAAGAATTGAATTGTCAGTGAGGAGATAGTGTTATTGATGTTTATTTGTTATCTGTTAAACTACTGTGAGGAGGTAGTGTTATTGATCTTTATTTTTTAACTATTAAACCGTCAGTGAGGAGGTACTCTTAGTTATTTTTATTTGTTAAATATTGAACCGTCAGTGAAAAGGTAGTGTTATTGATGTTTATTTGTTAACTATTAAACTACCAGTTAGAAGGTAGTGTTATTAATCTTTATTTGTTAAGAATTGAACTGTCAGTGAGGAGGTAATGTTACTGATGTTTATTTGTTAACTATTAAACTACCAGTGAGCAGGTAGTGTTATTAATTTTTTTTGTTAATAATTGAACTGTCAGTGAGGAAGTAGTGTTATTGATGTTTATTTGTTAACTTTTAAACTATCAGTGAGGAGGTAGTGTTACTGATGTTTATTTGTTAACTATTAAATCATCAGTTAGATGGTAGTGTTATTGATGTTTATTTCTTAATAATTAAACTATCATGAGAAAGTAGGTTTATTGATGTTTATTTCTTTATATTTAAACTACCAGTGAGGAGGTAGTGTTATACTTGTTTATTTGTTAATAATTGAACTGTCAGTGAGGAGGTAGTGTTATTGATGTTTATTTGTTAACTTTTAAACTATCAGTGAGGATGTAGTGTTATTGATGTTTATTTGTTAACTATTAAATCGTCACTGTAAAGGTTGTGTTATTGATGTTTATTTGTTAATAATTAAACTATCAGTGAGGAGGTAGTGTTATTGATGTTTGTTTGTTAATAATTAAACTGTTAGTGAGGATGTAGTGTTACTGATGTTTATTTGTTATCTGTTAAACTACTGTGAGGAGGTAGTGTTATTGATCTTTATTTGTTAATAATTAACTATCAGTGAGGAGGTAGTGTTATTGATGTTTGTTTGTTAATAATTAACTTTCAGTGAGGAGGTAGTCTTATTGATGTTTATTTGTTATCTGTTAAACTACTGTGAGGAGGTAGTGTTATTGATCTTTATTTGTTAACTATTAAACCGTCAGTGAGGAGGTACTCTTAGTTATTTTTATTTGTTAAATATTAAACCGTCAGTGAGGAGGTAGTGTTATTGATTTTTTTTGTTAATAATTGAACTGTCAGTGAGGAAGTAGTGTTATTGATGTTTATTTGTTAACTTTTAAACTATCAGTGAGGAGGTAGTGTTACTGATGTTTATTTGTTAACTATTAAATCATCAGTTAGAAGGTAGTGTTATTGATGTTTATTTCTTAATAATTAAACTATCATGAGAAAGTAGGTTTATTGATGTTTATTTCTTTATATTTAAACTACCAGTGAGGAGGTAGTGTTATACTTGTTTATTTGTTAATAATTGAACTGTCAGTGAGGAGGTAGTGTTATTGATGTTTATTTGTTAACTTTTAAACTATCAGTGAGGATGTAGTGTTATTGATGTTTATTTGTTAACTATTAAATCGTCACTGTAAAGGTTGTGTTATTGATGTTTATTTGTTAATAATTAAACTATCAGTGAGGAGGTAGTGTTATTGATGTTTGTTTGTTAATAATTAAACTGTTAGTGAGGATGTAGTGTTACTGATGTTTATTTGTTATCTGTTAAACTACTGTGAGGAGGTAGTGTTATTGATCTTTATTTGTTAATAATTAACTATCAGTGAGGAGGTAGTGTTATTGATGTTTGTTTGTTAATAATTAACTTTCAGTGAGGAGGTAGTCTTATTGATGTTTATTTGTTATCTGTTAAACTACTGTGAGGAGGTAGTGTTATTGATCTTTATTTGTTAACTATTAAACCGTCAGTGAGGAGGTACTCTTAGTTATTTTTATTTGTTAAATATTAAACCGTCAGTGAGGAGGTAGTGTTATTGATTTTTATTTGTTAATAATTAAACTGTCAGTGAGGAGGTAGTGTTATTGATGTTTATTTGTTAATAATTAAACTGTCAGTGAGGAGGTAGTGTTATTGATGTTTATTTGTTAACTGTTAAACTATCAGTGAGGATAAAGGTTAGTTATGTTTATTTGTGAACTATTAAACTATCAGTGAGGAGGTAGTTTTATTGATGTTTATTTGTTAACTATTAACCAATCAGTGAGGAGGTAGAGGTATTGATGTTTTTTGTTAATAATTAAACTATCAGTGAGGAGGTAGTGTTACTGATATTTATTTTTTAATAATTAAACTATGAGTGAGGAGGTAGTGTTATTGATGTTTATTTGTTAATATTTATACTATCAGTGAGGAGGTAGTGTTATTGATGTTTATTTGTTAACTATTAAACTGTCAGTGAGGAGGTAGTGTTATTGATATTTATTTGTTAATAATTAAACTATCAGTGAGGAGGTAGTGTTATTGATGTTTATTTGTTGACAATTGAACTTTCAGTGAGGAGGTAGTGTTATTGATATTTATTTGTTAACACTTAAACTTTCAGTGACAAGGTAGTGTTATTGATGTTTATTTGTTAATAATTGAACTGTCAGTGAGGAGATAGTGTTATTTATTTTTATTTCTTAATATTTATACTACCAGTGAGGAGGTAGTGTTATTAATGTTTATTTGTTAACTATTAAACTATCAGTGAGGAGGTAGTGTTATTGATGTTTATTTGTTAATAATTAACTATCAGTGAGGAGGTAGTGTTATTGATGTTTATTTCTTAATATTTAAACTACCAGTTACGAAGTAGTGTTATTGATGTTTATTTGTTAACAATTAACTGTCAATGAGGATGTAGTGTTATTGATGTTTGTTTGTTACTAATTAAACTGTTAGTGAGGAGGTAGTGTTACTGATATTTATTTTTAAATAATTAAACTATGAGTGAGGAGGTAGTGTTATTGATGTTTATTTGTTAATATTTATACTATCAGTGAGGAGGTAGTGTTATTGATGTTTATTTGTTAATAATTAAACTATCAGTGAGGAGGTAGTGTTATTGATGTTTGTTTGTTAATAATTAAACTGTTAGTGAGGAGGTAGTGTTACTGATGTATATTTTTTAATAATTAACTTTTAGTGAGGAGGTAGTGTTATTGGTGTTTATTTGTTAATAATTAACTATCAGTGAGAAGGTAGTGTAATTGATGTTTATTTGTTATCTGTTAAACTACAGTGAAAAGGTAGTGTTTCTGATGTTTATTTGTTAACTATTAAACCGTCAGTGAGGAGGTACTGTTAGTTATTTTTATTTGTTAATAATTAAACTGTCAGTGAGGAGGTAGTGTTATTTATGTTTATTGGTTAATAATTAAACTATCAGCGAGGAGGTAGTGTTATTGATGTTTATTTGTTAATAATTAACTATCAGTGAGGAGGTAGTGTTATTGATGTTTATTTCTTAATATTTAAACTACCAGTTACGAAGTAGTGTTATTGATGTTTATTTGTTAACAATTAACTGTCAATGAGGATGTAGTGTTATTGATGTTTGTTTGTTACTAATTAAACTGTTAGTGAGGAGGTAGTGTTACTGATATTTATTTTTAAATAATTAAACTATGAGTGAGGAGGTAGTGTTATTGATGTTTATTTGTTAATATTTATACTATCAGTGAGGAGGTAGTGTTATTGATGTTTATTTGTTAATAATTAAACTATCAGTGAGGAGGTAGTGTTATTGATGTTTGTTTGTTAATAATTAAACTGTTAGTGAGGAGGTAGTGTTACTGATGTATATTTTTTAATAATTAACTTTTAGTGAGGAGGTAGTGTTATTGGTGTTTATTTGTTAATAATTAACTATCAGTGAGAAGGTAGTGTAATTGATGTTTATTTGTTATCTGTTAAACTACAGTGAGGAGGTAGTGTTTCTGATGTTTATTTGTTAACTATTAAACCGTCAGTGAGGAGGTACTGTTAGTTATTTTTATTTGTTAAATATTGAACCGTCAGTGAGGAGGTAGTGTTATTTATTTTTATTTGTTAATAATTAAACTGTCAGTGAGGAGGTAGTGTTATTTATGTTTATTGGTTAATAATTAAACTATCAGCGAGGAGGTAGTGTTATTGATGTTTATTTGTTAATAATTAACTATCAGTGAGGAGGTAGTGTTATTGATGTTTATTTCTTAATATTTAAACTACCAGTTACGAAGTAGTGTTATTGATGTTTATTTGTTAACAATTAACTGTCAATGAGGATGTAGTGTTATTGATGTTTGTTTGTTACTAATTAAACTGTTAGTGAGGAGGTAGTGTTACTGATATTTATTTTTAAATAATTAAACTATGAGTGAGGAGGTAGTGTTATTGATGTTTATTTGTTAATATTTATACTATCAGTGAGGAGGTAGTGTTATTGATGTTTATTTGTTAATAATTAAACTATCAGTGAGGAGGTAGTGTTATTGATGTTTGTTTGTTAATAATTAAACTGTTAGTGAGGAGGTAGTGTTACTGATGTATATTTTTTAATAATTAACTTTTAGTGAGGAGGTAGTGTTATTGGTGTTTATTTGTTAATAATTAACTATCAGTGAGAAGGTAGTGTAATTGATGTTTATTTGTTATCTGTTAAACTACAGTGAGGAGGTAGTGTTTCTGATGTTTATTTGTTAACTATTAAACCGTCAGTGAGGAGGTACTGTTAGTTATTTTATTTGTTAAATATTGAACCGTCAGTGAGGAGGTAGTGTTATTTATTTTTATTTGTTAATAATTAAACTGTCAGTGAGGAGGTAGTGTTATTTATGTTTATTGGTTAATAATTAAACTGTCAGTGAGGAGGTAGTGTTATTGATGTTTATTTGTTAACTATTAAACTATCAGTGAGGAGGTAGTTTTATTGATGTTTATTTGTTAATAATTAAACTATCAGTGAGAAGGTAGTGTTACTGATATTTATTTTTTAATATTTAAACTATCAGTGAGAAGGTAGTATTATTGATGTTTAATTGTAAACTATTATACTGTCAGTGAGGAGGTAGTGTTATTGATATTTATTTGTTAATAATTAAACTATCAGTGAGGAGGTAGTGTTTTTGATGTTTATTTGTTGACAATTGATCTTTCATTGAGGAGGAAGTGTTACTGATGTTTATTTGTTAATAATTAAACTATCATGAGGAGGTAGTGTTACTGATATTTATTTTTTAATAATTAAACTATCAATGAGGAGGCAGTGTTATTGATGTTTATTTGTTAATAATTAAACTATCAGTGAGGAGGTAGTGTTATTGATGTTTATTTGTTAACTATTAAACTGTCAGTGTGGAGATACTGTTATTGATGTTTATTTGTTAACTATTAAATCGTCAGTGAGTAGGTAGTGTTATTGATGTTTATTTGTTAACTATTAAACTACCAGTTAGAAGGTAGTGTTATTAATCTTTATTTGTTAAGAATTGAACTGTCAGTGACGAGGTAATGTTACTGATGTTTATTTGTTAACTATTAAACTACCAGTGAGAAGGTTGTGTTATTAATTTTTTTTGTTAATAATTGAACTGTCAGTGAGGAGGTAGTGTTATTGATGTTTATTTGTTAACTTTTAAACTATCAGTGAGGAGGTAGTGTTACTGATGTTTATTTGTTAACTATTAAATCATCAATTAGAAGGTAGTGTTATTGATGTTTATTTCTTAATAATTAAACTATCATGAGAAGGTAGGTTTATTGATGTTTATTTCTTTATATTTAAACTACCAGTGAGGAGGTAGTGTTATTATTGTTTATTTGTTAATAATTGAACTGTCAGTGAGGAGGTAGTGTTATTTATTTTTATTTCTTAATATTTATACTACTAGTGAGGATATAGTGTTATTGATGTTTATTTGTTAATAATTAAACTATCAGTGAGGAGGTAGTGTTATTTATGTTTGTTTGTTAATAATTAAACTGTTAGTGAGGAGGTAGTGTTACTGATGTATATTTTTTAATAATTAACTTTTAGTGAGGAGGTAGTGTTATTGGTGTTTATTTGTTATCTGTTAAACTACTGTGAGGAGGTAGTGTTATTGATGTTTGTTTGTTAATAATTAACTTTCAGTGAGGAGGTAGTCTTATTGATGTTTATTTGTTATCTGTTAAACTAGTGTGAGGAGGTAGTGTTATTGATCTTTATTTATTAACTATTAAACCGTCAGTGAGGAGGTACTCTTAGTTATTTTTATTTGTTAAATATTAAACCGTCAGTGAGGAGGTAGTGTTATTGATTTTTATTTGTTAATAATTAATCTGTCAGTGAGGAGGTAGTGTTATTGATGTTTATTTGTTAATAATTAAACTGTCAGTGAGGAGGTAGTGTTATTGATGTTTATTTGTTAACTGTTAAACTATCAGTGAGGATAAGTGTTAGTTATGTTTATTTGTGAACTATTAAACTATCAGTGAGGAGGTAGTTTTATTGATGTTTATTTGTTAACTATTAACCTATCAGTGAGGAGGTAGAGGTATTGATGTTTTTGTTAATAATTAACTATCAGTGAGGAGGTAGTGTTACTGATGTTTATTTGTTAATAATTAAACTATCAGTGAGGAGGTAGTGTTACTGATATTTATTTTTTAATAATTAAACTATGAGTGAGGAGGTGGTGTTATTGATGTTTATTTGTTAATATTTATACTATCAGTGAGGAGGTAGTGTTATTGATGTTTATTTGTTAACTATTAAACTGTCAGTGAGGAGGTCGTGTTATTGATATTTATTTGTTAATAATTAAACTATCAGTGAGGAGGTAGTGTTATTGATGTTTATTTGTTGACAATTGAACTTTCATTGAGGAGGTAGTGTTATTGATATTTATTTGTTAACATTTAAACTTTCGGTGACAAGGTAGTGTTATTGATGTTTATTTGTTAATATTTATACTACCAGTGAGGAGGTAGTGTTATTAATGTTTTTTTGTTAACTATTAAACTATCAGCGAGGAGGTAGTGTTATTGATGTTTATTTGTTAATAATTAACTATCAGTGAGGAGGTAGTGTTATTGATGTTTATTTCTTAATATTTAAACTACCAGTGAGGAAGTAGTGTTATTGATGTTTATTTGTTAACAATTAACTGTCAATGAGAATGTAGTGTTATTGATGTTTGTTTGTTACTAATTAAACTGTTAGTGAGGAGGTAGTGTTACTGATATTTATTTTTTAATAATTAAACTATGAGTGAGGAGGTAGTGTTATTGATGTTTATTTGTTAATATTTATACTATCAGTGAGGAGGTAGTGTTATTGATGTTTATTTGTTAATAATTAAACTATCAGTGAGGAGGTAGTGTTATTGATGTTTGTTTGTTAATAATTAAACTGTTAGTGAGGAGGTAGTGTTACTGATGTATATTTTTTAATAATTAACTTTTAGTGAGGAGGTAGTGTTATTGGTGTTTATTTGTTAATAATTAACTATCAGTGAGAAGGTAGTGTAATTGATGTTTATTTGTTATCTGTTAAACTACAGTGAGGAGGTAGTGTTTCTGATGTTTATTTGTTAACTATTAAACCGTCAGTGAGGAGGTACTGTTAGTTATTTTTATTTGTTAAATATTGAACCGTCAGTGAGGAGGTAGTGTTATTTATTTTTATTTGTTAATAATTAAACTGTCAGTGAGGAGGTAGTGTTATTTATGTTTATTGGTTAATAATTAAACTGTCAGTGAGGAGGTAGTGTTATTGATGTTTATTTGTTAGCTATTAAACTATCAGTGAGGAGGTAGTTTTATTGATGTTTATTTGTTAACTTTTAAACTATCAGTGAGGAGGTAGTGTTACTGATGTTTATTTGTTAACTATTAAATCATCAACTAGAAGGTAGTGTTATTGATGTTTATTTCTTAATAATTAAACTATCATGAGAAGGTAGGTTTATTGATGTTTATTTCTTTATATTTAAACTACCAGTGAGGAGGTAGTGTTATTATTGTTTATTTGTTAATAATTGAACTGTCAGTGAGGAGGTAGTGTTATTTATTTTTATTTCTTAATATTTATACTACTAGTGAGGATATAGTGTTATTGATGTTTATTTGTTAATAATTAAACTATCAGTGAGGAGGTAGTGTTATTTATGTTTGTTTGTTAATAATTAAACTGTTAGTGAGGAGGTAGTGTTACTGATGTATATTTTTTAATAATTAACTTTTAGTGAGGACGTAGTGTTATTGGTGTTTATTTGTTATCTGTTAAACTACTGTGAGGAGGTAGTGTTATTGATGTTTGTTTGTTAATAATTAACTTTCAGTGAGGAGGTAGTCTTATTGATGTTTATTTGTTATCTGTTAAACTAGTGTGAGGAGGTAGTGTTATTGATCTTTATTTATTAACTATTAAACCGTCAGTGAGGAGGTACTCTTAGTTATTTTTATTTGTTAAATATTAAACCGTCAGTGAGGAGGTAGTGTTATTGATTTTTATTTGTTAATAATTAATCTGTCAGTGAGGAGGTAGTGTTATTGATGTTTATTTGTTAATAATTAAACTGTCAGTGAGGAGGTAGTGTTATTGATGTTTATTTGTTAACTGTTAAACTATCAGTGAGGATAAGTGTTAGTTATGTTTATTTGTGAACTATTAAACTATCAGTGAGGAGGTAGTTTTATTGATGTTTATTTGTTAACTATTAACCTATCAGTGAGGAGGTAGAGGTATTGATGTTTTTTGTTAATAATTAACTATCAGTGAGGAGGTAGTGTTACTGATGTTTATTTGTTAATAATTAAACTATCAGTGAGGAGGTAGTGTTACTGATATTTATTTTTTAATAATTAAACTATGAGTGAGGAGGTAGTGTTATTGATGTTTATTTGTTAATATTTATACTATCAGTGAGGAGGTAGTGTTATTGATGTTTATTTGTTAACTATTAAACTGTCAGTGAGGAGGTCGTGTTATTGATATTTATTTGTTAATAATTAAACTATCAGTGAGGAGGTAGTGTTATTGATGTTTATTTGTTGACAATTGAACTTTCATTGAGGAGGTAGTGTTATTGATATTTATTTGTTAACACTTAAACTTTCGGTGACAAGGTAGTGTTATTGATGTTTATTTGTTAATAATTGAACTGTCAGTGAGGAGATAGTGTTATTTATTTTTATTTCTTAATATTTATACTACCAGTGAGGAGGTAGTGTTATTAATGTTTTTGTTAACTATTAAACTATCAGTGAGGAGGTAGTGTTATTGATGTTTATTTGTTAATAATTAACTATCAGTGAGGAGGTAGTGTTATTGATGTTTATTTGTTAATATTTAAACTACCAGTTAGGAATTAGTGTTATTGATGTTTATTTGTTAACAATTAACTGTCAGTGAGAAGGTAGTGTTATTGATGTTTATTTGTTACTAATTAAACTGTTAGTGAGGAGGTAGTGTTACTGATATTTATTTTTTAATAATTAAACTATGAGTGAGGAGGTAGTGTTATTGATGTTTATTTGTTAATATTTATACTATCAGTGAGGAGGTAGTGTTATTGATGTTTATTTGTTAATAATTAAACTATCAGTGAGGAGGTAGTGTTATTGATGTTTGTTTGTTAATAATTAAACTGTTAGTGAGGAGGTAGTGTTACTGATGTTTATTTTTTAATAATTAACTTTTAGTGAGGAGGTAGTGTTATTGATGTTTATTTGTTAATAATTAACTATCAGTGAGAAGGTAGTGTAATTGATGTTTATTTGTTATCTGTTAAACTACAGTGAGGAGGTAGTGTTTTGATGTTTATTTGTTAACTATTAAACCGTCAGTGAGGAGGTACTGTTAGTTATTTTTATTTGTTAAATATTGAACCGTCAGTGAGGAGGTAGTGTTATTTATTTTTATTTGTTAATAATTAAACTGTCAGTGAGGAGGTAGTGTTATTTATGTTTATTGGTTAATAATTAAACTGTCAGTGAGGAGGTAGTGTTATTGATGTTTATTTGTTAGCTATTAAACTATCAGTGAGGAGGTAGTTTTATTGATGTTTATTTGTTAACTATTAAACTATCAGTGAGGAGGTAGTGGTATTGATGTTTATTTGTTAATAATTAAACTATCAGTGAGAAGGTAGTGTTACTGATATTTATTTTTTAATAATTAAACTATAAGATAGGAGGTAGTGTTATTGATGTTTATTTGTTAATATTTATACTATCAGTGAGGAGGTAGTATTATTGATGTTTATTTGTAAACTATTATACTGTCAGTGAGGAGGTAGTGTTATTGATATTTATTTGTTAATAATTAAACTATCAGTGAGGAGGTAGTGTTTTTGATGTTTATTTGTTGACAATTGATCTTTCATTGAGGAGGAAGTGTTACTGATGTTTATTTGTTAATAATTAAACTATCATGAGGAGGTAGTGTTACTGATATTTATTTTTTAATAATTAAACTATCAATGAGGAGGCAGTGTTATTGATGTTTATTTGTTAATAATTAAACTATCAGTGAGGAGGTAGTGTTATTGATGTTTATTTGTTAACTATTAAACTGTCAGTGTGGAGGTACTGTTATTGATGTTTATTTGTTAACTATTAAATCGTCAGTGAGTAGGTAGTGTTATTGATGTTTATTTGTTAACTATTAAACTACCAGTTAGAAGGTAGTGTTATTAATCTTTATTTGTTAAGAATTGAACTGTCAGTGACGAGGTAATGTTACTGATGTTTATTTGTTAACTATTAAACTACCAGTGAGAAGGTTGTGTTATTAATTTTTTTTTGTTAATAATTGAACTGTCAGTGAGGAGGTAGTGTTATTGATGTTTATTTGTTAACTTTTAAACTATCAGTGAGGAGGTAGTGTTACTGATGTTTATTTGTTAACTATTAAATCATCAATTAGAAGGTAGTGTTATTGTTGTTTATTTCTTAATAATAAAACTATCATGAGAAGGTAGGTTTATTGATATTTATTTCTTTATATTTAAACTACCAGTGAGGAGGTAGTGTTATTATTGTTTATTTGTTAATAATTGAACTATCAGTGAGGAGGTAGTGTTATTTATTTTTATTTCTTAATATTTATACTACTGGTGAGGATGTAGTGTTATTGATGTTTATTTGTTAATAATTAAACTATCAGTGAGGAGGTAGTGTTACTGATGTATATTTTTTAATAATTAACTTTTAGTGAGGAGGTAGTGTTATTGGTGTTTATTTGTTAATAATTAACTATCAGTGAGGAGGCAGTGTTATTGATGTTTGTTTGTTAATAATTAACTTTCAGTGAGGAGGTAGTGTTATTGATGTTTATTTGTTAACTGTTAAACTATCAGTGAGGATAAGTGTTAGTTATGTTTATTTGTGAACTATTAAACTATCAGTGAGGAGGTAGTTTTATTGATGTTTATTTGTTAACTATTAACCTATCAGTGAGGAGGTAGAGGTATTGATGTTTTTTGTTAATAATTAACTATCAGTGAGGAGGTAGTGTTACTGATGTTTATTTGTTAATAATTAAACTATCAGTGAGGAGGTAGTGTTACTGATATTTATTTTTTAATAATTAAACTATGAGTGAGGAGGTGGTGTTATTGATGTTTATTTGTTAATATTTATACTATCAGTGAGGAGGTAGTGTTATTGATGTTTATTTGTTAACTATTAAACTGTCAGTGAGGAGGTAGTGTTATTGATATTTATTTGTTAATAATTAAACTATCAGTGAGGAGGTAGTGTTATTGATGTTTATTTGTTGACAATTGAACTTTCATTGAGGAGGTAGTGTTATTGATATTTATTTGTTAACACTTAAACTTTCGGTGACAAGGTAGTGTTATTGATGTTTATTTGTTAATAATTAAACTGTCAGTGAGGAGATAGTGTTATTTATTTTTATTTCTTAATATTTATACTACCAGTGAGGAGGTAGTGTTATTAATGTTTTTTGTTAACTATTAAACTATCAGTGAGGAGGTAGTGTTATTGATGTTTATTTGTTAATAATTAACTATCAGTGAGGAGGTAGTGTTATTGATGTTTATTTGTTAATATTTAAACTACCAGTTAGGAAGTAGTGTTATTGATGTTTATTTGTTAACAATTAACTGTCAATGAGAATGTAGTGTTATTGATGTTTGTTTGTTACTAATTAAACTGTTAGTGAGGAGGTAGTGTTACTGATATTTATTTTTTAATAATTAAACTATGAGTGAGGAGGTAGTGTTATTGATGTTTATTTGTTAATATTTATACTATCAGTGAGGAGGTAGTGTTATTGATGTTTATTTGTTAATAATTAAACTATCAGTGAGGAGGTAGTGTTATTGATGTTTGTTTGTTAATAATTAAACTGTTAGTGAGGAGGTAGTGTTACTGATGTATATTTTTAATAATTAACTTTTAGTGAGGAGGTAGTGTTATTGATGTTTATTTGTTAATAATTAACTATCAGTGAGAAGGTAGTGTAATTGATGTTTATTTGTTATCTGTTAAACTACAGTGAGGAGGTAGTGTATTGATGTTTATTTGTTAACTATTAAACCGTCAGTGAGGAGGTACTGTTAGTTATTTTTATTTGTTAAATATTGAACCGTCAGTGAGGAGGTAGTGTTATTTATTTTTATTTGTTAATAATTAAACTGTCAGTGAGGAGGTAGTGTTATTTATGTTTATTTGTTAATAATTAAACTGTCAGTGAGGAGGTAGTGTTATTGATGTTTATTTGTTAGCTATTAAACTATCAGTGAGGAGGTAGTTTTATTGATGTTTATTTGTTAACTATTAAACTATCAGTGAGGAGGTAGTGTTATTGATGTTTATTTGTTAATAATTAAACTATCAGTGAGAAGGTAGTGTTACTGATATTTATTTTTAATAATTAAACTATAAGATAGGAGGTAGTGTTATTGATGTTTATTTGTTAATATTTATACTATCAGTGAGGAGGTAGTATTATTGATGTTTATTTGTAAACTATTATAACTGTCAGTGAGGAGGTAGTGTTATTGATATTTATTTGTTAATAATTAAACTATCAGTGAGGAGGTAGTGTTATTGATGTTTATTTGTTGACAATTAAACTTCAGTGAGGAGGTAGTGTTATTGATGTTTATTTGTTAATAATTAAACTATCAGTGAGGAGGTAGTGTTATTGATATTTATTTTTTAATAATTAAACTATCAGTGAGGAGGTAGTGTTATTGATGTTTATTTGTTAATAATTAAACTATCAGTGAGGAGGTAGTGTTATTGATGTTTATTTGTTAACTATTAAACTGTCAGTGAGGAGGTAGTGTTATTGATCTTTATTTGTTAACTATTAAATCGTCAGTGAGTAGGTAGTGTTATTGATGTTTATTTGTTAACTATTAAACTACCAGTTAGAAGGTAGTGTTATTAATGTTTATTTGTTAAGAATTGAACTGTCAGTGAGGAGGTAATGTTACTGATGTTTATTTGTTAACTATTAAACTACCAGTGAGAAGGTAGTGTTATTAATTTTTTTTGTTAATAATTGAACTGTCAGTGAGGAGGTAGTGTTATTGATGTTTATTTGTTAACTTTTAAACTATCAGTGAGGAGGTAGTGTTATTGATGTTTATTTGTTAACTATTAAATCATCAATTAGAAGGTAGTGTTATTGATGTTTATTTGTTAATAATAAAACTATCAGTGAGAAGGTAGGTTTATTGATATTTATTTCTTTATATTTAAACTACCAGTGAGGAGGTAGTGTTATTATTGTTTATTTGTTAATAATTAAACTATCAGTGAGGAGGTAGTGTTATTTATTTTTATTTGTTAATATTTATACTACTGGTGAGGAGGTAGTGTTATTGATGTTTATTTGTTAATAATTAAACTATCAGTGAGGAGGTAGTGTTATTGATGTATATTTTTAATAATTAACTTTTAGTGAGGAGGTAGTGTTATTGATGTTTATTTGTTAATAATTAACTATCAGTGAGGAGGTAGTGTTATTGATGTTTATTTGTTAATAATTAACTTTCAGTGAGGAGGTAGTGTTATTGATGTTTATTTGTTATCTGTTAAACTACTGTGAGGAGGTAGTGTTATTGATCTTTATTTTTAACTATTAAACCGTCAGTGAGGAGGTACTTAGTTATTTTATTTGTTAACTATTAAACTATCAGTGAGGAGGTAGTGTTATTGATGTTTATTTGTTAATATTAAATCATCAGTGAGAAGGTAGTGTTATTGATGTTTATTTGTTAATAATTAAACTATCAGTGAGGAGGTAGTTTATTGATGTTTATTTGTTAATATTTAAACTATCAGTGAGGAGGTAGTGTTATTATGTTTATTTGTTAATAATTAAACTATCAGTGAGGAGGTAGTGTTATTGATTTTATTTGTTAATATTTAAACTACAGTGAGGAGGTAGTGTTATTGATGTTTATTTGTTAATAATTAAACTATCAGTGAGGAGGTAGTGTTATTGATGTTTATTTGTTAATAATTAAACTGTCAGTGAGGAGGTAGTGTTATTGATGTTTATTTTTAATAATTAACTTTCAGTGAGGAGGTAGTGTTATTGATGTTTATTTGTTAATAATTAACTATCAGTGAGGAGGTAGTGTTATTGATGTTTATTTGTTAATAATTAACTTTCAGTGAGGAGGTAGTGTTATTGATGTTTATTTGTTATCTGTTAAACTACTGTGAGGAGGTAGTGTTATTGATTTTTATTTGTTAATAATTAAACTGTCAGTGAGGAGGTAGTGTTATTGATGTTTATTTGTTAATAATTAAACTGTCAGTGAGGAGGTAGTGTTATTGATGTTTATTTGTTAACTATTAAACTATCAGTGAGGAAAAGTGTTAGTTATGTTTATTTGTTAACTATTAAACTATCAGTGAGGAGGTAGTGTTATTGATGTTTATTTGTTAATAATTAAACTATCAGTGAGGAGGTAGTGTTATTGATATTTATTTTTAATAATTAAACTATGAATGAGGAGGTAGTGTTATTGATATTTATTTGTTAATATTTAACTATCAGTGAGGAGGTAGTGTTATTGATGTTTGTTTGTTAATAATTAAACTGTTAGTGAGGAGGTAGTGTTACAGATGTATATTTTTTTAATAATTAACTTTTAGTGAGGAGGTAGTGTTATTGGTGTTTATTTGTTAATAATTAACTATCAGTGAGGAGGTAGTGTTATTGATGTTTATTTGTTAATAATTAACTTTCAGTGAGGAGGTAGTGTTATTGATGTTTATTTGTTATCTGTTAAACTACTGTGAGGAGGTAGTGTTATTGATCTTTATTTTTAACTATTAAACCGTCAGTGAGGAGGTACTGTTAGTTATTTTTATTTGTTAAATATTAAACCGTCAGTGAGGAGGTAGTGTTATTGATTTTTATTTGTTAATAATTAAACTGTCAGTGAGGAGGTAGTGTTATTGATGTTTATTTGTTAATAATTAAACTGTCAGTGAGGAGGTAGTGTTATTGATGTTTATTTGTTAACTGTTAAACTATCAGTGAGGAGAAGTGTTATTATGTTTATTTGTTAACTATTAAACTATAAGTGAGGAGGTAGTTTTATTGATGTTTATTTGTTAACTATTAAACTATCAGTGAGGAGGTAGTGTTATTGATGTTTATTTGTTAATAATTAACTATCAGTGAGGAGGTAGTGTTACTGATATTTATTTGTTAATAATTAAACTATCAGTGAGGAGGTAGTGTTATTGATATTTATTTTTTAATAATTAAACTATCAGTGAGGAGGTAGTGTTATTGATGTTTATTTGTTAATATTTATACTATCAGTGAGGAAGTAGTGTTATTGATGTTTATTTGTTAACTATTAAACTGTCAGTGAGGAGGTAGTGTTATTGATATTTATTTGTTAATAATTAAACTATCAGTGAGGAGGTAGTGTTATTGATGTTTATTTGTTAACAATTGAACTTTCAGTGAGGAGGTAGTGTTATTGATATTTATTTGTTAATACTTAAACTTTCAGTGAGGAGGTAGTGTTATTGATGTTTATTTGTTAATAATTAAACTGTCAGTGAGGAGGTAGTGTTATTGATATTTATTTGTTAATAATTAAACTGTCAGTGAGGAGGTAGTGTTATTGATGTTTATTTGTTAACTTTAAACTGTCAGTGAGGAGGTAGTGTTATTGATTTTTATTTGTTAATAATTAAACTGTCAGTGAGGAGGTAGTGTTATTGATGTTTATTTGTTAACTATTAAACTGTTAGTGAGGAGGTATTGTTAGTTATTTTTATTTGTTAACTATTAAACTGTCAGTGAGGAGGTAGTGTTATTGATGTTTATTTGTTAATAATTAAACTATCAGTGAGGAGGTAGTGGTATTGATGTTTATTTCTTAACTATTAAACTGTCAGTGAGGAGGTAGTGTTATTGATGTTTATTTGTTATGTATTAAACTGTCAGTGAGGAGGTAGTGTTATTGATGTTTATTTGTTAATAATTAAACTGTCAGTGAGGAGGTAGTGTTATTGATGTTTATTTGTTAACTATTAAACTATCAGTGAGGAGGTAGTGTTATTGATGTTTATTTGTTAATAATTAACTATCAGTGAGGAGGTAGTGTTATTGATGTTTATTTGTTAATAATTAAACTATCAGTGAGGAGGTAGTGTTACTGATATTTATTTTTTAATAATTAAACTATGAGTGAGGAGGTAGTGTTATTGATTTTTATTTGTTAATAATTAAACTGTCAGTGAGGAGGTAGTGTTATTGATGTTTATTTGTTAATAATTAAACTGTCAGTGAGGAGGTAGTGTTATTGATGTTTATTTGTTAATATTTAAACTACTAGTGAGGAGGTAGTGTTATTGATGTTTATTTGTTAACTAATTAATCGTCAGTGTGAAGGTAGTGTTATTGATGTTTATTTGTTAATAATTAAACTATCAGTGAGGAGGTAGTGTTATTGATGTTTATTTTTTAATAATTAACTTTCAGTGAGGAGGTAGTGTTATTGATGTTTATTTGTTAATAATTAACTATCAGTGAGGAGGTAGTGTTATTGATGTTTATTTGTTAATAATTAACTTTCAGTGAGGAGGTAGTGTTATTGATGTTTATTTGTTATCTGTTAAACTACAGTGAGGAGGTAGTGTTATTGATGTTTATTTTTTAACTATTAAACCGTCAGTGAGGAGGTAGTGTTATTTATTTTTATTTGTTAACTATTAAACTATCAGTGAGGAGGTAGTGTTATTGATGTTTATTTGTTAACTATTAAATCATCAGTGAGGAGGTAGTGTTATTGATGTTTATTTGTTAATAATTAAACTATCAGTGAGGAGGTAGTGTTATTGATGTTTATTTGTTAATATTTAAACTACCAGTGAGGAGGTAGTGTTATTATGTTTATTTGTTAATAATTAAACTGTCAGTGAGGAGGTAGTGTTATTTATTTTATTTGTTAATATTTATACTACTAGTGAGGAGGTAGTGTTATTGATGTTTATTTGTTAATAATTAAACTATCAGTGAGGAGGTAGTGTTATTGATGTTTATTTGTTAATAATTAAACTGTTAGTGAGGAGGTAGTGTTATTGATGTTTATTTTTTAATAATTAACTTTTAGTGAGGAGGTAGTGTTATTGATGTTTATTTGTTAATAATTAACTATCAGTGAGGAGGTAGTGTTATTGATGTTTATTTGTTAATAATTAACTTTCAGTGAGGAGGTAGTGTTATTGATGTTTATTTGTTATCTGTTAAACTACAGTGAGGAGGTAGTGTTATTGATGTTTATTTTTAACTATTAAACCGTCAGTGAGGAGGTAATGTTAGTTATTTTTATTTGTTAAATATTAAACCGTCAGTGAGGAGGTAGTGTTATTGATTTTTATTTGTTAATAATTAAACTGTCAGTGAGGAGGTAGTGTTATTGATGTTTATTTGTTAATAATTAAACTGTCAGTGAGGAGGTAGTGTTATTGATGTTTATTTGTTAACTATTAAACTATCAGTGAGGAGGTAGTGTTATTGATGTTTATTTGTTAATTATTAAACTATCAGTGAGGAGGTAGAGGTATTGATGTTTATTTGTTAATAATTAACTATCAGTGAGAGGTAGTGTTATTGATGTTTTTTTGTTAATAATTAAACTATCAGTGAGGAGGTAGTGTTATTGATATTTATTTTTTAATAATTAAACTATCAGTGAGGAGGAGGTAGTGTTATTGATGTTTATTTGTTAATATTTATACTATCAGTGAGGAAGTAGTGTTATTGATGTTTATTTGTTAACTATTAAACTGTCAGTGAGGAGGTAGTGTTATTGATATTTATTTGTTAATAATTAAACTATCAGTGAGGAGGTAGTGTTATTGATGTTTATTTGTTAATAATTAAACTATCAGTGAAAAGGTAGTGTTATTGATGTTTATTTGTTAACTATTAAACTGTTAGTGAGGAGGTAGTGTTATTATTTTTATTTGTTAACTATTAAACTGTCAGTGAGGAGGTAGTGTTATTGATATTTATTTGTTAATAATTAAACTATCAGTGAGGAGGTAGTGTTATTGATGTTTATTTGTTAACTATTAAACTGTCAGTGAGGAGGTAGTGTTATTGATGTTTATTTGTTAACTTTTAAACTATCAGTGAGGAGGTAGTGTTATTGATGTTTATTTTTAATAATTAATTTATCAGTGAGGAGGTAGTGTTATTGATGTTTATTTGTTAACTATTAAACTGTCAGTGAGGAGGTAGTGTTATTGATGTTTATTTGTTAATATTAAACTGTCAGTGAGGAGGTAGTGTTATTGATGTTTATTTGTTAACTATTAAACTGTCAGTGAGGAGGTAGTGTTATTGATGTTTATTTGTTAACTATTAAACTATCAGTGAGGAGGTAGTGTTATTGATGTTTTTTGTTAATAATTAAACTGTCAGTGAGGAGGTAGTGTTATTGATGTTTATTTGTTTACTATTAAACTATGGTGAGGAGGTAGTGTTATTGATTTTTATTTGTTAACTATTAAACTTTCAGTGAGGAGGTAGTGTTATTGATGTTTATTTGTTAATAATTAAACTGTCAGTGAGGAGGTAGTGTTATTGATTTTTATTTGTTAATATTTAAACTACCAGTGAGGAGGTAGTGTTATTGATGTTTATTTGTTAACTATTAAACTATCAGTGAGGAGGTAGTGTTATTGATTTTTATTTGTTAATATTTAAACTACTAGTGAGGAGGTAGTGTTATTGATGTTTATTTGTTAATAATTAAACTATCAGTGAGGAGGTAGTGTTATTGATGTTTATTTGTTAATAATTAAACTGTCAGTGAGGAGGTAGTGTTATTGATGTTTATTTGTTAATAATTAACTTTCAGTGAGGAGGTAGTGTTATTGATGTTTATTTGTTAATAATTAACTATCAGTGAGGAGGTAGTGTTATTGATGTTTATTTGTTAATAATTAACTTTCAGTGAGGAGGTAGTGTTATTGATGTTTATTTGTTATCTATTAAACTACAGTGAGGAGGTAGTGTTATTGATTTTATTTGTTAATAATTAAACTGTCAGTGAGGAGGTAGTGTTATTGATGTTTATTTGTTAATAATTAAACTGTCAGTGAGGAGGTAGTGTTATTGATGTTTATTTGTTAACTATTAAACTATCAGTGAGGAAAAGTGTTATTATGTTTATTTGTTAACTATTAAACTATCAGTGAGGAGGTAGTGTTATTGATGTTTATTTGTTAATAATTAAACTATCAGTGAGGAGGTAGTGTTACTGATATTTATTTTTTAATAATTAAACTATGAGTGAGGAGGTAGTGTTATTGATGTTTATTTGTTAATAATTAAACTATCAGTGAGGAGGTAGTGTTATTGATGTTTGTTTGTTAATAATTAAACTGTTAGTGAGGAGGTAGTGTTACTGATGTATTATTTTTTTAATAATTAACTTTAGTGAGGAGGTAGTGTTATTGATGTTTATTTGTTAATAATTAACTATCAGTGAGGAGGTAGTGTTATTGATGTTTATTTGTTAATAATTAACTTTCAGTGAGGAGGTAGTGTTATTGATGTTTATTTGTTATCTGTTAAACTACTGTGAGGAGGTAGTGTTATTGATATTTATTTTTTAACTATTAAACCGTCAGTGAGGAGGTAATCTTAGTTATTTTTATTTGTTAAATATTAAACCGTCAGTGAGGAGGTAGTGTTATTGATTTTATTTGTTAATAATTAAACTGTCAGTGAGGAGGTAGTGTTATTGATGTTTATTTGTTAATAATTAAACTGTCAGTGAGGAGGTAGTGTTATTGATGTTTATTTGTTAACTGTTAAACTATCAGTGAGGAGTAGTGTTATTATGTTTATTTGTTAACTATTAAACTATCAGTGAGGAGGTAGTTTTATTGATGTTTATTTGTTAACTATTAAACTATCAGTGAGGAGGTAGAGTTATTGATGTTTATTTGTTAATAATTAACTATCAGTGAGGAGGTAGTGTTACTGATGTTTATTTGTTAATAATTAAACTATCAGTGAGGAGGTAGTGTTATTGATATTTATTTTTAATAATTAAACTATCAGTGAGGAGGTAGTGTTATTGATGTTTATTTGTTAATATTTATACTATCAGTGAGGAGGTAGTGTTATTGATGTTTATTTGTTAACTATTAAACTGTCAGTGAGGAGGTAGTGTTATTGATGTTTATTTGTTAATAATTAAACTGTCAGTGAGGAGGTAATGTTACTGATGTTTATTTGTTAACTATTAAACTACCAGTGAGGAGGTAGTGTTATTGATATTTATTTGTTAACACTTAAACTTTCAGTGTCAAGGTAGTGTTATTGATGTTTATTTGTTAATAATTAAACTGTCAGTGAGGAGGTAGTGTTATTGATATTTATTTGTTAATAATTAAACTGTCAGTGAGGAGGTAGTGTTATTGATGTTTATTTGTTAACTTTTAAACTGTTAGTGAAAAGGTATTGTTAGTTATTTTTATTTGTTAATAATTAAACTATCAGTGAGGAGGTAGTGTTATTGATGTTTATTTGTTAACTATTAAACTGTTAGTGAGGAGGTATTGTTAGTTATTTTTATTTGTTAACTATTAAACTGTCAGTGAGGAGGTAGTGTTATTGATGTTTATTTGTTAATAATTAAACTATCAGTGAGGAGGTAGTGTTATTGATGTTTATTTCTTAACTATTAAACTGTCAGTGAGGAGGTAGTGTTATTGATGTTTATTTGTTATGTATTAAACTGTCAGTGAGGAGGTAGTGTTATTTATGTTTATTTGTTAATAATTAAACTGTCAGTGAGGAGGTAGTGTTATTGATGTTTATTTGTTAACTATTAAACTATCAGTGAGGAAGTAGTGGTATTGATGTTTATTTGTTAATAATTAACTATCAGTGAGAAGGTAGTGTTATTGATGTTTATTTGTTAATAATTAAACTATCAGTGAGGAGGTAGTGTTATTGATGTTTATTTTTTAATAATTAAACTATCAGTGAGGAGGTAGTGTTATTGATGTTTATTTGTTAATAATTAAACTGTCAGTGAGGAGGTAGTGTTATTGATGTTTATTTGTTAATAATTAAACTGTCAGTGAGGAGGTAGTGTTATTGATGTTTATTTGTTAATATTTAAACTACTAGTGAGGAGGTAGTGTTATTGATGTTTATTTGTTAACTAATAAATCGTCAGTGAGAAGGTGTGTTATTGATGTTTATTTGTTAATAATTAAACTATCAGTGAGGAGGTAGTGTTATTGATGTTTATTTTTTTAATAATTAACTTTAGTGAGGAGGTAGTGTTATTGATGTTTATTTGTTAATAATTAACTATCAGTGAGGAGGTAGTGTTATTGATGTTTATTTGTTAATAATTAACTTTCAGTGAGGAGGTAGTGTTATTGATGTTTATTTGTTATCTGTTAAACTACTGTGAGGAGGTAGTGTTATTGATGTTTATTTTTAACTATTAAACCGTCAGTGAGGAGGTAGTGTTATTATTTTTATTTGTTAACTTTAAACTATCAGTGAGGAGGTAGTGTTATTGATGTTTATTTGTTAACTATTAAATCATCAGTGAGAAGGTAGTGTTATTGATGTTTATTTGTTAATAATTAAACTATCAGTGAGAAGGTAGGTTTATTGATGTTTATTTGTTAATATTTAAACTATCAGTGAGGAGGTAGTGTTATTATGTTTATTTGTTAATAATTAAACTGTCAGTGAGGAGGTAGTGTTATTTATTTTATTTTTTAATATTTATACTACTAGTGAGGAGGTAGTGTTATTGATGTTTATTTGTTAATAATTAAACTATCAGTGAGGAGGTAGTGTTATTGATGTTTATTTGTTAATAATTAAACTGTTAGTGAGGAGGTAGTGTTACTGATGTATATTTTTTAATAATTAACTTTTAGTGAGGAGGTAGTGTTATTGGTGTTTATTTGTTAATAATTAACTATCAGTGAGGAGGTAATGTTATTGATGTTTATTTGTTAATAATTAACTTTCAGTGAGGAGGTAGTGTTATTGATGTTTATTTGTTATCTGTTAAACTACTGTGAGGAGGTAGTGTTATTGATATTTATTTTTTAACTATTAAACCGTCAGTGAGGAGGTAATCTTAGTTATTTTATTTGTTAAATATTAAACCGTCAGTGAGGAGGTAGTGTTATTGTATTTTATTTGTTAATAATTAAACTGTCAGTGAGGAGGTAGTGTTATTGATGTTTATTTGTTAATAATTAAACTGTCAGTGAGGATGTAGTGTTATTGATGTTTATTTGTTAACTGTTAAACTATCAGTGAGGAGGTAGTTTTATTGATGTTTATTTGTTAATTATTAAACTATCAGTGAGGAGGTAGAGGTATTGATGTTTATTTGTTAATAATTAACTATCAGTGAGAGGTAGTGTTAATGCTGTTTTTTTGTTAATAATTAAACTATCAGTGAGGAGGTAGTGTTACTGATATTTATTTTTTCATAGTTAAACTATGAGTGAGGAAGGAGGTAGTGTTATTGATGTTTATTTGTTAATATTTATACTATCAGTGAGGAAGTAGTGTTATTAATGTTTATTTGTTAACTATTAAACTGTCAGTGAGGAGGTAGTGTTATTGATATTTATTTGTTAATAATTAAACTATCAGTGAGGAGGTGGTGTTATTGATGTTTATTTGTTAATAATTAAACTATCAGTGAGGAGGTAGTGTTATTGATGTTTATTTGTTAACTATTAAACTGTCAGTGAGGAGGTATTGTTAGTTATTTTTATTTGTTAACTATTAAACTGTCAGTGAGGAGGTAGTGTTATTGATATTTATTTCTTAATAATTAAACTATCAGTGAGGAGGTAGTGTTATTGATGTTTATTTGTTAACTATTAAACTGTTAGTGAGGAGGTATTGTTATTGATGTTTATTTGTTAACTTTTAAACTATCAGTGAGCAGGTAGTGGTATTAATGTTTATTTTTTAATAATTAATTTATCAGTGAGGAGGTAGTGTTATTGATGTTTATTTGTTAACTATTAAACTGTTAGTGAGGAGGTATTGTTATTGATGTTTATTTGTTAAGTATTAAACTGTCAGTAAGGAGGTAGTGTTATTGATGTTTATTTGTTAACTATTAAACTGTCAGTGAGGAGGTAGTGTTATTGATGTTTATTTGTTAATATTAAACTATCTGTGAGCAGGTAGTGTTATTGATGTGTTTTTGTTAATAATTGAACTGTCAGTGAGGAAGTAGTGTTATTGATGTTTATTTGTTTACTATTAAACTATGGTTGAGGAGGTAGTGTTATTGATTTTTATTTGTTAACTATTAAACTTTCAGTGAGGAGGTAGTGTTATTGATGTTTATTTGTTAATAATTAAACTGTCAGTGAGGAGGTAGTGTTATTTATTTTTATTTCTTAATATTTATACTACCAGTGAAGAGGTAGTGTTATTAATGTTTATTTGTTAACTATTAAACTATCAGCGAGGAGGTAGTGTTATTGATTTTTATTTGTTAATAATTAACTATCAGTGAGGACGTAGTGTTATTGATGTTTATTTTTTAATATTTAAACTACCAGTTAGGAGGTAGTGTTGTTGATGTTTATTTGTTAACAATTAACTGTCAATGAGGATGTAGTTTTATTGATGTTCATTTGTTAACTATTGAATAATCAGTGAGAAGGTTGTGTTATTGATGTTTATTTGTTAATAATTAAACTATCAGTGAGGAGGTAGTGTTATTGACGTTTATTTGTTATCTGTTAAACTACAGTAAGGAGGTAGTGTTATTGATTTTTATTTGTTAAATATTCAACCGTCAGTGAGGAGGTAGTGTTATTGATTTTTATTTGTTAATAATTAAACTGTCAGTGAAGAGGTAGTGTTATTTATGTTTATTTGTTAATAATTAAACTGTCAGTGAGGAGGTAGTGTTATTGATGTTTATTTGTTAACTATTAAAATATCAGTGAGGAGGTAGTGGTATTGATGTTTATTTTTTAATAATTAAACTATGAGTGAGGAGGTAGTGTTATTGATTTTTATTTGTTAATAATTAAACTGTCAGTGAGGAGGTAGTGTTATTGATGTTTATTTGTTAATAATTAAACTGTCAGTGAGGAGGTAGTGTTATTCATGTTTATTTCTTAATATTTATACTACTAGTGAGGATGTAGTGTTATTGACTTTTATTTGTTAATAATTAAACTATCGATGAGGAGGTAGTGTTATTGATGTTTGTTTGTTAATAATTAACTATCAGTGAGGTGGTAGTGTTATTGATGTTTATTTGTTAACAATTAACTTTCAGTGAGGAGGTAGTGTTATTGATGTTTATTTGTTATCTGTTAAACTACTGTTAGGAGGTAGTGTTATTGATTTTTATTTGTTAATAATTAAACTGTCAGTGAGGAGGTAGTGTTATTGATGTTTATTTGTTAATAATTAAACTGTCAGTGAGGAGGTAGTGTTATTGATGTTTATTTGTTAACTGTTAAACTATCAGTGAGGAAAAGTGTTAGTTATGTTTATTTGTTAACTATTAAACTATCAGTGAGGAGGTAGTGTTACTGATGTTTATTTGTTAATAATTAAACTATCAGTGAGGAGGTAGTGTTACTGATATTTATTTTTTAATAATTAAACTATGAATGAGGAGGTAGTGTTATTGATATTTACTTGTTAATATTTATACTATCAGTGAGGAGGTAGTGTTATTGATGTTTGTTTGTTAATAATTAAACTGTTAGTGAGGAGGTAGTGTTACTGATGTATATTTTTTAATAATTAACTTTTAGTGAGGATGTAGTGTTATTGGTGTTTATTTGTTAATAATTAACTATCAGTGAGGAGGTAGTGTTATTGATGTTTATTTGTTAATAATTAACTTTCAGTGAGGAGGTAGTGTTATTGATGTTTATTTGTTATCTGTTAAACTACTGTGAGGAGGTAGTGTTATTGATCTTTATTTTTTAACTATTAAACCGTCAGTGAGGAGGTACTCTTAGTTATTTTATTTGTTAAATATTAAACCGTCAGTGAGGAGGTAGTGTTATTGATTTTATTTGTTAATAATTAAACTGTCAGTGAGGAGGTAGTGTTATTGATGTTTATTTGTTAATAATTAAACTGTCAGTGAGGAGGTAGTGTTATTTATGTTTATTTGTTAACTGTTAAACTATCAGTGAGGAGAAGTGTTAGTTATGTTTATTTGTGAACTATTAAACTATCAGTGAGGAGGTAGTTTTATTGATGTTTATTTGTTAACTATTAAACTATCAGTGAGGAGGTAGAGGTATTGATGTTTATTTGTTAATAATTAACTATCAGTGAGGAGGTAGTGTTACTGATGTTTATTTGTTAATAATTAAACTATCAGTGAGGAGGTAGTGTTACTGATATTTATTTTTTAATAATTAAATTATGAGTGAGGAGGTAGTGTTATTGATGTTTATTTGTTAATATTTATACTATCAGTGAGGAAGTAGTGTTATTGATGTTTATTTGTTAACTATTAAATTGTCAGTGAGGAGGTAGTGTTATTGATATTTATTTGTTAATAATTATACTATCAGTGAGGAGGTAGTGTTATTGATGTTTATTTGTTGACAATTGAACTTTCATTGATGAGGTAGTGTTATTGATATTTATTTGTTAACACTTAAACTTTCAGTGACAAGGTAGTGTTATTGATGTTTATTTGTTAATAATTAAACTGTCAGTGAGGAGGTAGTGTTATTGATATTTATTTGTTAATAATTGAACTGTCAGAGAGGACGTAGTGTTATTGATGTTTATTTGTTAACTTTTAAACTGTCAGTGAGGAGGTGGTGTTATTGATGTTTATTTGTTAATAATTAAACTATCAGTAAAAAGGTAGTGTTATTGATGTTTATTTGTTAACTATTAAACTGTTAGTGAAAAGGTATTGTTAGTTATTTTTATTTGTTAACTATCAAACTGTCAGTGAGGAGGTAGTGTTATTGATGTTTATTTGTTAATAATTAAACTATCAGTGAGCAGGTAGTGGTATTGATGTTTATTTCTTAACTATTAAACTGTCAGTGAGGAGGTAGTGTTATTGATGTTTATTTGTTATGTATTAAACTGTCAGTGAGGAGGTAGTGTTATTGATGTTTATTTGTTAACTATTAAACTGTCAGTGAGGAGGTAGTGTTAATAATGTTTATTTGTTAACTATTAAACTATCTGTGAGCAGGTAGTGTTATTGATGTTTATTTGTTAATAATTGAACTGTCAGTGAGGAGGTAGTGTTATTGATGTTTATTTGTTCACTATTAAACTATGTTTGAGGAGATAGTGTTATTGATTTTTATTTGTTAACTATTATACTTTCAGTGACAAGGTAATGTTATTGATGTTTATTTGTTAATAATTGAACTGTCAGTGAAAAGGTAGTGTTACTGATGTATATTTTTTAATAATTAACTTTTAGTGAGGAGGTAGTGTTATTGGTGTTTATTTATTAATAATTAACTATTAGTGAGGAGGTAGTGTTATTGATGTTTATATGTTAATAATTAACTATCAGCGAGGAGGTAGTGTTGTTGACGTTTATTTGTTATCTGTTAAACTACAGTGAGGAGGAAGTGTTTTTGATGTTTATTTTTAACTATTAAACCGTCAGTGAGGAGGTAGTGTTAGTTATTTTATTTGTTAAATATTGAACCGTCAGTGAGGAGGTAGTGTTATTGATTTTATTTGTTAATAATTAAACTGTCAGTGAGGAGGTAGTGTTATTTATGTTTATTTGTTAATAATTAAACTGTCATTGAGGAGGTAGTGTTATTGATGTTTATTTGTTAACTATTAAACTATCAGTGAGGAAGTAGTGGTATTGATGTTTATTTGTTAATAATTAACTATCAGTGAGGAGGTAGTGTTATTGATGTTTATTTGTTAATAATTAAACTATCAGTGAGGAGGTAGTGTTATTGATATTTATTTTTAATAATTAAACTATGAGTGAGAAGGTAGTGTTATTGATTTTATTTGTTAATAATTAAACTGTCAGTGAGGAGGTAGTGTTATTGATGTTTATTTGTTAATAATTAAACTGTCAGTGAGGAGGTAGTGTTATTGATGTTTATTTCTTAATATTTATGCTACTAGTGAGGATGTAGTGTTATTGATGTTTATTTGTTAACTAATAAATCGTCAGTGTGAAGGCTGTGTTATTGATGTTTATTTGATAATAATTAAACTATCAGTGAGGAGGTAGTGTTATTCATGTTTGTTTGTTATTAATTAACTTTTAGTGAGGAGGTAGTGTTATTGGTGTTTATTTATTAATAATTAACTATTAGTGAGGAGGTAGTGTTATTGATGTTTATATGTTAATAATTAACTATCAGTGAGGAGGTAGTGTTGTTGACGTTTATTTGTTATCTGTTAAACTACAGTGAGGAGGAAGTGTTTCTGATGTTTATTTTTTAACTATTAAACCGTCAGTGAGGAGGTACTGTTAGTTATTTTTATTTGTTAAATATTGAACCGTCAGTGAAAAGGTAGTGTTATTGATTTTTATTTGTTAATAATTAAACTGTCAGTGAGGAGGTAGTTTTATTGATGTTTATTTGTTAACTATTAACCTATCAGTGAGGAGGTAGAGGTATTGATGTTTATTTGTTAATAATTAACTATCAGTGAGGAGGTAGTGTTATTGATGTTTATTTGTTAATAATTAAACTATCAGTGAGGAGGTAGTGTTACTGATATATTTTTTTTAATAATTAAACTATGAATGAGGAGGTAGTGTTATTGATGTTTACTTGTTAATATTTATACTATCAGTGAGGAGGTAGTGTTATTGATGTTTGTTTGTTAATAATTAAACTGTTAGTGAGGAGGTAGTGTTACTGATGTATATTTTTTTAATAATTAACTTTTAGTGAGGAGGTAGTGTTATTGGTGTTTATTTGTTAATAATTAACTTTCAGTGAGGAGGTGGTGTTATTGATGTTTATTTGTTATCTGTTAAACTACTGTGAGGAGGTAGTGTTATTAATCTTTATTTTTTAACTATTAAACCGTCAGTGAGGAGGTACTCTTAGTTATTTTTATTTGTTAAATATTAAACCGTCAGTGAGGAGGTAGTGTTATTGATGTTTATTTGTTAATAATTAAACTGTCAGTGAGGAGGTATTGTTATTGATGTTTATTTGTTAACAATTAACTGTCAATGAGGATGTAGTTTTATTGATGTTCATTTGTTAACTATTGAATAATCAGTGAGAAGGTTGTGTTATTGATGTTTATTTGTTAATAATTAAACTATCAGTGAGGAGGTAGTGTTATTGATGTTTGTTTGTTAATAATTATACTGTTAGTGAGGAGGTAGTGTTACTGATGTATATTTTTTAATAATTTACTTTTAGTGAAGAGGTAGTGTTATTGGTGTTTATTTGTTAATAATTAACTATCAGTGAGGAGGTAGTGTTATTGACTTTTATTTGTTATCTGTTAAACTACAGTAAGGAGGTAGTGTTATTGATTTTTATTTGTTAAATATTCAACCGTCAGTGAGGAGGTAGTGTTATTGATTTTTATTTGTTAACTATTAAACTATCAGTGAGGAGGTAGTGGTATTGATGTTTATTTTTTAATAATTAAACTATGAGTGAGGAGGTAGTGTTATTGATTTTCATTTGTAAATAATTAAACTGTCAGTGTGGAGGTAGTGTTACTGATGTTTATTTGTTAATAATTAAACTGTCAGTGAGGAGGTAGTGTTATTGATGTTTATTTCTTAATATTTATACTACTAGTGAGGATGTAGTGTTATTGACTTTTATTTGTTAATAATTAAACTATCAGTGAGGAGGTAGTGTTATTGATGTTTGTTTGTTAATAATTAACTATCAGTGAGGAGGTAGTGTTATTGATGTTTATTTGTTGACAATTAACTTTCAGTGAGGAGGTATTGTTATTGATGTTTATTTGTTAACTGTTAAACTATCAGTGAGGAGAAGTGTTAGTTATGTTTATTTGTGAACTATTAAACTATCAGTGAGGAGGTAGTTTTATTGATGTTTATTTGTTAACTATTAAACTATCAGTGAGGAGGTAGGGGTATTGATGTTTATTTGTTAATAATTAACTATCAGTGAGGAGGTAGTGTTATTGACGTTTATTTGTTATCTGTTAAACTACAGTAAGGAGGTAGTGTTATTGATTTTTATTTGTTAAATATTCAACCGTCAGTGAGGAGGTAGTGTTATTGATTTTTATTTGTTGACTATTAAACTATCAGTGAGGAGGTAGTGGTATTGATGTTTATTCTTTAATAATTAAACTATGAGTGAGGAGGTAGTGTTATTGATTTTTATTTGTTAATAATTAAACTATCAGTGAGGAGGTAGTGTTATTGATGTTTATTTGTTAATAATTAAACTGTCAGTGAGGAGGTAGTGTTATTGATGTTTATTTCTTAATATTTATACTACTAGTGAGGATGTAGTGTTATTGACTTTTATTTGTTAATAATTAAACTATCAGTGAGGAGGTAGTGTTATTGATGTTTGTTTGTTAATAATTAACTATCAGTGAGGAGGTAGTGTTATTGATGTTTATTTGTTAACAATTAACTTTCAGTGAGGAGGTAGTGTTATTGATGTTTATTTGTTATCTGTTAAACTACTGTTAGGAGGTAGTGTTATTGATCTTTTATTGTTAAATATTAAACCGTCAGTGAGGAGGTAGTGTTATTGATTTTTATTTGTTAATAATTAAACTATCAGTGAGGAGGTAGTGTTATTGATGTTTATTTGTTAATAATTAAACTGTCAGTTAGGAGGTAGTGTTATTGATGTTTATTTGTTAACTGTTAAACTATCAGTGAGGAGAAGTGTTAGTTATGTTATTTGTTAACTATTAAACTATCAGTGAGGAGGTGTTTATTGATGTTTATTTGTTAATAATTAAACTATCAGTGAGGAGGTAGTGTTATTGATATTTATTTTTTAATAATTAAACTATCAATGAGGAGGTAGTGTTATTGATATTTATTTGTTAATATTTATAACTATCAGTGAGGAGGTAGTGTTATTGTGTTTATTTGTTAATAATTAAACTGTCAGTGAGGAGGTAGTGTTATTGATGTTTATTTTTAATAATTAATTTTTTAGTGAGGAGGTAGTGTTATTGATGTTTATTTGTTAATAATTAAACTATCAGTGAGGAGGTAGTGTTATTGATGTTTATTTGTTAATAATTAACTTTCAGTGAGGAGGTAGTGTTATTGATGTTTATTTGTTATCTGTTAAACTACTGTGAGGAGGTAGTGTTATTGATCTTTATTTTTAACTATTAAACCGTCAGTGAGGAGGTACTCTTAGTTATTTTATTTGTTAAATATTAAACCGTCAGTGAGGAGGTAGTGTTATTGATTTTTATTTGTTAATAATTAAACTGTCAGTGAGGAGGTAGTGTTATTGATGTTTATTTGTTAATAATTAAACTGTCAGTGAGGAGGTAGTGTTATTGATGTTTATTTGTTAACTGTTAAACTATCAGTGAGGAGTAGTGTTATTATGTTTATTTGTTAACTATTAAACTATCAGTGAGGAGGTAGTTTTATTGATGTTTATTTGTTAACTATTAAACTATCAGTGAGGAGGTAGTGTTATTGATGTTTATTTGTTAATAATTAACTATCAGTGAGGAGGTAGTGTTATTGATGTTTATTTGTTAATAATTAAACTATCAGTGAGGAGGTGGTGTTATTGATATTTATTTTTAATAATTAAACTATCAGTGAGGAGGTAGTGTTATTGATGTTTATTTGTTAATATTTATACTATCAGTGAGGAGGTAGTGTTATTGATGTTTATTTGTTAACAATTAAACTTTCAGTGAGGAGGTAGTGTTATTGATATTTATTTGTTAACACTTAAACTTTCAGTGACAAGGTAGTGTTATTGATGTTTATTTGTTAATAATTAAACTGTCAGTGAGGAGGTAGTGTTATTGATATTTATTTGTTAATAATTGAACTGTCAGAGAGGACGTAGTGTTATTTATGTTTATTTGTTAACTTTTAAACTTACAGTGAGGAGGTAGTGTTATTGATGTTTATTTGTTAATAATTAAACTATCAGTGAAAAGGTAGTGTTATTGATGTTTATTTGTTAACAATTAAACTGTTAGTGAAAAGGTATTGTTAGTTATTTTTATTTATTAACTATTAAACTATCAGTGAGCAGGTAGTGTTATTGATGTTTATTTGTTAAGTATTAAACTATCAGTGAGGAAGTAGTGGTATTGATGTTTATTTGTTGATAATTAACTATCAGTGAGGAGGTAGTGTTACTGATGTTTATTTGTTAATAATTAAACTATCAGTGAGGAGGTAGTGTTATTGATATTTATTTTTAATAATTAAACTGTGAGTGAGGAGGTAGTGTTATTGATGTTTATTTGTTAATAATTAAACTGTCAGTGAGGAGGTAGTGTTATTGATGTTTATTTCTTAATATTTATACTACCAGTGAGGATGTAGTGTTATTGATGTTTATTTGTTAACTAATAAATGTCAGTGTGAGGAGGTAGTGTTATTGATGTTTATTTGATTAATAATTAAACTATCAGTGAGGAGGTAGTGCTATATTGATGTTTATTTGTTATTAATTAACTTTTAGTGAGGAGGTAGTGTTATTGGTGTTTATTTGTTAATAATTAACTATTAGTGAGGAGGTAGTGTTATTGATGTTTATATGTTAATAATTAACTATCAGTGAGGAGGTAGTGTTATTGATGTTTATTTGTTATCTGTTAAACTACAGTGAGGAGGTAGTGTTTTGATGTTTATTTTTAACTATTAAACCGTCAGTGAGGAGGTAGTGTTAGTTATTTTATTTGTTAAATATTGAAACCGTCAGTGAGGAGGTAGTGTTATTGATTTTTATTTGTTAATAATTAAACTGTCAGTGAGGAGGTAGTGTTATTTATGTTTATTTGTTAATAATTAAACTGTCAGTGAGGAGGTAGTGTTATTGATGTTTATTTGTTAACTATTAACCTATCAGTGAGGAGGTAGAGTTATTGATGTTTATTTGTTAATAATTAACTATCAGTGAGGAGGTAGTGTTATTGATGTTTATTTGTTAATAATTAAACTATCAGTGAGGAGGTAGTGTTACTGATATATTTTTTAATAATTAAACTATGAATGAGGAGGTAGTGTTATTGATGTTTACTTGTTAATATTTATACTATCAGTGAGGAGGTAGTGTTATTGATGTTTGTTTGTTAATAATTAAACTGATAGTGAGGAGGTAGTGTTACTGATGTATATTTTTTTAATAATTAACTTTTAGTGAGGAGGTAGTGTTATTGGTGTTTATTTGTTAATAATTAACTTTTAGTGAGGAGGTAGTGTTATTGGTGTTTATTTGTTAATAATTAACTTTCAGTGAGGAGGTGGTGTTATTGATGTTTATTTGTTATCTGTTAAACTACTGTGAGGAGGTAGTGTTATTGATCTTATTTTTAACTATTAAACCGTCAGTGAGGAGGTACTCTTAGTTATTTTTATTTGTTAAATATTAAACCGTCAGTGAGGAGGTAGTGTTATTGATGTGTATTTGTTAATAATTAAACTGTCAGTGAGGAGGTATTGTTATTGATGTTTATTTGTTAACTGTTAAACTATCAGTGAGAGGTAGTGTTATTGATGTTTTTTTTAACTATTAAACTATCAGTGAGGAGGTAGTGTTATTGATGTTTATTTGTTAACCATTAAACTATCAGTGAGGAGGTAGAGGTTATTGATGTTTATTTGTTAAATAATTAACTATCAGTGAGGAGGTAGTGTTATTGATGTTTATTTGTTAATAATTAAACTATCAGTGAGGAGGTAGTGTTATTGATGTTTTATTTGTTAACAATTGAACTGTCAGTGAGGAGGTAGTGTTATTGATGTTTATTTGTTAACTATTAAACTGTTAGTGAGGAGGTAGTGTTATTGATGTTTATTTGTTAACTATTAAACTATCAGTGAGGAGGTAGTGTTATTGATGTTTATTTGTTAATAATTAAACTATCAGTGAGGAGGTAGTGTTATTGATGTTTATTTGTTAACTATTAAACTGTTAGTGAGGAGGTAGTGTTATTGATGTTTATTTGTTAATAATTAACTGTCAGTGAGGAGGTAGTGTTATTGATGTTTATTTGTTAATATTTAAACTAACAGTGAGGAGGTAGTGTTATTGATGTTTATTTGTTAAGAATTAAACTGTCAGTGAGGATGTAGTGTTATTGATGTTTGTTTGTTAATAATTAAACTGTTAGTGAGGAGGTAGTGTTACTGATATTTATATTTTTATAATTAAACTATGAGTGAGGAGGTAGTGTTATTGATGTTTATTTGTTAATATTTATACTATCAGTGAGGAGGTAGTGTTATTTATGTATATTTTTTAATAATTAACTTTTAGTGAGGAGGTAGTGTTATTGGTGTTTATTTGTTAAGAATTAACTGTCAATGAGGATGTAGTGTTATTGATGTTTGTTTGTTAATAATTAAACTGTTAGTGAGGAGGTAGTGTTACTGATATTTATATTTTTATAATTAAGCTATGAGTGAGGAGGTAGTGTTATTGATGTTTATTTGTTAATAATTAAACTATCAGTGAGGAGGTAGTGTTATTGATGTTGTTTATTTGTTAATAATTAAACTGTTAGTGAGGAGGTAGTGTTATTGATGTTTATTTTTAATAATTAACTTTCAGTGAGGAGGTAGTGTTATTGATGTTTATTTGTTAATAATTAACTATCAGTGAGGAGGTAGTGTTATTGATGTTTATTTGTTAATATTAAACTATCAGTGAGGAGGTAGTGTTATTGATGTTTATTTGTTATAATTAAACTAATACAGTGAGGAGGTAGTGTTATTGATGTTTATTTGTTAACTATTAAACCGTCAGTGAGGAGGTAATGTTAGTTATTTTATTTGTTAATATTAAACCGTCAGTGAGGAGGTAGTGTTATTGATGTTTATTTGTTAATAATTAAACTGTCAGTGAGGAGGTAGTGTTATTGATGTTTATTTGTTAATAATTAAACTGTCAGTGAGGAGGTAGTGTTATTGATGTTTATTTGTTAACTATTAAACTATCAGTGAGGAGGTAGTGTTATTGATGTTTATTTGTTAATAATTAAACTATCAGTGAGGAGGTAGTGTTATTGATGTTTATTTGTTAATAATTAACTATCAGTGAGGTGTTATTGTTGTTGATGTTTGTTCAATAATTAAACTATCAGTGAGGAGGTAGTGTTATTGATATTTATTTTATCTATTAAAACTAAGTGTGAGGAGGAAGGTAGTGTTATTGATGTTTATTTGTTAATATTTAAACTATCAGTGAGGAGGTAGTGTTATTGATGTTTATTTGTTAACTATTAAACTGTCAGTGAGGAGGTAGTGTTATTGATACTTTCTATTTGTTAATAATTAAACTATCAAAGTGAGGAGGTAGTGTTATTGATGTTTATTTGTTAATAC
>NC_134834.1:124718666-124764970 GCF_004210375.1 Tachypleus tridentatus | reverse complement strand
ATGTGTAATAGAATTAGAATCAGATATTTACATGTAATAGAATTAGAATCAGATATTTACATGTGTAATAGAATAGAATCAGATATTTACATGTGTAATAGAATTAGAATCAGATATTTACATATGTAATAGAATTAGAATCAGATATTTACATGTGTAATAGAATTAGAATCAGATATTTACATGTGTAATAGAATTAGAATCAGATATTTACATATGTAATAGAATTAGAATCAGATATTTACATGTGTAATAGAATTAGAATCAGATATTTACATGTGTAATAGAATTAGAATCAGATATTTACATGTGTAATAGAATCACAATCAGATACTTACATATGTAATAGAATTAGAATCAGATATTTACATGTGTAATAGAATTAGATATTTACATATGTAATAGAATTAGAATCAGATATTTACATGTGTAATAGAATTAGAATCAGATATTTACATATGTAATAGAATTAGAATCAGATATTTACATGTGTAATAGAATTAGAATCAGATATTTACATATGTAATAGAATTAGAATCAGATATTTACATGTGTAATAGAATTAGAATCAGATATTTACATGTGTAATAGAATTAGAATCAGATATTTACATGTGTAATAGAATTAGAATCAGATATTTACATGTGTAATAGAATTAGAATCAGATATTTACATGTGTAATAGAATTAGAATCAGATATTTACATATGTAATAGAATTAGAATCAGATATTTACATGTGTAATAGAATTAGAATCAGATATTTACATATGTAATAGAATTAGAATCAGATATTTACATGTGTAATAGAATCACAATCAGATACTTACATATGTAATAGAATTGGAATCAGATATTTACATGTGTAAAAGATTTAGAATGAGATATTTACATGTGTAATAGAATTAGATATTTACATGTGTAATAGAGAATCAGATATTTACATGTGTAATAGAATTAGAATCAGATATTTACATATGTAATAGAATTAGAATCAGATATTTACATGTGTAATAGAATTAGAATCAGATATTTACATATGTAATAGAATTAGAATCAGATATTTACATATGTAATAGAATTAGAATCAGATATTTACATGTGTAATAGAATTAGAATCAGATATTTACATGTGTAATAGAATTAGAATCAGATATTTACATGTGTAATAGAATTAGAATCAGATATTTACATGTGTAATAGAATAGAATCAGATATTTACATGTAATAGAATTAGAATCAGATATTTACATGTGTAATAGAATTTAGAATCAGATATTTACATATGTAATAGAATTAGAATCAGATATTTACATGTGTAATAGAATTAGAATCAGATATTTACATGTGTAATAGAATTAGAATCAGATATTTACATATGTAATAGAATTAGAATCAGATATTTACATGTGTAATAGAATACATGTGTAATAGAATCAGATATTTACATATGTAATAGAATTAGAATCAGATATTTACATGTGTAATAGAATCAGAATCAGATATTTACATATGTAATAGAATTAGAATCAGATATTTACATGTGTAATAGAATTAGAATCAGATATTTACATATGTAATAGAATTAGAATCAGATATTTACATGTGTAATAGAATCAGAATCAGATATTTACATATGTAATATAATTAGAATCAGATATTTACATATGTAATAGAATTAGAATCAGATATTTACATATGTAATAGAATTAGAATCAGATATTTACATGTGTAATAGAATTAGAATCAGATATTTACATGTGTAATAGAATTAGAATCAGATATTTACATGTGTAATAGAGAATATTTACATATGTAATAGAATCAGATATTTACATATGTAATAGAATTAGAATCAGATATTTACATGTGTAATAGAATCAGATATTTACATATATGTAATAGAATGTGTAATAGAATCAGATATTTACATGTGTAATAGAATTAGAATCAGATATTTACATATGTAATAGAATTAGAATCAGATATTTACATATGTAATAGAATTAGAATCAGATATTTACATGTGTAATAGAATTAGAATCAGATATTTACATGTGTAATAGAATTAGAATCAGATATTTACATGTGTAATAGAATTAGAATCAGATATTTACATGTGTAATAGAATTAGAATCAGATATTTACATGTGTAATAGAATTAGAATCAGATATTTACATGTGTAATAGAATCAGAATCAGATATTTACATATGTAATAGAATTAGAATCAGATATTTACATGTGTAATAGAATTCAGAATCAGATATTTACATATGTACATAGAATTAGAATCAGATATTTACATATGTAATAGAATTAGAATCAGATATTTACATATGTAATAGAATTAGAATCAGATATTTACATATGTAATAGAATTAGAATCAGATATTTACATATGTAATAGAATTAGAATCAGATATTTACATGTGTAATAGAATTAGAATCAGATATTTACATGTGTAATAGAATCAGAATCAGATATTTAATGTGTAATAGAATAGAATCAGATATTTACATGTGTAATAGAATTAGAATCAGATATTTACATGTGTAATAGAATTAGAATCAGATATTTACATGTGTAATAGAATTAGAATCAGATATTTACATGTGTAATAGAATTAGAATCAGATATTTACATGTAATAGAATTAGAATCAGATATTTACATATGTAATAGAATTAGAATCAGATATTTACATGTGATATTTACATATGTAATAGAATCAGAATCAGATATTTACATATGTAATAGAATTAGAATCAGATATTTACATGTGTAATAGAATTAGAATCAGATATTTACATGTGTAATAGAATTAGAATCAGATATTTACATGTGTAATAGAATTAGAATCAGATATTTACATGTGTAATAGAATTAGAATCAGATATTTACATGTGTAGAATAGAATCAATATTTACATGTGTAATAGAATTAGAATCAGATATTTACATGTGTAATAGTAATCAGATATTTACATGTGTAATAGAATTAGAATCAGATATTTACATGAAGATATTTACATATGTAATAGAATTAGAATCAGATATTTACATGTGTAATAGAATTAGAATCAGATATTTACATGTGTAATAGAATTAGAATCAGATATTTACATAATGTAATAGAATAATAGAATCAGAATCAGATATTTACATATGTAATAGAATTCAGAATCAGATATTTACATGTAATAGAATTCAGGAATCAGATATTTACATGTGTAATAGAAGATATTTACATATGTAATAGAATTAGAATCAGATATTTACATGTGTAATAGAATCAGAATCAGATATTTACATATGTAATAGAATTAGAATCAGATATTTACATGTGTAATAGAATAGAATCAGATATTTACATATGTAATAGAATTAGAATCAGATATTTACAGTAATAGAATTAGAATATATTTACATGTGTAATAGAATTAGAATCAGATATTTACATGTGTAATAGAATTAGAATCAGATATTTACATTTGTAATAGAATTAGAATCAGATATTTACATATGTAATAGAATTAGAATCAGATATTTACATGTGTAATAGAATCAGAATCAGATATTTACATGTGTAATAGAATTAGAATCAGATATTTACATATGTAATACAATTAGAATCAGATATTTACATGTGTAATAGAATTAGAATCAGATATTTACATATGTAATAGAATAAGAATCAGATATTTACATGTGTAATAGAATTAGAATCAGATATTTACATATGTAATAGAATTAGAATCAGATATTTACATGTGTAATAGAATTAGAATCAGATATTTACATGTGTAATAGAATTAGAATCAGATATTTACATATGTAATAGAATTAGAATCAGATATTTACATGTGTAATAGAATCAGAATCAGATATTTACATATGTAATAGAATTAGAATCAGATATTTACATGTGTAATAGAATTAGAATCAGATATTTACATATGTAATAGAATTAGAATCAGATATTTACATATGTAATAGAATTAGAATCAGATATTTACATGTGTAATAGAATTAGAATCAGATATTTACATGTGTAATAGAATTAGAATCAGATATTTACATGTGTAATAGAATTAGAATCAGATATTTACATGTGTAATAGAATCAGAATCAGATACTTACATATGTAATAGAATTAGAATCAGATATTTACATGTGTAATAGAATTAGAATCAGATATTTACATATGTAATAGAATTAGAATCAGATATTTACATGTGTAATAGAATTAGAATCAGATATTTACATATGTAATAGAATTAGAATCAGATATTTACATGTGTAATAGAATCAGAATCAGATATTTACATATGTAATAGAATTAGAATCAGATATTTACATATGTAATAGAATAGAATCAGATATTTACATATGTAATAGAATTAGAATCAGATATTTACATGTGTAATAGAATTAGAATCAGATATTTACATATGTAATAGAATTAGAATCAGATATTTACATATGTAATAGAATTAGAACCAGATATTTACGTGTGTAATAGAATAAGAATCAGATATTTACATGTGTAATAGAATTAGAATCAGATATTTACATGTGTAATAGAATTAGAATCAGATATTTACATGTGTAATAGAATTAGAATCAGATATTTACATGTGTAATAGAATTAGAATCAGATATTTACATGTGTAATAGAATTAGAATCAGATATTTACATGTAATAGAATCAATACATAGTATCAGATATTTACATGTGTAATAGAATTAGAATCAGATATTTACATGTGTAATAGAATTAGAATCAGATATTTACATGTGTAATAGAATTAGAATCAGATATTTACATGTGTAATAGAATTAGAATCAGATATTTACATGTGTAATAGAATTAGAATCAGATATTTACATATGTAATAGAATTAGAATCAGATATTTACATGTGTAATAGAATTAGAATCAGATATTTACATATGTAATAGAATTAGAATCAGATATTTACATGTGTAATAGAATTAGAATCAGATATTTACATATGTAATAGAATTAGAATCAGATATTTACATATGTAATAGAATTAGAATCAGATATTTACATGTGTAATAGAATTAGAATACATATTTATGTAATAGAATTAGAATCAGATATTTACATGTGTAATAGAATTAGAATCAGATATTTACATATGTAATAGAATTAGAATCAGATATTTACATATGTGTAATTAGAATCAGATATTTACATATGTAATAGAATTATTCAGATATTTACATGTGTAATAGAATTAGAATCAGATATTTACATGTGTAATAGAATGTAGAATCAGATATTTACATATGTAATAGAATTAGAATCAAATATTTATATATGTAATAGAATTAGAATCAGTTATTTACATATGTAATAGAATTAGAATAAGATATTTACCTGTGTAATAGAATTGGAATCAGATATTTACATGTGTAATAGAATTAGAATCAGATATTTACATGTGTAATAGAATTAGAATCAGATATTTACATATGTAATAGAATCAGAATCAGATATTTACATATGTAATAGAATTAGAATCAGATATTTACATGTGTAATAGAATCAGAATCAGATATTTACATGTGTAATAGAATTAGAATCAGATATTTACATGTGTAATAGAATTAGAATCAGATATTTACATATGTAATAGAATTAGAATCAGATATTTACATGTGTAATAGAATCAGAATCAGATATTTACATGTGTAATAGAATTAGAATCAGATATTTACATGTGTAATAGAATTAGAATCAGATATTTACATGTGTAATAGAATTAGAATCAGATATTTACATGTGTAATAGAATTAGAATCAGATATTTACATGTAATAGAATTAGAATCAGATATTTACATGTGTAATAGAATTAGAATCAGATATTTACATGTGTAATAGAATTAGAATCAGATATTTACATATGTAATAGAATTAGAATCAGATATTTACATGTGTAATAGAATTAGAATCAGATATTTACATGTGTAATAGAATTAGAATCAGATATTTACATATGTAATAGAATTAGAATCAGATATTTACATGTGTAATAGAATTAGAATCAGATATTTACATATGTAATAGAATTAGAATCAGATATTTACATGTGTAATAGAATTAGAATCAGATATTTACATATGTAATAGAATTAGAATCAGATATTTACATATGTAATAGAATTAGAATCAGATATTTACATGTGTAATAGAATTAGAATCAGATATTTACATATGTAATAGAATTAGAATCAGATATTTACATGTGTAATAGAATTAGAATCAGATATTTACATGTGTAATAGAATTAGAATCAGATATTTACATGTGTAATAGGTAGAATCAGATATTTACATGTGTAATAGAATTAGAATCAGATATTTACATGTGTAATAGAATTAGAATCAGATATTTACATGTGTAATAGAATAGAATCAGATATTTACATGTGTAATAGAATCAGAATCAGATATTTACATGTGTAATAGAATTAGAATCAGATATTTACAGTGTAATAGAATTAAAATCAGATATTTCACATATGTAATAGAATTAGAATAAGATATTTACATATGTAATAGAATTAGAATCAGATATTTATATATGTAATAGAATTAGAATCAGATATCTTACATATGTAACAGAATTCAGAATTACAGATATTTTAGTGCAGTAATAGAATTAGAATCAGATATTTACATATGCAATACAGAATTAGAATCAGATATTTACATGTGTAAGTACAATTAGTAATCAGATTATATACATATGTAATAGAATTAGAATCAGATATTTACATATGTAATACAGAATTAGAATCAGATATTTACATGTGTAATAGAATCACAATCAGATATTTACATTTGTAATAGAATCACAATCATATATTTACATGTGTAATAGAATTAGAATCAGATATTTACATATGTAATAGAATCAGAATCAGATATTTAAATATGTGATAGAATCAGAATCAGATATTTACATGTGTAATAGAACTAGATATTTATATGTGTAATAGAATTAGAATCAGATATTTACATGTATAATAGAATTAGAATCAGATACTGTAATAGAATTAGAATCATATACATGTGTACAAAACAATCAGATATTTACGCATAGAAATCAACCATGCACATAGAATAAACGATGTATCTGCAAATATTAGAAACAGATATTTACATATGTGTAATAGAATCACAATCAGATATTTATATGTGTAATAGAATCAAAATCGGATATTTACATATGTAATAGAATTAGAATCAGATATTTACATGTGTAATAGAATTAGAAACAGATATTTACATGTGTATGAGAATCAGAATCAGAATATTTACATGTGTAATAGAATTAGAAACAGATATTTACATGTGTTGTAGAATTAGAATCAGATATTTACATGTATAATAGAATCACAAATCATATATTTACATTTGTAATAGAATTAGAATCAGATATTTACATGTGTAATAGAATTGGAATCAGATATTTACATCTGTAACAGAATTAGAATCAGATATTTACATGTGTAATAGAATTAGAATCAGATATTTACATGTGTAATAGAATTAGAATCAGATATTTACATGTGTAATAGAATTAGACTCAGATATTTACACATATAATAGAATTAGAATCAGATATTTACATTTGTAATAGAATTAGAATCAGATATATTTATCTGTAATAGAATCACATTAGATACGTATATATGTAATAAAATTAGAATCAGATGTGTATATGTGTAATAGAACCAGATATTTACATATGTAATAGAATTAGAACTCAGATATTTAATAATGTATACTAGAATTAGAATCAGATATTTACATGTGTAATGAAATTAGAATCAGATATTTACATGTGTAATAGTATTAGAAAAAGATATATTTACATGTGTAATAGAATTAGAATCAGATATTTACATGTATAGAATTAGAATCAGATATTCACATATGTAATAGAATTAGAATCAGATATTTACATATGTAATAGAATTAGAATCGGATATTTACATATGTAACAGAATAAGAATCAGATATTTACATATGTAACAGAATTAGAATCAGATATTTACATATGTAATAGAATTAGAATCAGATATTTACATAAGTAACAGAATTTAAATCAGATATTTACATATGTAATAGAATCAGAATCAGATATTTACATCTGTAACAAAATCACAATCAGATACGTATATGTAACAAAAATTAGAATCAGATATTTACATATGTAATAAATTAGAACTAGATATTTACATGTGTAATAGAATTAGAATCACATATTTACATGTGTAATAGAATCAGAATCAGATATTTACATGTGTAATAGAATCAGAATCAGATATTTACATGTGTAATAGAATTAGAATCAGATATTTACATTAGTAATAGAATTAAAGTCAGATATTTACATGTGTAATAGAATCAGAATCAGATATTTACATGTAATAGAATAAAAATCAGATATTTACATATGTAATAGAATTAGAATAAGATATTTACATGTGTAATAGAATCAGAATCATTTACATACATATGTAATAGAATTAGAATCAGATATTTACATATGTAATAGAATTAGAAACAGATATTTACATGTAATAGAATTAGAATCAGATATTTACATGTGTAACAGAATCACAATCAGATACGTATATATGTAATAGAATTAGAATCAGATATATACATGTGTAATAGAACTAGATATTTTACATATGTAATAGAATTAGAATACATGTTTACATGTGTAATAGAATCAAATATTTACATATGTAACAGAATCAGAATCAGATATTTACATTTGTAATAGAATTACAATCAGATATTTACATATGTAATAGAATTAGAATCAGATATTTATGTATAATAGAATCAGAATCAGATATATTTAAATATGTGATAGAATCAGAATCAGATATTTACATGTGTAATAGAATTAGACTCAGATATTTATATATGTAATAGAATTAGAATCAGATATTTACATGTGTAATAGAATTAGAATCAGATATTTACATGTGTAATAGAATTAGAATCAGATATTTTATATGTGTAATAGAATTAGAATCAGATATTTACATGTGTAATAGAATTAGAATCAGATATTTACATGCATAGAATTACAAAAAAAGATATTTACATATGTAATAGAATTAGAATCAGATACTATGTACAGAATTAGAATCAGATATTTACATGTACAGAATTAGAAACAGATATTTACATGTGTAATAGAATTAGAATCAGATATTTACATGTGTAATAGAATCAGAATCAGATATTTACATTTGTAATAGAATCAGAATCAGATATTTACATATGTAATAGAATTAGAATCAGATATTTACATATGTAATAGAATTAGAATCAGATATTTACATATGTAATAGAATTAGAAACAGATATTTACATGTGTAATAGAATTAGAATCAGATATTTATATGTAATAGAATCACAATCATATATTTACATGTTATAATAGAATTAGAATCAGATATTTACATGTGTAATAGAATTAGAATCAGATATTTACATCTGTAATAGAATTAGAATCAGATATTTACATGTGTAATAGAATTAGAATCGAATATATTACATATGTAACAGAATTAGAATCAGATATTTACATATGTAACAGAATTAGAATTATATATTTACATATGTACAGAATTAGAATCAGATATTTACATGTGTAAATAGAATTAGAATCAGATATTTACATGTGTAATAGAATCAGAAATCAGATACTTACATATGTAACAGAATTAGAATCAGATATTTACATGTGTAATAGATATTTAGAATCAGAATTAGATCTACATATGTATCTAGAGTTAGAATCAGATATTTACATATGTAATAGAATTAGAATCAGATATTTACATGTGTAATAGAATTAGAATCAGATATTTACATGTGTAATAGAATCAGAATCAGATATTTACATTATGTTGACAGAATCACAGAATCAGATATTTACATGTGTAATAGAATTAGAATCAGATATTTACATGTGTAGAATAGAATCAATATTTACATGTATGTAATAGAATTAGAATCAGATATTTACATGTGTAATAGAATTAGAATCAGATATTTACATGTGTAATAGAATTAGAATCAGATATTTACATGTGTAATAGAATTAGAATCAGATATTTACATGTGTAATAGAATTAGAATCAGATATTTACATATGTAATAGAATTAGAATCAGATATTTACATGTGTAATAGAATTAGAATCAGATATTTACATTATGTAATAGAATAAGAATCAGATATTTACATGTGTAATAGAATTAGAATCAACAGATATTTACATATGTAATAGAATTAGAATCAGATATTTACATGTGTAATAGAATTAGAATCAGATATTTACATATGTAATAGAATTAGAATCAGATATTTACATGTGTAATAGAATTAGAATCAGATATTTACGTATGTAATAGAATTAGAATCAGATATTTACATGTGTAATAGAATCACAATCAGATATTTACATTTGTAATAGAATTAGAATCAGATATTTACATGTGTAATAGAATTAGAATCAGATATTTACATATGTAATAGAATTAGAATCAGATATTTACATGTGTAATAGAATTAGAATCAGATATTTACATATGTAATAGAATTAGAATCAGATATTTACATGTGTAATAGAATTAGAATCAGATATTTACATGTGTAATAGAATTAGAATCAGATATTTACATGTGTAATAGAATTAGAATCAGATATTTACATATGTAATAGAATTAGAATCAGATATTTACATATGTAATAGAATTAGAATCAGATATTTACATGTGTAATAGAATTAGAATCAGATATTTACATATGTAATAGAATTAGAATCAGATATTTACATGTGTAATAGAATTAGAATCAGATATTTACATATGTAATAGAATTAGAATCAGATATTTACATGTGTAATAGAATTAGAATCAGATATTTACATGTGTAATAGAATTAGAATCAGATATTTACATGTGTGTAATAGAATAGAATCAGATATTTACATATGTAATAGAATTAGAATCAGATATTTACATGTGTAATAGAATTAGAATCAGATATTTACATGTGTAATAGAATTAGAATCAGATATTTACATATGTAATAGAATTAGAATCAGATATTTACATGTGTAATAGAATTAGAATCAGATATTTACATATGTAATAGAATTAGAATCAGATATTTACATATGTAATAGAATTAGAATCAGATATTTACATATGTAATAGAATCAGAATCAGATATTTACATATGTAATAGAATCAGAATCAGATATTTACATATGTAATAGAATTAGAATCAGATATTTACATGTGTAATAGAATTAGAATCAGATATTTACATATGTAATAGAATCAGAATCAGATATTTACATGTGTAATAGATATTTAATTAGAATCAGATATTTACATGTAATAGAATTAGAATCAGATATTTACATGTGTAATAGAATTAGAATCAGATATTTACATATGTAATAGAATTAGAATCAGATATTTACATATGTAATAGAATTAGAATCAGATATTTACATATGTAATAGAATTAGAATCAGATATTTACATGTGTAATAGAAATACAATCAGATATTTACATGTGTAATAGAATTAGAATCAGATATTTACATGTGTAATAGAATTAGAATCAGATATTTACATGTGTAATAGAATTAGAATCAGATATTTACATGTGTAATAGAATTAGAATCAGATATTTACATGTGTAATAGAATTAGAATCAGATATTTACATGTGTAATAGAATTAGAATCAGATATTTACATATGTAATAGAATCAGAATCAGATATTTACATATGTAATAGAATTAGAATCAGATATTTACATGTGTAATAGAATTAGAATCAGATATTTACATATGTAATAGAATTAGAATCAGATATTTACATGTGTAATAGAATCAGAAACAGATATTTACATATGTAATAGAATTAGAATCAGATATTTACATGTGTAATAGAATTAGAATCAGATATTTACATGTGTAATAGAATTAGAATCAGATATTTACATGTGTAATAGAATTAGAATCAGATATTTACATGTGTAATAGAATTAGAATCAGATATTTACATGTGTAAGATAGAATTAGAATCAGATATTTACATGTGTAATAGAATTAGAATCAGATATTTACATGTGTATGAATTAGAATAGAATAAATTAGAATCAGATATTTACATGTGTAATAGAATTAGAATCAGATATTTACATGTGTAATAGAATTAGAATCAGATATTTACATGTGTAATAGAATCAGAATCAGATATTTACATGTGTAATAGAATTAGAATCAGATATTTACATGTGTAATAGAATTAGAATCAGATATTTACATATGTAATAGAATTAGAATCAGATATTTACATGTGTAATAGAATTAGAATCAGATATTTACATGTGTAATAGAATTAGAATCAGATATTTACATGTGTAATAGAATTAGAATCAGATATTTACATGTGTAATAGAATTAGAATCAGATATTTACATATGTAATAGAATTAGAATCAGATATTTACATGTGTAATAGAATTAGAATCAGATATTTACATATGTAATAGAATTAGAATCAGATATTTACATGTGTAATAGAATTAGAATCAGATATTTACATATGTAATAGAATTAGAATCAGATATATGTAATAGAATTAGAATCAGATATTTACATATTTGTAATAGAATCAGAATCAGATATTTACATGTGTAATAGAATTAGAATCAGATATTTACATGTGTAATAGAATTAGAATCAGATATTTACATATGTAATAGAATTAGAATCAGATATTTACATATGTAATAGAATTAGAATCAGATATTTACATATGTAATAGAATTAGAATCAGATATTTACATGTGTAATAGAATTAGAATCAGATATTTACATATGTAATAGAATTAGAATCAGATATTTACATGTGTAATAGAATTAGAATCAGATATTTACATATGTAATAGAATTAGAATCAGATATTTACATATGTAATAGAATTAGAATCAGATATTTATATGTGTAATAGAATTAGAATCAGATATTTTACATATGTAATAGAATTAGAATCAGATATTTACATGTGTAATAGAATTAGAATCAGATATTTACATGTGTAATAGAATTAGAATCAGATATTTACATGTGTAATAGAATTAGAATCAGATATTTACATGTGTAATAGAATTAGAATCAGATATTTACATGTGTAATAGAATCAGATATTTACATGTAATAGAATTAGAATCAGATATTTACATATGTAATAGAATTAGAATCAGATATTTACATATGTAATAGAATTAGAATCAGATATTTACATATGTAATAGAATTAGAATCAGATATTTACATGTGTAATAGAATTAGAATCAGATATTTACATATGTAATAGAATTAGAATCAGATATTTACATCTGTAATAGAATTAGAATCAGATATTTACATATGTAATCAGAATATTTACATTTGTAATCAGATATTTACATATGTAATAGAATTAGAATCAGATATTTACATGTGTAATAGAATTAGAATCAGATATTTACATATGTAATAGAATCAGAATCAGATATTTACATGTGTAATAGAATTAGAATCAGATATTTACATGTGTAATAGAATTAGAATCAGATATTTACATGTAATAGAATTAGAATCAGATATTTACATGTGTAATAGAATTAGAATCAGATATTTACATGTGTAATAGAATTAGAATCAGATATTTACATATGTAATAGAATTAGAATCAGATATTTACATGTGTAATAGAATTAGAATCAGATATTTACATATGTAATAGAATTAGAATCAGATATTTACATGTGTGTAATAGAATTAGAATCAGATATTTACATATGTAATAGAATTAGAATCAGATATTTACATGTGTAATAGAATTAGAATCAGATATTTACATATGTAATAGAATTAGAATCAGATATTTACATGTGTAATAGAATTAGAATCAGATATTTACATATGTAATAGAATTAGAATCAGATATTTACATATGTAATAGAATTAGAATCAGATATTTATGTGTAATAGTTAGAATCAGATATTTAGAATCAGATATTTACATGTGTAATAGAATTAGAATCAGATATTTACATGTGTAATAGAATTAGAATCAGATATTTACATGTGTAATAGAATTAGAATCAGATATTTACATGTGTAATAGAATTAGAATCAGATATTTACATATGTAATAGAATTAGAATCAGATATTTACATGTGTAATAGAATTAGAATCAGATATTTACATATGTAATAGAATTAGAATCAGATATTTACATATGTAATAGAATTAGAATCAGATATTTACATGTGTAATAGAATTAGAATCAGATATTTACATGTAATAGAATTAGAATCAGATATTTACATGTGTAATAGAATCAGAATCAGATATTTACATGTGTAATAGAATTAGAATCAGATATTTACATGTGTAATAGAATTAGAATCAGATATTTACATATGTAATAGAATTAGAATCAGATATTTACATGTGTAATAGAATTAGAATCAGATATTTACATGTGTAATAGAATTAGAATCAGATATTTACATGTGTAATAGAATTTACATGTAATAATCAGATATTTACATATGTAATAGAATTAGAATCAGATATTTACATGTGTAATAGAATCAGATATTTACATATGTAATAGAATTAGAATCAGATATTTACATGTGTAATAGAATTAGAATCAGATATTTACATGTGTAATAGAATTAGAATCAGATATTTACATGTGTAATAGAATTAGAATCAGATATTTACATGTGTAATAGAATTAGAATCAGATATTTACATATGTAATAGAATTAGAATCAGATATTTACATATGTAATAGAATTAGAATCAGATATTTACATGTGTAATAGAATTAGAATCAGATATTTACATGTGTAATAGAATTAGAATCAGATATTTACATGTAATAGAATTAGAATCAGATATTTATGTAATAGAATTAGAATCAGATATTTACATGTGTAATAGAATTAGAATCAGATATTTACATATGTAATAGAATTAGAATCAGATATTTACATGTGTAATAGAATTAGAATCAGATATTTACATATGTAATAGAATTAGAATCAGATATTTACATGTGTAATAGAATTAGAATCAGATATTTACATATGTAATAGAATTAGAATCAGATATTTACATGTGTAATAGAATCAGAATCAGATATTTATATATGTAATAGAATTAGAATCAGATATTTACATGTGTAATAGAGAATTAGATATTTACATATGTAATAGAATTAGAATCAGATATTTACATGTGTAATAGAATTAGAATCAGATATTTACATATGTAATAGAATTAGAATCAGATATTTACATGTGTAATAGAATTAGAATCAGATATTTACATGTGTAATAGAATTAGAATCAGATATTTACATATGTAATAGAATTAGAATCAGATATTTACATGTGTAATAGAATTAGAATCAGATATTTACATATGTAATAGAATCAGATATTTACATGTGTAATAGAATTAGAATCAGATATTTACATGTGTATGTGTAGAATTAGAATCAGATATTTACATATGTAATAGAATCAGATATTTACATGTGTAATAGAATTAGAATCAGATATTTACATGTGTAATAGAATTAGAATCAGATATTTACATATGTAATAGAATTAGAATCAGATATTTACATATGTAATAGAATCAGAATCAGATATTTACATATGTAATAGAATTAGAATCAGATATTTACATGTGTAATAGAATTAGATATTTACATATGTAATAGAATTAGAATCAGATATTTACATGTGTAATAGAATTAGAATCAGATATTTACATGTGTAATAGAATTAGAATCAGATATTTACATGTGTAATAAAATGAGAATCAGATATTTACATGTGTAATAGAATTAGAATCAGATATTTACATGTGTAATAGAATTAGAATCAGATATTTACATATGTAATACAATTAGAATCAGATATTTACATGTGTAATAGAATTAGAATTAGATATTTACATGTGTAATAGAATCAGAATCAGATATTTACATCTGTAATAGAATTAGAATCAGAGATTTACATGTGTAATAGAATTAGAATCAGATATTTACATGTGTAATAGAATTAGAATCAGATATTTACATGTGTAATAGAATTAGAATCAGATATATTTACATATGTAATAGAATTAGAATCAGATATTTACATGTGTAATAGAATCAGAATCAGATATTTACATTTGTAATAGAATTAGAATCAGATATTTACATGTGTATATAGAATCAGATATTTACATATGTAATAGAATCAGAATCAGATATTTACATGTGTAATAGAATTAGAATCAGATATTTACATGTGTAATAGAATTAGAATGAGATATTTACATATGTAATAGAATTAGAATCAGATATTTACATATGTAATAGAATTAGAATCAGATATTTACATTTGTAATAGAATTAGAATCAGATATTTACATGTGTAATAGAATCAGAATCAGATATTTATATATTTAATAGAATTAGAATCAGATATTCACATGGGTAATAGAAGTAGATATTTACATATGTAATAGAATTAGAATCAGATATTTACATGTGTAATAGAATTAGAATCAGATATTTACATTTGTCATAGAATCAGAATCAGATATTTACATGTGTAATAGAATTAGAATCAGATATTTACATATGTAATAGAATTAGAATCAGATATTTACATGTGTAATAGAATTAGAATCAGATATTTACATGTGTAATAGAATCAGAATCAGATATTTACATATGTAATAGAATTAGAATCAGATATTTACATATGTAATAGAATTAGAATCAGATATTTACATGTGTAATAGAATCAGAATCAGATATTTACATATGTAATAGAATCAGAATCAGATATTTACATGTGTAATAGAATTAGAATCAGATATTTACATTAGTAATAGAATTAGAATCAGATATTTACATGTGTAATAGAATCAGAATCAGATATTTACATGTGTAATAGAATTAAATCAGATATTTACATATGTAATAGAATTAGAATCAGATATTTACATGTGTAATAGAATCGAATCAGATATTTACATATGTAATAGAATTAGAATCAGATATTTACATGTGTAATAGAATTAGAATCAGATATTTACATGTGTAATAGAATTAGAATCAGATATTTACATGTGTAATAGAATTAGAATCAGATATTTACATATGTAATAGAATTAGAATCAGATATTTACATGTGTAATAGAATTAGAATCAGATATTTACATGTGTAATAGAATTAGAATCAGATATTTACATATGTAATAGAATTAGAATCAGATATTTACATGTAATAGAATTAGAATCAGATATTTACATGTGTAATAGAATTAGAATCAGATATTTACATGTGTAATAGAATCAGAATCAGATATTTACATTTGTAATAGAATTAGAATCAGATATTTACATGTGTAATAGAATTAGAATCAGATATTTACATGTGTAATAGAATTAGAATCAGATATTTACATGTGTAATAGAATTAGAATCAGATATTTACATATGTAATAGAATTAGAATCAGATATTTACATATGTAATAGAATTAGAATCAGATATTTACATGTGTAATAGAATTAGAATCAGATATTTACATGTGTAATAGAATCAGAATCAGATATTTACATAATAGAATTAGAATCAGAATTTTATATGTAATAGAATCAGATATTTACATATGTAATAGAAATAGAATCAGATATTTACATGTGTAATAGAATTAGAATCAGATATTTACATGTGTAATAGAATTAGAATCAGATATTTACATGTGTAATAATAGAATCAGATATTTACATGTAATAGAATAGAATCAGATATTTACATGTGTAATAGAATTAGAATCAGATATTTACATGTGTAATAGAATTAGAATCAGATATTTACATGTGTAATAGAATTAGAATCAGATATTTACATGTGTAATAATTAGAATCAGATATTTACATATGTAATAGAATTAGAATCAGATATTTACATGTGTAATAGAATTAGAATCAGATATTTACATGTGTAATAGAATTAGAATCAGATATTTACATATGTAATAGAATTAGAATCAGATATTTACATATGTAATAGAATTAGAATCAGATATTTACATATGTAATAGAATTAGAATCAGATATTTACATATGTAATAGAATTAGAATCAGATATTTACATATGTAATAGAATTAGAATCAGATATTTACATGTGTAATAGAATCAGAATCAGATATTTACATATGTAATAGAATTAGAATCAGATATTTACATGTGTAATAGAACTAGATATTTACATATGTAATAGAATTAGAATCAGATATTTACATGTGTAATAGAATCAGAATCAGATATTTACATATGTAATAGAATTAGAATCAGATATTTACATGTGTAATAGAATTAGAATCAGATATTTACATTGTAATAGAATTAGAATCAGATATTTACATGTGTAATAGAATTAGAATCAGATATTTACATGTGTAATAGAATAAAATCAGATATTTACATATGTAATAGAATTAGAATCAGATATTTACATGTGTAATAGAATCAGATATTTACATATGTAATAGAATTAGAATCAGATATTTACATGTGTAATAGAATCAGAATCAGATATTTACATATGTAATAGAATTAGAATCAGATATTTACATATGTAATAGAATCAGAATCAGATATTTACATATGTAATAGAATCAGAATCAGATATTTACATGTGTAATAGAATCAGATATTTACATATGTAATAGAATTAGAATCAGATATTTACATGTATAATAGAATTAGAATCAGATATTTACATGTGTAATAGAATTAGAATCAGATATTTATATGTAATAGAATTAGAATCAGATATTTACATGTGTAATAGAATTACAAAAGATATTTACATATGTAATAGAATTAGAATCAGATATTTACATGTGTAATAGAATTAGAATCAGATATTTACATGTGTAATAGAATTAGAATCAGATATTTACATGTGTAATAGAATTAGAATCAGATATTTACATGTGTAATAGAATTAGAATCAGATATTTACATGTGTAATAGAATTAGAATCAGATATTTACATATGTAATAGAATTAGAATCAGATATTTACATGTGTAATAGAATTAGAATCAGATATTTACATGTGTAATAGAATTAGAATCAGATATTTACATGTGTAATAGAATCAGATATTTACATATGTAATAGAATTAGAATCAGATATTTACATGTGTAATAGAATTAGAATCAGATATTTACATGTGTAATAGAATTAGAATCAGATATTTACATGTGTAATAGAATTAGAATCAGATATTTACATGTGTAATAGAATCAGAATCAGATATTTATATATGTAATAGAATTAGAATCAGATATTTACATGTGTAATAGAATCAGATATTTACATATGTAATAGAATTAGAATCAGATATTTACATGTGTAATAGAATTAGAATCAGATATTTACATGTGTAATAGAATTAGAATCAGATATTTACATGTGTAATAGAATTAGAATCAGATATTTACATGTGTAATAGAATTAGAATCAGATATTTACATATGTAATAGAATTACAATCAGATATTTACATGTGTAATAGAATTAGAATCAGATATTTACATGTGTAATAGAATTAGAATCAGATATTTACATAGTAATAGAATTAAAGTCAGATATTTACATGTGTAATAGAATCAGAATCAGATATTTACATATGTAATAGAATTAGAATCAGATATTTACATGTGTAATAGAATTAGAATCAGATATTTACATGTGTAATAGAATTAGAATCAGATATTTACATGTGTAATAGAATTAGAATCAGATATTTACATGTGTAATAGAATTAGAATCAGATATTTACATGTGTAATGGAATCAGATATTTACATGTGTAATAGAATCAGATATTTACATATGTAATAGAATCAGAATCAGATATTTACATGTGTAATAGAATCAGAATCAGATATTTACATGTGTAATAGAATCAGAATCAGATATTTACATGTGTAATAGAATCAGAATCAGATATTTACATATGTAATAGAATTAGAATCAGATATTTACATGTGTAATAGAATTAGAATCAGATATTTACATGTGTAATAGAATTAGAATCAGATATTTACATGTGTAATAGAATCAGATATTTACATATGTAATAGAATTAGAATCAGATATTTACATGTGTAATAGAATTAGAATCAGATATTTACATGTGTAATAGAATTAGAAACAGATATTTACATATGTAATAGAATTAGAATCAGATATTTACATGTGTAATAGAATTAGAATCAGATATTTACATGTGTAATAGAATTAGAATCAGATATTTACATGTGTAATAGAATTAGAATCAGATATTTACATGTGTAATAGAATTAGAATCAGATATTTACATATGTAATAGAATCAGATATTTACATGTGTAATAGAATTAGAATCAGATATTTACATATGTAATAGAATTAGAATCAGATATTTACATGTGTAATAGAATTAGATATTTACATATGTAATAGAATTAGAATCAGATATTTACATGTGTAATAGAATTAGAATCAGATATTTACATGTGTAATAGAATTAGAATCAGATATTTACATGTGTAATAGAATCAGAATCAGATATTTACATATGTAATAGAATTAGAATCAGATATTTACATATGTAATAGAATCAGAATCAGATATTTACATATGTAATAGAATTAGAATCAGATATTTACATGTGTAATAGAATAGATATTTACATATGTAATAGAATCAGAATCAGATATTTACATGTGTAATAGAATTAGAATCAGATATTTACATGTGTAATAGAATTAGAATCAGATATTTACATGTGTAATAGAATTAGAATCAGATATTTACATGTGTAATAGAATTAGAATCAGATATTTACATGTGTAATAGAATTAGAATCAGATATTTACATATGTAATAGAATTAGAATCAGATATTTACATGTGTAATAGAATTAGAATCAGATATTTACATATGTAATAGAATTAGAATCAGATATTTACATGTGTAATAGAATTAGAATCAGATATTTACATGTGTAATAGAATTAGAATCAGATATTTACATGTGTAATAGAATTAGAATCAGATATTTACATGTGTGTAGAATTAGAATCAGATATTTACATATGTAATAGAATCAGATATTTACATGTGTAATAGAATTAGAATCAGATATTTACATGTGTAATAGAATTAGAATCAGATATTTACATATGTAATAGAATCAGTATCAGATATATACATATGTAATAGAATCAGAATCAGATATTTACATGTGTAATAGAACTAGATATTTACATATGTAATAGAATTAGAATCAGATATTTATTTACATGTATAATAGAATTAGAATCAGATATTTACATGTGTAATAGAATTAGAATCAGATATTTACATGTGTAATAGAATTAGAATCAGATATTTACATGTGTAATAGAATTAGAATCAGATATTTACATGTGTAATAGAATTAGAAAAAGATATTTACATGTGTAATAGAATTAGAATCAGATATTTACATGTGTAATAGAATCAGAATCAGATATTTACATGTGTAATAGAATTAGAATCAGATATTTACATGTGTAATAGAATTAGAATCAGATATTTACATGTGTAATAGAATTAGAATCAGATATTTACATGTGTAATAGAATTAGAATCAGATATTTACATATGTAATAGAATTAGAATCAGATATTTACATGTGTAATAGAATTAGAATCAGATATTTACATGTGTAATAGAATTAGAATCAGATATTTACATGTGTAATAGAATCAGAATCAGATATTTACATTTGTAATAGAATTAGAATCAGATATTTACATGTGTAATAGAATCAGATATTTACATCTGTAATAGAATCAGAATCAGATATTTACATGTGTAATAGAATTAGAATCAGATATTTACATGTGTAATAGAATTAGAATCAGATATTTACATATGTAATAGAATTAGAATCAGATATTTACATATATAATAGAATTAGAATCAGATATTTACATATGTAATAGAATTAGAATCAGATATTTACATGTGTAATAGAATCACAATCAGATATTTATATATGTAATAGAATTAGAATCAGATATTTATATGTGTAATAGAACTAGATATTTACATATGTAATAGAATTAGAATCAGATATTTACATGTGTAATAGAATTAGAATCAGATATTTACATGTGTAATAGAATTAGAATCAGATATTTACATGTGTAATAGAATTAGAATCAGATATTTACATGTGTAATAGAATTAGAATCAGATATTTACATATGTAATAGAATTAGAATCAGATATTTACATATGTAATAGAATTAGAATCAGATATTTACATGTGTAATAGAATTAGAATCAGATATTTACATATGTAATAGAATTAGAATCAGATATTTACATATGTAATAGAATTAGAATCAGATATTTACATATGTAATAGAATTAGAATCAGATATTTACATGTGTAATAGAATCACAATCAGATACTTACATATGTAATAGAATTAGAATCAGATATTTACATGTGTAATAGAACTAGATATTTACATATGTAATAGAATTAGAATCAGATATTTACATGTGTAATAGAATCAGAATCAGATATTTACATATGTAATAGAATCAGAATCAGATATTTACATGTGTAATAGAATTAGAATCAGATATTTACATTGTAATAGAATTAAAGTCAGATATTTACATGTGTAATAGAATCAGAATCAGATATTTACATGTGTAATAGAATTAAAATCAGATATTTACATATGTAATAGAATTAGAATCAGATATTTACATGTGTAATAGAATCAGATATTTACATATGTAATAGAATTAGAATCAGATATTTACATGTGTAATAGAATTAGAATCAGATATTTACATGTGTAATAGAATTAGAATCAGATATTTACATGTGTAATAGAATTAGAATCAGATATTTACATGTGTAGTACAATTAGAATCAGATATATACATATGTAATAGAATCAGATATTTACATCTGTAATAGAATCAGAATCAGATATTTACATGTGTAATAGAATTAGAATCAGATATTTACATGTGTAATAAGAGAATCAGATATTTACATGTGTAATAGAATTAGAATCAGATATTTACATGTGTAATAGAATCAGAATCAGATATTTACATGTGTAATAGAATCAGAATCAGATATTTACATATGTAATAGAATTAGAATCAGATATTTACATATGTAATAGAATCAGAATCAGATATTTACATATGTAATAGAATCAGAATCAGATATTTACATGTGTAATAGAATTAGAATCAGATATTTACATATGTAATAGAATTAGAATCAGATATTTACATGTGTAATAGAATTAGAATCAGATATTTACATGTGTAATAGAATTAGAATCAGATATTTACATGTGTAATAGAATTAGAATCAGATATTTACATGTGTAATAGAATTAGAATCAGATATTTACATGTGTAATAGAATTAGAATCAGATATTTACATATGTAATAGAATTAGAATCAGATATTTACATGTGTAATAGAATTAGAATCAGATATTTACATAGAATGTAATAGAATTAGAATCAGATATTTACATGTGTAATAGAATTAGAATCAGATATTTACATGTGTAATAGAATTAGAATCAGATATTTACATGTGTAATAGAATTAGAATCAGATATTTACATATGTAATAGAATTAGAATCAGATATTTACATGTGTAATAGAATTAGAATCAGATATTTACATGTGTAATAGAATTAGAATCAGATATTTACATGTGTAATAGAATCAGAATCAGATATTTACATTTGTAATAGTGAATCAGATATTTACATGTGTAATAGTATCAGATATTTACATGTGTAATAGAATCAGAATCAGATATTTACATGTGTAATAGAATCAGAATCAGATATTTACATGTGTAATAGAATTAGAATCAGATATTTACATATGTAATAGAATTAGAATCAGATATTTACATATGTAATAGAATTAGAATCAGATATTTACATTTGTAATAGAATTAGAATCAGATATTTACATGTGTAATAGAATCAGAATCAGATATTTACATATGTAATAGAATTAGAATCAGATATTTACATGTGTAATAGAACTAGATATTTACATATGTAATAGAATTAGAATCAGATATTTACATGTGTAATAGAATTAGAATCAGATATTTACATGTGTAATAGAATTAGAATCAGATATTTACATGTGTAATAGAATTAGAATCAGATATTTACATGTGTAATAGAATTAGAATCAGATATTTACATGTGTAATAGAATAGAATCAGATATTTACATGTGTAATAGAATTAGAATCAGATATTTACATGTGTAATAGAATCAGATATTTACATATGTAATAGAATTAGAATCAGATATTTACATGTGTAATAGAATTAGAATCAGATATTTACATGTGTAATAGAATTACAAACAGATATTTACATATGTAATAGAATTGGAATCAGATATCTACATGTGTAATAGAATTAGAATCAGATATTTACATATGTAATAGAATTAGAATCAGATATTTACATATACAGTGGAATTAGAATCAGATATTTACATATGTAATAGAATTAGAATCAGATATTTACATGTGTAATAGAATCAGAATCAGATATTTACATATGTAATAGAATTAGAATCAGATATTTACATGTGTAATAGAACTAGATATTTACATATGTAATAGAATTAGAATCAGATATTTACATGTGTAATAGAATCAGAATCAGATATTTACATGTGTAGTAGAATCAGAATCAGATATTTACCTGTGTAATGGAATTAGAATCAGATATTTACATTGTAATAGAATTAGAATCAGATATTTACATGTGTAATAGAATTAGAATCAGATATTTACATATGTAATAGAATTAGAATCAGATATTTACATGTGTAATAGAATCAGATATTTACATATGTAATAGAATTAGAATCAGATATTTACATGTGTAATAGAATTAGAATCAGATATTTACATGTGTAATAGAATTAGAATCAGATATTTACATGTGTAATAGAATTAGAATCAGATATTTACATGTGTAAAAGATTTAGAATGAGATATTTACATGTGTAATAGAATTAGAAAAAGATATTTACATATGTAATAGAATTAGAATCAGATATTTACATGTGTAATAGAATTAGAATCAGATATTTACATGTGTAATAGAATTAGAATCAGATATTTACATGTGTAATAGAATTAGAATCAGATATTTACATGTGTAATAGAATTAGAATCAGATATTTACATGTGTAATAGAATCAGAATCAGATATTTACATGTGTAATAGAATTAGAATCAGATATTTACATATGTAATAGAATTAGAATCAGATATTTACATGTGTAATAGAATTAGAATCAGATATTTACATGTGTAATAGAATTAGAATCAGATATTTACATGTGTAATAGAATCACAATCAGATATTTACATTTGTAATAGAATTAGAATCAGATATTTACATGTGTAATAGTATCAGATATTTACATGTGTAATAGAATCAGAATCAGATATTTACATGTGTAATAGAATTAGAATCAGATATTTACATGTGTAATAGAATTAGAATCAGATATTTACATATGTAATAGAATTAGAATCAGATATTTACATATGTAATAGAATTAGAATCAGATATTTACATTTGTAATAGAATTAGAATCAGATATTTACATGTGTAATAGAATCACAATCAGATATTTACATATGTAATAGAATTAGAATCAGATATTTACATGTGTAATAGAACTAGATATTTACATATGTAATAGAATTAGAATCAGATATTTACATGTGTAATAGAATTAGAAAAGATATTTACATGTGTAATAGAATTAGAATCAGATATTTACATGTGTAATAGAACGAGATATTTACATATGTAATAGAATTAGAATCAGATATTTACATGTGTAATAGAATTAGAATCAGATATTTACATGTGTAATAGAATTAGAATCAGATATTTACATGTGTAATAGAATTAGAATCAGATATTTACATGTGTAATAGAATTAGAATCAGATATTTACATGTGTAATAGAACTAGATATTTACATGTGTAATAGAATTAGAATCAGATATTTACATATGTAATAGAATCACAATCAGATATTTATATATGTAATAGAATTAGAATCAGATATTTACATGTGTAATAGAACTAGATATTTACATATGTAATAGAATTAGAATCAGATATTTACATGTGTAATAGAATCAGAATCAGATATTTACATATGTAATAGAATCAGAATCAGATATTTACATGTGTAATGGAATTAGAATCAGATATTTACATTGTAATAGAATTAAATCAGATATTTACATGTGTAATAGAATTAGAATCAGATATTTACATGTGTAATAGAATTAAAATCAGATATTTACATATGTAATAGAATTAGAATCAGATATTTACATGTGTAATAGAATCAGATATTTACATATGTAATAGAATTAGAATCAGATATTTACATGTGTAATAGAATTAGAATCAGATATTTACATGTGTAATAGAATCAGAATCAGATATTTACATGTGTAATAGAATTAGAATCAGATATTTACATGTGTAATAGAATTAGAATCAGATATTTACATGTGTAATAGAATCAGAATCAGATATTTACATGTGTAATAGAATTAGAATCAGATATTTACATGTGTAATAGAATTAGAATCAGATATTTACATATGTAATAGAATTAGAATCAGATATTTACATATGTAATAGAATTAGAATCAGATATTTACATATGTAATAGAATTAGAATCAGATATTTACATGTGTAATAGAATCACAATCAGATACTTACATATGTAATAGAATTAGAATCAGATATTTACATGTGTAATAGAACTAGATATTTACATATGTAATAGAATTAGAATCAGATATTTACATGTGTAATAGAATTAGAATCAGATATTTACATGTGTAATAGAATTAGAATCAGATATTTACATGTGTAATAGAATCAGATATTTACATGTGTAATAGAATTAGAATCAGATATTTACATGTGTAATAGAATTAGAATCAGATATTTACATGTGTAATAGAATTAGAATCAGATATTTACATGTGTAATAGAATCAGATATTTACATATGTAATAGAATTAGAATCGGATATTTACATGTGTAATAGAATTAGAATGAGATATCTACATGTGTAATAGAAATACAAACAGATATTTACATATGTAATAGAATTGGAATCAGATATCTACATGTGTAATAGAATTAGAAACAGATATTTACATATGTAATAGAATTAGAATCAGATATTTACATATGTAATAGAATTAGAATCAGATATTTACATATGTAATAGAATTAGAATCACATATTTACATCTGTAATAGAATCACAATCAGATACGTATATATGTAATAGAATTAGAATCAGATATTTACATGTGTAATAGAACTAGATATTTACATATGTAATAGAATTAGAATCAGATATTTACATGTGTAATAGAATCAGAATCAGATATTTACATATGTAATAGAATCAGAATCAGATATTTACATGTGTAATGGAATTAGAATCAGATATTTACATTAGTAATAGAATTAAATCAGATATTTACATGTGTAATAGAATCAGAATCAGATATTTACATGTGTAATAGAATAAAAATCAGATATTTACATATGTAATAGAATTAGAATAAGATATTTACATGTGTAATAGAATCAGATATTTACATATGTAATAGAATTGGAATCAGATATTTACATGTGTAATAGAATTAGAATCAGATATTTACATGTGTAATAGAATTAGAATCAGATATTTACATGTGTAATAGAATTAGAATCAGATATTTACATGTGTAATAGAATTAGAATCAGATATTTACATATGTAATAGAATCAGATATTTACATGTGTAATAGAATTAGAATCAGATATTTACATGTGTAATAGAATTAGAATCAGATATATACATATGTAATAGAATCAGATATTTACATGTGTAATAGAATTAGAATCAGATATTTACATTTGTAATAGAATCACAATCAGATATTTACATATGTAATAGAATTAGAATCAGATATTTACATATGTAATAGAATCAGAATCAGATATTTAAATATGTAATAGAATCAGAATCAGATATTTACATGTGTAATAGAACTAGATATTTATATATGTAATAGAATTAGAATCAGATATTTACATGTGTAATAGAATTAGAATCAGATATTTACATGTGTAATAGAATTAGAATCAGATATTTACATGTGTAATAGAATTAGAATCAGATATTTACATTTGTAATAGAATTAGAATCAGATATTTACATGTGTAATAGAATTAGAATCAGATATTTACATGTGTAATAGAATTAGAATCAGATATTTACATATGTAATAGAATTAGAATCAGATATTTACATGTGTAATAGAATTAGAATCAGATATTTACATGTGTAATAGAATTAGAATCAGATATTTACATGTGTAATAGAATCACAATCAGATATTTACATTTGTAATAGAATTAGAATCAGATATTTACATGTGTAATAGTATCAGATATTTACATGTGTAATAGAATCAGAATCAGATATTTACATGTGTAATAGAATTAGAATCAGATATTTACATGTGTAATAGAATTAGAATCAGATATTTACATTTGTAATAGAATTAGAATCAGATATTTACATGTGTAATAGAATCACAATCAGATACGTATATATGTAATAAAATTAGAATCAGATATTTATATGTGTAATAGAACTAGATATTTACATATGTAATAGAATTAGAATCAGATATTTACATGTGTAATAGAATTAGAATCAGATATTTACATGTGTAATAGAATTAGAATCAGATATTTACATGTGTAATAGAATCACATTTAGATACTTACATGTGTAATATAATTAGAATCAGATATTTACATGTGTAATAGAATCACAATCAGATACTTACATATGTAATAGAATTAGAATCAGATATTTACATGTGTAATAGAACTAGATATTTACATATGTAATAGAATTAGAATCAGATATTTACATGTGTAATAGAATCAGAATCAGATATTTACATATGTAATAGAATTAGAATCATAGATTTACATGTGTAATAGAATTAGATATTTACATATGTAATAGAATTAGATATTTACATATGTAATAGAATTAGATATTTACATATGTAATAGAATTAGAATCAGATATTTACATGTGTAATAGAATCAGATATTTACATATGTAATAGAATTAGAATCAGATATTTACATGTGTGTAATAGAATCAGATATTTACATATGTAATAGAATTAGAATCAGATATTTACATGTGTAATAGAATCACAATTTAGATACTTACATATGTAATAGAATTAGAATCAGATATTTACATGTGTAATAGAACTAGATATTTACATATGTAATAGAATTAGAATCAGATATTTACATGTGTAATAGAATCACAATCAGATACTTACATATGTAATAGAATTAGAATCAGATATTTACATGTGTAATAGAATTAGAATCAGATATTTACATGTGTAGTACAATTAGAATCAGATATATACATATGTAATAGAATCAGATATTTACATGTGTAATAGAATTAGAATCAGATATTTACGTGTGTAATAGAATCACAATCATATATTTACATTTGTTATAGAATAAGAATCAGATATTTACATGTGTAATAGTATCAGATATTTACATCTGTAATAGAATCAGAATCAGATATTTACATGTGTAATAGAATTAGAAACAGATATTTACATGTGTAATAGAATTAGAATCAGATATTTACATATGTAATAGAATTAGGATCATATATTTACATATGTAATAGAATTAGAATCAGATATCTACATATGTAATAGAATTAGAATCACATATTTACATCTGTAATAGAATCACAATCAGATACTTACATATGTAACAGAATTAGAATCAGATATTTATCTGAGTAATGGAACTAGATATTTTCATATGTAATAGAATTAGAATCACATATTTACATGTGTAATAGAATCAGAATCAGATATTTAGATATGTAATAGAATCAGAATCAGATATTTACATATGTAATAGAATCAGAATCAGATATTTACATGTGTAATGGAATTAGAATCAGATATTTACATGTGTAATAGAATTAGAATCAGATATTTACATTAGTAATAGAATTAAAGTCAGATATTTACATGTGTAATAGAATCAGAATCAGATATTTACATGTGTAATAGAAAAAATCAGATATTTACATATGTAATAGAATTAGAATAAGATATTTACATGTGTAATAGAATCAGATATTTACATATGTAATAGAATTAAAATCAGATATCTACATGTGTAATAGAATTAGAATCAGATATTTACATGTGTAGTACAATTAGAATCAGATATATACATATGTAATAGAATCAGATATTTACATGTGTAATAGAATTAGAATCAGATATTTACGTGTGTAATAGAATCACAATCATATATTTACATTTGTAATAAAATCACAATCATATATTTACATATGTAATAGAATTAGAATCAGATATTTACATATATAATAGAATCAGAATCAGATATTTAAATATGTGATAGAATCAGAATCAGATATTTACATGTGTAATAGAACTAGATATTTATATATGTAATAGAATTAGAATCAGATATTTACCTGTATAATAGAATTAGAATCAGATATTTACATGTGTAATAGAATTAGAATCGGATATTTATATGTGTAATAGAATTAGAATCGGATATTTACATATGTAATAGAATTAGAATCAGATATTTACATGTGTAATAGAATTGGAAACAGATATTTACATGTGTAATAGAATTAGAATCAGATATTTACATATGTAATAGAATTAGGGTCATATATTTACATATGTAATAGAATTAGAATCAGATATCTACATATGTAATAGAATTAGAATCACATATTTACATCTGTAATAGAATCACAAGATTACCAGTGAATTGGTTTTGTTAATGATTAAAAGAGATAAGTTAAAAAAAAAAGAAAGTACATCAATTTCCTGATGATATTTATCTAAAGATTAGATTTAAGTGTTTAAGGAATTATGTTGTTAGCTTGACCCGTGAGACTAAATGGACTTATTATCATAACCTGTTTAAGAATGCTAAAACTATTAAACAGAATTGGAATATTGTTAACTCTATTATTGATGTTAAAAAAAATAATAAGAAATTTTGTAATTTTGGTACTACTGATTTATCTGATTTGAATTATTTTTTTTGTTAATGTTGCTAAATCTACTTGCTCCAATCCTAAATTTTGTTCTCAGGGCATGCCTCCTGCTCCTTCTTCTTCTTGTTACCTATATCCTGTTACTGTATCTGAAACTATGAATAATATTTTCTCCTTATCAAATTCAGCTTCTAATGGTGTAGATGGTGTTTCGGTTAAGATTTTGAAAGCTAATGCTAATCTTTTTGCACCAATTTTGACTTTTTTTAATTAATTTATCTTTTACTCAGGGAAGTTTCCTAATGCTTTAAAGTTATCATTGGTCATTCCTATTTATAAATCTGGTAATATTTCTGATTTTACGAATTATAGACCTATTTCCTTATTAATACATTTCTCTAAACTATTTGAAAAATCTATGAAGATTAGAATTTTATCATTTCTTGATAGACATTCAGTTTTGTCTCCTTCTCAATTTGGCTTTCGGCCTGGGCTTGGAACGGAGGTTGCTGTTGCTAAACTTGTGGGAAATATTACAGAAGCTTTGGATTCTGATCTTCATCAATTGCTGTTTTTCTTGACTTAGCCAAAGCTTTTGATTCTGTTAATCATAAAATATTGTTAAATAAATTATCTTATTATGGTTTTAGAGGCATTGTTTTTGATTGGTTTTCTTACTTTCACAATAGAAAGCAATCAGTTTGTATCCATAATAATTATAGTGATTGGCTTACAATTAATGTTGGAGTACCACAAGGTTCTGTTCTGGGCCATTTATTATTTCTCATTTATATAAATGATATTCTTTTCCAACAGTTTTTTGGAGATATCCAAGCCTATGCCGATGATATTGCTGTTGTTTATAGTAAGCCAAATCTAATTAATGAAGCCATTATTTCTAGTGATCTTAATAAAATTAAAATTGGCTTTTCTGTAATGACTTATCCTTAAATATATCTAAATCTTTTCTTCTTCAGTTTAACCTTTATGGTGTCATTCCAGCTTTTCCTTCTATTTTTATCATTCTAGTGATTGTTATACTTACCTAATTGTAAGTGTCCCAAATTGACTCAAGTTTCCTCTGTTAAATATTTAGGAATTATTTTAGATCGAAAATTAAATTGGCAATTTCATATTAATTCTTTAGTTAATAAATTAAAATATAGTTCTATGCTAATTTTTTGAACTTAGTCATTGTGCTCCTTATCATATTTTGTTAAGTGTATATTATGCTCTCTTTCAATCTTTCTTACAATATTGTATTTCAATTTGGGGTGGCACATATAAGACTTTTTTAATTCCTATTCACAAGTTGCAAAAAAGTGTTTCTCTCTTATTTTTTACTCATAGGCTTGATACCGATTTAAGTAAATTTAACTCCCCACTTTCATATGATAAACTTTATTTATATTTTTTAGCTTTATCTACATTGCATGTTTCTTTTAATAGGCCTTTTAAAGTCACTTCATATTTTACACGACTTCAATCTTTTTTTCCAATTAATGTACCCACACCACGTAAAACAGTTACACTTCATCAATATCTTTATTTGGCACCTCGTATTCATAATTTTATTCCTTATAGTATAAGATCTTCTATTAATCGTGTTAATCAAAAGAAATACTTAAAACAATGGATCTTAAATACTGATTATAATATTCTGGGAACTTTATATTGATTTTGTAAGTTTTGATTTTACATTATTATGTGTTTAACCATCACAGGACGAGTTAACTCTTTGTTGATGGTTTTATATTGATATTTGATTTTTTGTGTCTAATTTATTGCTTAATAAATTTATTATTATTATTATTATATCTACATGTGTAATAGAATTACAAAAAGATATTTACATATGTGATAGAATTAGCATCAGATATCTACATATGTAATAGAATTAGAAACAGATATTTACATGTGTAATAGAATTAGAATCAGATATTTATATGTGTAATAGAATTAGAATCGGATATTTACATGTGTAATAGAATTAGAATCAGATATCTACATGTATAATAGAATTACAAAAAGATATTTACATATGTAATAGAATTAGAATCAGATATTTTCATGTGTAATAGAATTAGAGTCAGATATTTACATGTGTAATAGAATCAGAATCAGATATTTACATATGTAATAGAATTACAAACAGATATTTACATATGTAATAGAATTGGAATCAGATATCTATATGTGTAATAGAATTAGAAACAGATATTTACATGTGTAATAGAATTAGAAACAGATATTTACATGTGTAATAGAATTAGAATCAGATATTTACATGTGTAGTACAATTAGTATCAGATATATACATATGTAATATTATCAGATATTTACATGTGTAATAGAATTAGAATCAGATATTTACATGTGTAGTACAATTAGAATCAGATATATACATATGTAATAGAGTCAGATATTTACATGTGTAATATAATTAGAATCAGATATTTACGTGTGTAATAGAATCAGAATCATATATTTACATTTGTAATAGAATCGCAATCATATATTTACATATGTAATAGAATTAGAATCAGATATTTGCATATATAATAGAATCAGAATCAGATATTTAAATATGTAATAGAATTGGAATCAGATATCTATATGTGTAATAGAATTAGAAACAGATATTTACATGTGTAATAGAATTAGAATAAGATATTTACATGTGTAGTACAATTAGAATCAGATATATACATATGTAATAGAGTCAGATATTTACATGTGTAATAGAATCAGAATCATATATTTACATTTGTAATAAAATCGCAATCATATATTTACATATGTAATAGAATCAGAATCAGATATTTACATGTGTAATAGAATTAGAAACAGATATTTACATGTGTAATAGAATTAGAATCACATATTTACATGTGTAATAGAATCAGAATCAGATATTTAGATATGTAATAGAATCAGAATCAGATATTTACATATGTAATAGAATCAGAATCAGATATTTACATGTGTAATGGAATTAGAATCAGATATTTACATGTGTAATAGAATTAGAATCAGATATTTACATTAGTAATAGAATTAAAGTCAGATATTTACATGTGTAATAGAATCAGAATCAGATATTTACATGTGTAATAGAAAAAATCAGATATTTACATATGTAATAGAATTAGAATAAGATATTTACATGTGTAATAGAATCAGATATTTACATATGTAATAGAATTAAAATCAGATATCTACATGTGTAATAGAATTAGAATCAGATATTTACATGTGTAGTACAATTAGAATCAGATATATACATATGTAATAGAATCAGATATTTACATGTGTAATAGAATTAGAATCAGATATTTACGTGTGTAATAGAATCACAATCATATATTTACATTTGTAATAAAATCACAATCATATATTTACATATGTAATAGAATTAGAATCAGATATTTACATATATAATAGAATCAGAATCAGATATTTAAATATGTGATAGAATCAGAATCAGATATTTACATGTGTAATAGAACTAGATATTTATATATGTAATAGAATTAGAATCAGATATTTACCTGTATAATAGAATTAGAATCAGATATTTACATGTGTAATAGAATTAGAATCGGATATTTATATGTGTAATAGAATTAGAATCGGATATTTACATATGTAATAGAATTAGAATCAGATATTTACATGTGTAATAGAATTGGAAACAGATATTTACATGTGTAATAGAATTAGAATCAGATATTTACATATGTAATAGAATTAGGGTCATATATTTACATATGTAATAGAATTAGAATCAGATATCTACATATGTAATAGAATTAGAATCACATATTTACATCTGTAATAGAATCACAAGATTACCAGTGAATTGGTTTTGTTAATGATTAAAAGAGATAAGTTAAAAAAGAAAGTACATCAATTTCCTGATGATATTTATCTAAAGATTAGATTTAAGTGTTTAAGGAATTATGTTGTTAGCTTGACCCGTGAGACTAAATGGACTTATTATCATAACCTGTTTAAGAATGCTAAAACTATTAAACAGAATTGGAATATTGTTAACTCTATTATTGATGTTAAAAAAAATAATAAGAAATTTTGTAATTTTGGTACTACTGATTTATCTGATTTGAATTATTTTTTTGTTAATGTTGCTAAATCTACTTGCTCCAATCCTAAATTTTGTTCTCAGGGCATGCCTCCTGCTCCTTCTTCTTCTTGTTACCTATATCCTGTTACTGTATCTGAAACTATGAATAATATTTTCTCCTTATCAAATTCAGCTTCTAATGGTGTAGATGGTGTTTCGGTTAAGATTTTGAAAGCTAATGCTAATCTTTTTTGCACCAATTTTGACTTTTTTAATTAATTTATCTTTTACTCAAGGGAAGTTTCCTAATGCTTTAAAGTTATCATTGGTCATTCCTATTTATAAATCTGGTAATATTTCTGATTTTACGAATTATAGACCTATTTCCTTATTAATACATTTCTCTAAACTATTTGAAAAATCTATGAAGATTAGAATTTTATCATTTCTTGATAGACATTCAGTTTTGTCTCCTTCTCAATTTGGCTTTCGGCCTGGGCTTGGAACGGAGGTTGCTGTTGCTAAACTTGTGGGAAATATTACAGAAGCTTTGGATTCTGATCTTCATCAATTGCTGTTTTTCTTGACTTAGCCAAAGCTTTTGATTCTGTTAATCATAAAATATTGTTAAATAAATTATCTTATTATGGTTTTAGAGGCATTGTTTTTGATTGGTTTTCTTACTTTCACAATAGAAAGCAATCAGTTTGTATCCATAATAATTATAGTGATTGGCTTACAATTAATGTTGGAGTACCACAAGGTTCTGTTCTGGGCCATTTATTATTTCTCATTTATATAAATGATATTCTTTTCCAACAGTTTTTTGGAGATATCAAGCCTATGCCGATGATATTGCTGTTGTTTATAGTAAGCCAAATCTAATTAATGAAGCCATTATTTCTAGTGATCTTAATAAAATTAAAATTGGCTTTTCTGTAATGACTTATCCTTAAATATATCTAAATCTTTTCTTCTTCAGTTTAACCTTTATGGTGTCATTCCAGCTTTTCCTTCTATTTTTTATCATTCTAGTGATTGTTATACTTACCTAATTGTAAGTGTCCCAAATTGACTCAAGTTTCCTCTGTTAAATATTTAGGAATTATTTTAGATCGAAAATTAAATTGGCAATTTCATATTAATTCTTTAGTTAATAAATTAAAATATAGTTCTATGCTAATTTTTGAACTTAGTCATTGTGCTCCTTATCATATTTTGTTAAGTGTATATTATGCTCTCTTTCAATCTTTCTTACAATATTGTATTTCAATTTGGGGTGGCACATATAAGACTTTTTTAATTCCTATTCACAAGTTGCAAAAAAAGTGTTTTCTCTCTTATTTTTTTACTCATAGGCTTGATACCGATTTAAGTAAATTTAACTCCCCACTTTCATATGATAAACTTTATTTATATTTTTTTAGCTTTATCTACATTGCATGTTTCTTTTAATAGGCCTTTTAAAGTCACTTCATATTTTACACGACTTCAATCTTTTTTTCCAATTAATGTACCCACACCACGTAAAACAGTTACACTTCATCAATATCTTTATTTGGCACCTCGTATTCATAATTTTATTCCTTATAGTATAAGATCTTCTATTAATCGTGTTAATCAAAAGAAATACTTAAAACAATGGATCTTAAATACTGATTATAATATTCTGGGAACTTTATATTGATTTTGTAAGTTTTGATTTTACATTATTATGTGTTTAACCATCACAGGACGAGTTAACTCTTTGTTGATGGTTTTATATTGATATTTGATTTTTTGTGTCTAATTTATTGCTTAATAAATTTATTATTATTATTATTATATCTACATGTGTAATAGAATTACAAAAGATATTTACATATGTGATAGAATTAGAATCAGATATTTACATATGTAATAGAATTAGAAACAGATATTTACATGTGTAATAGAATTAGAATCAGATATTTATATGTGTAATAGAATTAGAATCAGATATTTACATGTGTAATAGAATTAGAATCAGATATTTACATGTATAATAGAATTACAAAAGATATTTACATATGTAATAGAATTAGAATCAGATATTTACATGTGTAATAGAATTAGAATCAGATATTTACATGTGTAATAGAATCAGAATCAGATATTTACATATGTAATAGAATTACAAACAGATATTTACATATGTAATAGAATTGGAATCAGATATCTACATGTGTAATAGAATTAGAAACAGATATTTACATGTGTAATAGAATTAGAAACAGATATTTACATGTGTAATAGAATTAGAATCAGATATTTACATGTGTAATAGAATTAGAATCAGATATATACATATGTAATATTATCAGATATTTACATGTGTAATAGAATTAGAATCAGATATTTACATGTGTAGTACAATTAGAATCAGATATTTACATATGTAATAGAGATCAGATATTTACATGTGTAATATAATTAGAATCAGATATTTACGTGTGTAATAGAATCAGAATCAGATATTTACATTTGTAATAGAATCGAATCAGATATTTACATATGTAATAGAATTAGAATCAGATATTTACATATATAATAGAATCAGAATCAGATATTTACATATGTAATAGAATTAGAATCAGATATTTACATGTGTAATAGAATTAGAAACAGATATTTACATGTGTAATAGAATTAGAATCAGATATTTACATGTGTAAGTAGAATTAGAATCAGATATTTACATATGTAATAGAATCAGATATTTACATGTGTAATAGAATCAGAATCAGATATTTACATTTGTAATAGAATCAGAATCAGATATTTACATATGTAATAGAATCAGAATCAGATATTTACATGTGTAATAGAATTAGAATCAGATATTTACATGTGTAATAGAATTAGAATCAGATATTTACATATGTAATAGAATTAGGATCAGATATTTACATATGTAATAGAATTAGAATCAGATATTTACATATGTAATAGAATTAGAATCAGATATTTACATGTGTAATAGAATCACAATCAGATATTTACATATGTAATAGAATTAGAATCAGATATTTACATGAGTAATGGAACTAGATATTTACATATGTAATAGAATTAGAATCACATATTTACATGTGTAATAGAATCAGATATTTATATATGTAATAGAATTAGAATCAGATATTTACATGTGTAAGAGAATTAAAATAAGATATTTACATTTGTAATAGAATTATAATCATTTATTTACATGTGTAATAGAATCAGATATTTACATCTGTAATAGAATCAGATATTTTCATGTGTAATAGAATTAGAGTCAGATATTTACATGTGTAATAGAATCAGAATCAGATATTTACATATGTAATAGAATTACAAACAGATATTTACATATGTAATAGAATTGGAATCAGATATCTATATGTGTAATAGAATTAGAAACAGATATTTACATGTGTAATAGAATTGGAATCAGATATTTACATGTGTAGTAGAATTAGAATCAGATATTTACATATGTAATATTATCAGATATTTACATGTGTAATAGAATTAGAATCAGATATTTACATGTGTAGTAGAATTAGAATCAGATATATACATATGTAATAGAGTCAGATATTTACATGTGTAATAGAATTAGAATCAGATATTTACGTGTGTAATAGAATCAGAATCATATATTTACATTTGTAATAGAATCGCAATCATATATTTACATATGTAATAGAATTAGAATCAGATATTTGCATATATAATAGAATCAGAATTAGATATTTAAATATGTAATAGAATCAGAATCAGATATTTACATGTGTAATAGAATTAGAATAAGATATTTACATGTTTAATAGAATTAGAATCAGATATTTACATGTGTAATAGAATCACAATCAGATATTTACATATGTAATAGAATTAGAATCAGATATTTACATGGGTAATATAACTAGATATTTACATATGTTATAGAATTAGAATCAGATATTTACATGTGTAATAGAATTAGAATCAGATATTTACATGTGTAATAGAATTAGAATCAGATATTTACATATGTAATAGAATTAGGATCAGATATTTACATATGTAATAGAATTAGAACCAGATATTTACATGTGTAATAGAATTAGAATCAGATATTTACATGTGTAATAGAATTAGAATAAGATATTTACATGTTTAATAGAATTAGAATCATATATTTACATGTGTAATAGAATCACAATCAGATACTTACATATGTAATAGAATTACAATCAGATATTTACATGGGTAATAGGACTAGATATTTACATATGTTATAGAATTGAAATCAGATATTTACATGTGTAATAGAATTAAATATTCACATGTGTAATATAATTAGAATCAGATATTTACATTTGTAATAGAATTAGAATCAGATATTTACATGTGTAATAGAATCAGAATCAGATATTTACACGTGTAATAGAATGATAATCAGATATTTACATATGTAATAGAATTAGAATCAGATATTTGCATGTGTAATAGAATTAGAACCAGATATTTACATGTGTTGTAGAATTAGAATCAGATATTTACATATGTAATAGAATCAGATATTTACATGTGTAATAGAATTAGAATCAGATATTTACATGTGTAATAGAATTAGAATCAGATATTTACATGTGTAATAGAATTAGAATCAGATATTTACATATGTAATAGAATCAGAATCAGATATTTACATATGTAATAGAATTAGAATCAGATATTTACATGTGTAATAGAATTAGAATCAGATATTTACATGTGTAATAGAACTAGATATTTACATATGTAATAGAATTAGAATCAGATATTTACATATGTAATAGAATTAGAATCAGATATTTACATGTGTAATAGAATCAGAATCAGATATTTATATATGTAATAGAATTAGAATCAGATATTTACATGTGTAATAGAACAGCTATTTACATATGTAATAGAATTAGAATCAGATATTTACATGTGTAATAGAATCAGAATCAGATATTTACATATGTAATAGAATCAGAATCAGATATTTACATATGTAATAGAATCAGAATCAGATATTTAAATATGTAATAGAATCAGAATCAGATATTTACATGCGTAATAGAACTAGATATTTATATATGTAATAGAATTAGAATCAGATATTTACTTGTATAATAGAATTAGAATCAGATATTTACATGTGTAATAGAATTAGAATCAGATATTTACATGTGTAATAGAATCACAATCAGATATTTACATTTGTAATAGAATCACAATCAGATATTTACATATGTAATAGAATTAGAATCAGATATTTACATATATAATAGAATCAGAATCAGATATTTAAATATGTAATAGAATCAGAATCAGATATTTACATGTGTAATAGAACTAGATATTTATATATGTAATAGAATTACAAACAGATATTTACATATGTAATAGAATTAGAATCACATATCTACATGTGTAATAGAATTAGAATCGGATATTTACATGTGTAATAGAATTAGAATCAGATATTTACATGTGTAATAGAATTAGAAACAGATATTTACATGTGTAATAGAATTAGAACCAGATATTTACATGTATAATAGAATTAGAATCAGATATTTACATATGTAATAGAATTAGAATCAGATATTTACATATGTAATAGAATTAGAATCAGATATTTACATGTGTAATAGAATTAGAATCAGATATTTACATGTGTAATAGAATTAGAATCAGATATTTACATGTGTAATAGAATCACAATCATATATTTACATTTGTAATAGAATCACAATCATATATTTACATCTGTAATAGAATCACAATCAGATATTTACATATGTAATAGAATTAGAATCAGATATTTATCTGAGTAATGGAACTAGATATTTACATATGTAATAGAATTAGAATCAGATATTTACATGTGTAATAGAATCAGAATCAGATATTTACATATGTAATAGAATCAGAATCAGATATTTACATGTGTAATAGAATTAGAATCAGATATTTACATGTGTAATAGAATCAGATATTTACATCTGTAATAGCATCAGAATAAGATATTTACCTGTTTAATAGAATCAGAATCAGATATACACATGTGTAATAGAATCAGAATCAGATATTTACATGTGTAATAGAATCAGAATCAGATATTTACATATGTAATAGAATTAGAATCAGATATTTACATGTGTAATAGAATTAGAGTCAGATATTTAGATGTGTAATAGAATTAGAATCAGATATTTACATGTGTAATAGAATCAGATATTTACATGTGTAATAGAATCAGATATTTACATATGTAATAGAATTAGAATCGGATATTTACATGTGTAATAGAATTATAATGAGATATCTACATGTGTAATAGAATTAGAAACAGATATTTACATGTGTAATAGATTTAGAATCAGATATTTACATGTGTAATAGAATCAGATATTTACATATGTAATAGAATTAGAATCAGATATTTACAAGTGTAATAGAATCACAATCAGATACTTACATATGTAATAGAATTAGAATCAGATATTTACATGTGTAATAGAATCACATTTAGATACTTACATGTGTAATATAATTAGAATCAGATATTTACATGTGTAATAGAATCAGAATCAGATATTTACATATGTAATAGAATTAGAATCAGATATTTACATGTGTAATAGAACTAGATATTTTCATATGTAATAGAATTAGAATCAGATATTTACATGTGTAATAGAATCAGAATCAGATATTTACATATGTAATAGAATTAGAATCATAGATTTACATGTGTAATAGAATCATAGATTTACATGTGTAATAGAATTAGATATTTACATATGTAATAGAATTAGATATTTACATATGTAATAGAATTAGAATCAGATATTTACATGTGTAATAGAATCAGATATTTACATATGTAATAGAATTAGAATCAGATATTTACATGTGTAATAGAATCAGAATCAGATATTTACATATGTAATAGAATTAGAATCAGATATTTACATGTGTAATAGAATCAGATATTTACATATGTAATAGAATTAGAATCAGATATTTACATGTGTAATAGAATCACAATCAGATACTTACATATGTAATAGAATTAGAATCAGATATTTACATGTGTAATAGAACTAGATATTTACATATGTAATAGAATTAGAATCAGATATTTACATGTGTAATAGAATCAGAATCAGATATTTACATATGTAATAGAATTAGAATCAGATATTTACATGTGTAATAGAATTAGAATCAGATATTTACATGTGTAATAGAATCACAATCAGATACTTACATATGTAATAGAATTAGAATCAGATATTTACATGTGTAATAGAATCACAATCAGATACTTACATATGTAATAGAATCACAATCAGATACTTACATTTGTAATAGAATTAGAATCAGATATTTACATGTGTAATAGAATTAGAATCAGATATTTACATGTGTAATAGAATTAGAATCAGATATTTACATGTGTAATAGAATCAGAATCAGATATTTACATGTGTAATAGAATCAGAATCAGATATTTACATATGTAATAGAATTAGAATCAGATATTTACATATGTAATAGAATTAGAATCAGATATTTACATGTGTAATAGAATTAGAATCAGATATTTACATGTGTAATAGAATTAGAATCAGATATTTACATGTGTAATAGAATTAGAATCAGATATTTACATATGTAATAGAATTAGAATCAGATATTTACATGTGTAATAGAATTAGATTCAGAGATTTACACGTGTAATAGAATCAGAATCACATATTTACATGTGTAATAGAATCACAATCAGATACTTACAGAAGTAATAGAATTAGAAACAGATATTAACGTATGTAATAGAAGTAGAATCAGATATTTACATGTGTAATAGAATTAGAATCAGATATTTACATGTGTAATAGAACTAGATATTTACATATGTAATAGAATTAGAATCAGATATTTACATATGTAATAGAATTAGAATCACATATTTACATCTGTAATAGAATCACAATCAGATACGTATATATGTAATAAAATTAGAATCAGATATTTATATGTGTAATAGAACTAGATATTTACATATGTAATAGAATTAGAATCACATATTTACATGTGTAATAGAATCAGAATCACATATTTACATATGTAATAGAATCAGAATCAGATATTTACATGTGTAATGGAATTAGAATCAGATATTTACATGTGTAATAGAATTAGAATCAGATATTTACATGTGTAATAGAATCAGATATTTACATATGTAATAGAATTGGAATCAGATATCTACATGTGTAATAGAATTAGAAACAGATATTTACATGTGTAATAGAATTAGAATCAGATATTTACATGTGTAATAGAATCACAATCATATATTTACATTTGTAATAGAATCACAATCATATATTTACATATGTAATAGAATCAGAATCAGATATTTAAATATGTAATAGAATCAGAATCAGATATTTACATGCGTAATAGAACTAGATATTTATATATGTAATAGAATTAGAATCAGATATTTACTTGTATAATAGAATTAGAATCAGATATTTACATGTGTAATAGAATTAGAATCAGATATTTACGTGTGTAATAGAATCACAATCATATATTTACATTTGTAATAGAATCACAATCATATATTTACATATGTAATAGAATTAGAATCAGATATTTACATATATAATAGAATCAGAATCAGATATTTAAATAAGTAGAAGAATCAGAATCAGATATTTACATGTGTAATAGAACTAGATATTTATATATTTAATAGAATTACAAACAGATATTTACATATGTAATAGAATTAGAATCACATATCTACATGTGTAATAGAATTAGAATCGATATTTACATGTGTAATAGAATTAGAATCAGATATCTACATGTGTAATAGAATTAGAAACAGATATTTACATGTGTAATAGAATTAGAACCAGATATTTACATGTATAATAGAATTAGAATCAGATATTCACATATGTAATAGAATTAGAATCAGATATTTACATATGTAATAGAATTAGAACCAGATATTTACATGTGTAATAAAATTAGAATCAGATATTTACATGTGTAATAGAATTAGAATCAGATATTTACGTGTGTAATAGAATCACAATCATATATTTACATTTGTAATAGAATCACAATCATATATTTACATCTGTAATAGAATCACAATCAGATACTTACATATGTAACAGAATTAGAATCAGATATTTATCTGAGTAATGGAACTAGATATTTACATATGTAATAGAATTAGAATCACATATTTACATGTGTAATAGAATCAGAATCAGATATTTACATATGTAATAGAATCAGAATCAGATATTTACATGTGTAATAGAAGTAGAATCATTTATTTACATGTGTAATAGAATCAGATATTTACATCTGTAATAGCATCAGAATAAGATATTTACCTGTTTAATAGAATCAGAATCAGATATACACATGTGTATTAGAATCAGAATCAGATATTTACATGTGTAATAGAATCAGAATCAGATATTTACATATGTAATAGAATTAGAATCAGATATTTACATGTGTAATAGAATTAGAGTCAGATATTTAGATGTGTAATAGAATTAGAATCAGATATTTACATGTGTAATAGAATCAGATATTTACATGTGTAATAGAATCAGATATTTACATATGTAATAGAATTAGAATCAGATATTTACATGTGTAATAGAATTAGAATCAGATATTTACATGTGTAATAGAATTAGAATCAGATATTTACATGTGTAATAGAATTAGAATCAGATATTTACATGTGTAATAGAATCAGATATTTACATATGTAATAGAATTAGAATCAGATATTTACAAGTGTAATAGAATCACAATCAGATACTTACATATGTAATAGAATTAGAATCAGATATTTACATGTGTAATAGAATCACAATCAGATACTTACATATGTAATATAATTAGAATCAGATATTTACATGTGTAATAGAATCAGAATCAGATATTTACATATGTAATAGAATTAGAATCAGATATTTACATGTGTAATAGAATCAGAATCAGATATTTACATATGTAATAGAATTAGAATCAGATATTTACATGTGTAATAGAATAGAATCAGATATTTACATATGTAATAGAATTAGAATCAGATATTTACATGTGTAATAGAATTAGAATCAGATATTTACATATTTACATATGTAATAGAATTAGAATCAGATATTTACATATTTACATATGTAATAGAATTAGAATCAGATATTTACATGTGTAATAGAATCAGAATCAGATATTTACATATGTAATAGAATTAGAATCAGATATTTACATGTGTAATAGAATCAGAATCAGATATTTACATATGTAATAGAATTAGAATCAGATATTTACATATGTAATAGAATCAGATATTTACATATGTAATAGAATTAGAATCAGATATTTACATGTGTAATAGAATTAGAATCAGATATTTACATATGTAATAGAATTAGAATCAGATATTTACATGTGTAATAGAATTAGAATCAGATATTTACATGTGTAATAGAATCAGAATCAGATACTTACATATGTAATAGAATCACAATCAGATACTTACATTTGTAATAGAATTAGAATCAGATATTTACATGTGTAATAGAATTAGAATCAGATATTTACATTTACATATGTAATAGAATCAGAATCAGATATTTACATGTGTAATAGAATCAGAATCAGATATTTACATGTGTAATAGAA
>NC_134834.1:124598352-124718166 GCF_004210375.1 Tachypleus tridentatus | reverse complement strand
ATATATTAAATAGTTCATTAGTAGTATATACTGTATATATATTAAATAGTTCATATATAATATAGTACCTTACTATATATTAAATAGTTCATTACTGTATATAACATAGTACCTTACTATATATAAAATAGTTCATTACTGTATATAACATAGTACCTTACTATATATTAAATAGTTCATTACTGTATATAACATAGTACCTTACTATATATAAAATAGTTCATTACTGTATATAACATAGTACCTTACTATATATTAAATAGTTCATTACTGTATATAACATAGTACCTTACTATATATAAAATAGTACATTACTGTATATAACATAGTACCTTACTATATATTAAATAGTTCATTACTGTATATAACATAGTACCTTACTATATATAAAATAGTACATTACTGTATATAATATAGTACCTTACTATATATTAAAATAGTACATTACTGTATATAACATAGTACCTTACTATATATAAAATAGTTCATTACTGTATATAACATAGTACCTTACTATATATTAAATAGTTCATTACTGTATATAACATAGTACCTTACTATATATAAAATAGTTCATTACTGTATATAACATAGTACCTTACTATATATTAAATAGTTCATTACTGTATATAACATAGTACCTTACTATATATAAAATAGTACATTACTGTATATAACATAGTACCTTACTATATATAAAATAGTAGTACTGTATATAACATATATATACCTTACTATATATAAAATATAGTTCATTACTGTATATAACATAGTACCTTACTATATATAAAATAGTTCATTACTGTATATAACATAGTACCTTACTATATATTAAATAGTTCATTACTGTATATAACATAGTACCTTACTATATATTAAAATAGTTCATTACTGTATATAACATAGTACCTTACTATATATAAAATAGTTCATTACTGTATATAACATAGTACCTTACTATATATAAAATAGTTCATTACTGTATATAACATAGTACCTTACTATATATTAAATAGTTCATTACTGTATATAACATAGTACCTTACTATATATAAAATAGTTCATTACTGTATATAACATAGTACCTTACTATATATTAAATAGTTCATTACTGTATATAACATAGTACCTTACTATATATAAAATAGTTCATTACTGTATATAACATAGTACCTTACTATATATTAAATAGTTCATTACTGTATATAACATAGTACCTTACTATATATAAAATAGTTCATTACTGTATATAACATAGTACCTTATAATACCTTACTATATATATAAAATAGTTCATTACTGTATATAACATAGTACCTTACTATATATAAAATAGTACATTACTGTATATAACATAGTACCTTACTATATATTAAATAGTTCATTACTGTATATAACATAGTACCTTACTATATATTAAATAGTTCATTACTGTATATAACATAGTACCTTACTATATATAAAATAGTTCATTACTGTATATAACATAGTACCTTACTATATATTAAAATAGTTCATTACTGTATATAACATAGTACCTTACTATATATAAAATAGTTCATTACTGTATATAACATAGTACCTTACTATATATAAAATAGTTCATTACTGTATATAACATAGTACCTTACTATATATAAAATAGTTCATTACTGTATATAACATAGTACCTTACTATATATAAAATAGTTCATTACTGTATATAACATAGTACCTTACTATATATTAAATAGTTCATTACTGTATATAACATAGTACCTTACTATATATAAAATAGTTCATTACTGTATATAACATAGTACCTTACTATATATAAAATAGTTCATTACTGTATATAACATAGTACCTTACTATATATTAAATAGTTCATTACTGTATATAACATAGTACCTTACTATATATTAAATAGTTCATTACTGTATATTACATAGTACCTTACTATATATTAAATAGTTCATTACTGTATATAACATAGTACCTTACAAGATATAAAATAGTTCATTACTGTATATAACATAGTACCTTACTATATATTAAATAGTTCATTACTGTATATAACATAGTACCTTACTATATATTAAATAGTACATTACTGTATATAACATAGTACCTTACTATATATTAAAATAGTTCATTACTGTATATAACATAGTACCTTACTATATATTAAATAGTTCATTACTGTATATAACATAATATCTTACTATATATTAAATAGTTCATTACTGTATATAACATAGTACCTTACTATATATAAAATAGTTCATTACTGTATATAGCATAGTACCTTACTATACATAAAATAGTAAAATACTGTATATAACATAGTACCTTACTATATATAAAAATAGTTCATTACTGTATATAACATAGTACCTTATTATATATTAAATAGTTCATTACTGTGTATAACATAGTACCTTAGTATATATAAAATAGTACATTACTGTATATAAAATAGTACATTACTGTATATAGCATAGTACCTTACTATATATTAAATAGTACATTACTGTATATAACATAGTACCTTACTATATATAAAATAGTACATTACTGTATATAACATAGTACCTTACTATATATAAAATAGTTCATTACTGTATATAACATAGTACCTTACTATATATTAAATAGTTCATTACTGTATATAACATAGTACCTTACTATATATAGTTCACCTTACATAGTACTATATATATTAAATAGTTCATTACTGTATATAACATAGTACCTTACTATATATTAAATAGTTCATTACTGTATATAACATAGTACCTTACTATATATAAAATAGTTCATTACTGTATATAACATAGTACCTTACTATATATAAAATAGTTCATTACTGTATATAACATAGTACCTTACTATATATTAAATAGTTCATTACTGTATATAACATAGTACCTTACTATATATTAAATAGTTCATTACTGTATATAACATAGTACCTTACTATATATAAAATAGTACATTACTGTATATAACATAGTACCTTACTATATATTAAATAGTTCATTACTGTATATAACATAGTACCTTACTATATATAAAAGAGTTCCTTACTGTATATAACATAGTACCTTACTATATATTAAATAGTTCATTACTGTATACAACATAGTACCTTACTATATATTAAATAGTTCATTACTGTATATGATATAGTACCTTACAAGATATAAAAGAGTTCATTACTGTATATAACATAGTACCTTACTATATATATAAATAGTACATTACTGTATATAACATAGTAACATAGTACTTACTATATATAAAATAGTTCATTACTGTATATAACATAGTACCTTACTATATATAAAATAGTACATTACTGTATATAACATAGTACCTTACTATATATAAAATAGTTCATTACTGTATATAACATAGTACCTTACTATATATAAAATAGTTCATTACTGTATATAGCATAGTACCTTACTATACATAAAATAGTAAATTACTGGATATAACATAGTACATTACTATATATTAAACAGTTCATTAGTGTATATAACATAGTACCTTACTATATATAAAATAGTTCATTACTGTATATAACATAGTACCTTACTATATATTAAATAGTTCATTACTGTATATAACATAGTACCTTACTATATATAAAATAGTTCATTACTGTATATAACATAGTACCTTACTATATATAAAATAGTTCATTACTGTATATAACATAGTACCTTACTATATATAAAATAGTTCATTACTGTATATAACATAGTACCTTACTATATATTAAATAGTTCATTACTGTATATAACATAGTACCTTACTATATATAAAATAGTTCATTACTGTATATAACATAGTACCTTACTATATATTAAAATAGTTCATTACTGTATATAACATAGTACCTTACTATATATAAAAATAGTTCATTACTGTATATAACATAGTACCTTACTATATATTAAATAGTTCATTACTGTATATAACATAGTACCTTACTATATATATAAATAGTTCATTACTGTATATAACATAGTACCTTACTATATATAAAATAGTTCATTACTGTATATAACATAGTACCTTACTATATATAAAATAGTACATTACTGTATATAACATAGTACCTTACTATATATATAAAAATAGTTCATTACTGTATATAACATAGTACCTTACTATATATAAAATAGTTCATTACTGTATATAACATAGTACCTTACTATATATAAAATAGTACATTACTGTATATAACATAGTACCTTACTATATATTAAATAGTTCATTACTGTATATAACATAGTACCTTACTATATATTAAATAGTTCATTACTGTATATAACATAGTACCTTACTATATATAAATAGTACATTACTGTATATAACATATACCTTACTATATATAAATAGTTCATTACTGTATATAACATAGTACCTTACTATATATTAAATAGTTCATTACTGTATATAACATAGTACCTTACTATATATAAAATAGTTCATTACTGTATATAACATAGTACCTTACTATATATAGTACCTTAAATAGTTCATTACTGTATATAACATAGTACCTTACTATATATTAAATAGTTCATTACTGTATATAACATAGTACCTTACTATATATTAAATAGTTCATTACTGTATATAACATAGTACCTTACTATATATTAAAATAGTTCATTACATTACTGTATATAATATAGTACCTTACTATATAAAATACTATATATTAAATAGTTCATTACTGTATATAACATAGTACCTTACTATATATTAAATAGTTCTTTATTGTATATTATATAGTAACTTACTATATATTAAATAGTTCATTACTGTATATAACATAGTACCTTACTATATATAAAATAGTTCATTACTGTATATAACATAGTACCTTACTATATATAAAATAGTTCATTACTGTATATAACATAGTACCTTACTATATATAAAATAGTTCATTACTGTATATAACATAGTACCTTACTATATATAAAATAGTTCATTACTGTATATAACATAGTACCTTACTATATATATAAATAGTTCATTACTGTATATAACATAGTACCTTACTATATATAAAATAGTACATTACTGTATATAACATAGTACCTTACTATATATAAAATAGTTCATTACTGTATATAACATAGTACCTTACTATATATAAAATAGTTCATTACTGTATATAACATAGTACCTTACTATATATTAAATAGTACATTACTGTATATAACATAGTACCTTACTATATATATAAAATAGTATTACTGTATATAACATAGTACCTTACTATATTATTAAATAGTTCATTACTGTATATAACATAGTACCTTACTATATATAAAATAGTTCATTACTGTATATAACATAGTACCTTACTATATATAAAAGTTCATAGTATTACTGTATATAATATAGTACCTTACTATATATAAAATAGTTCATTACTGTATATAACATAGTACCTTACTATATATAAAATAGTTCATTACTGTATATAACATAGTACCTTACTATATATAAAATAGTACATTACTGTATATAACATAGTACCTTACTATATATATAAATAGTAGTATTACTGTATATAATATAGTACCTTACTATATATAAAATAGTTCATTACTGTATATAACATAGTACCTTACTATATATTAAAATAGTTCATTACTGTATATAACATAGTACCTTACTATATATTAAATAGTTCATTACTGTATATAACATAGTACCTTACTATATATAAAATAGTACATTACTGTATATAACATAGTACCTTACTATATATAAATAGTACATTACTGTATATAACATAGTACCTTACTATATATTAAATAGTACATTACTGTATATAACATAGTACCTTACTATATATAAAATAGTTCATTACTGTATATAACATAGTACCTTACTATATATATAAATAGTACATTACTGTATATAACATAGTACCTTACTATATATAAAATAGTTCATTACTGTATATAACATAGTACCTTAGTATATATTAAATAGTTCATTACTGTATATAACATAGTACCTTACTATATATTAAATAGTTCATTACTGTATATTACATAGTACCTTACTATATATTAAATAGTTCATTACTGTATATAACATAGTACCTTAGTATATATAAAATAGTTCATTACTGTATATAACATAGTACCTTAGTATAAATAAAATAGTACATTACTGTATATAACATAGTACCTTACTATATATAAAATAGTTCATTACTGTATATAACATAGTACCTTACTATATATAAAATAGTACATAGTTCATTACTGTATATAACATAGTACCTTACTATATATAAAATAGTTCATTACTGTATATAACATAGTACCTTACTATATATTAAATAGTTCATTACTGTATATAACATAGTACCTTACTATATATAAAATAGTTCATTACTGTATATAACATAGTACCTTACTATATATTAAATAGTTCATTACTGTATATAACATAGTACCTTACTATATATAAAATAGTACATTACTGTATAATAAATAGTTCATTACTGTATATAACATAGTACCTTACTATATATAAAATAGTTCATTACTGTATATAACATAGTACCTTACTATATATTAAATAGTTCATTACTGTATATAACATAGTACCTTACTATATTTAAAATAGTTCATTACTGTATATAATATAGTACCTTACAATATATTTAATAGTTCATTACTGTATATAACATAGTACCTTACTATATATAAAATAGTTCATTACTGTATATAACATAGTACCTTACTATATATTAAATAGTTCATTACTGTATATAACATAGTACCTTACTATATATAAAATAGTTCATTACTGTATATAACATAGTACCTTACTATATATAAAATAGTTCATTACTGTATATAACATAGTTACCTTACTATATATAAAAATAGTTCATTACTGTATATAACATAGTACCTTACTATATATTAAATAGTTCATTACTGTATATAACATAGTACCTTATATATATTAAATAGTTCATTACTGTATATAACATAGTACCTTACTATATATTAAATAGTTCATTACTGTATATAACATAGTACCTTACTATATATTAAATAGTTCATTACTGTATATATTACTGTATATAAAATAGTACCTTACTATATATATAAAAATAGTTCATTACTGTATATAACATAGTACCTTACTATATATTAAATAGTTCATTACTGTATATAATAGTACCTTACTATATATAAAATAGTTCATTACTGTATATAACATAGTACCTATATATATATAAATAGTACCTTACTATTACTGTATACTACATAGTACATATACCTTACTATATATAAATAGTTCATTACTGTATATAACATAGTACTATACTATATATAAATAGTTCATTACTGTATATAACATAGTACCTTACTATATATTAAATAGTTCATTACTGTATATAACATAGTACCTTACTATATATAAAATAGTTCATTACTGTATATAACATAGTACCTTACTATATATTAAATAGTTCATTACTGTATATAACATAGTACCTTACTATATATAAAATAGTTCATTACTGTATATAGCATAGTACCTTACTATACATAAAATAGTAAAATACTGTATATAACATAGTACCTTACTATATATAAAATAGTTCATTACTGTATATAACATAGTACCTTACTATATATAAAATAGTTCATTACTGTATATAACATAGTACCTTACTATATATAAAATAGTTCATTACTGTATATAACATAGTACCTTACTATATATAAAATAGTACATTACTGTATATAACATAGTACCTTACTATATATTAAATAGTTCATTACTGTATATAACATAGTACCTTACTATATATAAAATAGTTCATTACTGTATATAACATAGTACCTTACTATATATAAAATAGTTCATTACTGTATATAACATAGTACCTTACTATATATTAAATAGTTCATTACTGTATATAACATAGTACCTTACTATATATAAAATAGTACATTACTGTATATAACATAGTACCTTACTATATATAAAATAGTTCATTACTGTATATAACATAGTACCTTACTATATATAAAATAGTTCATTACTGTATATAACATAGTACCTTACTATATATTAAATAGTTCATTACTGTATATAACATAGTACCTTACTATATATTAAATAGTTCATTACTGTATATAACATAGTACCTTACTATATATAAAATAGTACCTTACTATAAATAAAATAGTACATTACTGTATATAACATAGTACCTTACTATATATTAAATAGTTCATTACTGTATATAACATAGTACCTTACTATATATACCTAAATAGTTCATTACTGTATATAACATAGTACCTTACTATATATTAAATAGTTCATTACTGTATATAACATAGTACCTTACTATATATAAAATAGTACATTACTGTATATAACATAGTACCTTACTATATATAAAATAGTTCATTACTTACTGTAGTATTACTATATATAAAATAGTAGTTACCTATATATATAAATAGTTCATTACTGTATATAACATAGTACCTTACTATATATAAAATAGTAACATTACTGTATATAACATAGTTCATTACCTTACTATATATAAAATAGTTCATTACTGTATATAACATAGTACCTTATATATAAAATAGTTCATTACTGTATATAACATAGTACCTTACTATATATAAAAATAGTTCATTACTGTATATAACATAGTACCTTACTATATATTAAATAGTTCATTACTGTATATAACATAGTACCTTACTATATATAAAATAGTTCATTACTGTATATAACATAGTACCTTACTATCTATTAAATAGTATTAAATAGTTCATTACTGTATATAACATAGTACCTTACTATATATAAAATAGTACATTACTGTATATAACATAGTACCTTACTATATATTAAATAGTTCATTACTGTATATAACATAGTACCTTACTATATATAAAATAGTACATTACTGTATATAACATAGTACCTTACTATATATTAAATAGTTCATTACTGTATATAACATAGTACCTTACTATATATAAAATAGTTCATTACTGTATATAACATAGTACCTTACTATATATTAAATAGTTCATTACTGTATATAACATAGTACCTTACTATATATTAAATAGTTCATTACTGTATATAACATAGTACCTTACTATATATAAAATAGTACATTACTGTATATAATATAGTACCTTACTATATATTAAATAGTTCATTACTGTATATAACATAGTACCTTACTATATATAAAATAGTATATTACTGTATATAACATAGTACCTTACTATATATTAAATAGTTCATTACTGTATATAACATAGTACCTTACTATATATAAAAAATAGTTCATTACTGTATATAACATAGTACCTTACTATATATTAAATAGTTCATTACTGTATATAACATAGTACCTTACTATATATAAAATAGTTCATTACTGTATATAACATAGTACCTTACTATATATAAATAGTTCATTACTGTATATATAACATAGTACCTTACTATATAAAAATAGTTCATTACTGTATATAACATAGTACCTTACTATATATTAAATAGTTCATTACTGTATATAACATAGTACCTTACTATATATTAAATAGTTCATTACTGTATATAACATAGTACATATTAAATAGTTCACCTAGTACTTATATATATAAAATAGTACATTACTGTATATAACATAGTACCTTACTATATATAAAATAGTTCATTACTGTATATAACATAGTACCTATATATATAAATAGTTCATTACTGTATATAACATAGTACCTTACTATATATAAAATAGTTCATTACTGTATATAACATAGTACCTTACTATATATAAAATAGTTCATTACTGTATATAACATAGTACCTTAGTATATATAAAATTGTAAATTACTGTATATAACATAGTACCTTACTATATATTAAAAAGTACCTCACTATATATTAAATAGTACATTACTCTATATAACATAGTACCTTACTATATATAAAATAGTTCATTACTGTATATAACATAGTACCTTACTATATATAAAATAGTTCATTACTGTATATAACATAGTACCTTACTATATATAAAATAGTATTACCTTACTATATATTAAATAGTTCATTACTGTATATAGTAACATAGTACCTTACTATATATAAAATAGTTCATTACTGTATATAACATAGTACCTTACTATATATAAAATAGTACATTACTGTATATAACATAGTACCTTACTATATATTAAATAGTTCATTACTGTATATAACATAGTACCTTACTATATATTAAATAGTTCATTACTGTATATAATATAGTACCTTACTATATATTAAATAGTACATTACTGTATATAACATAGTACCTTACTATATATTAAATAGTACATTACTGTATATAACATAGTACCTTACTATATATAAAATAGTTCATTACTGTATATAACATAGTACCTTACTATATATAAAATAGTTCATTACTGTATATAACATAGTACCTTACTATATATAAAATAGTACATTACTGTATATAACATAAACCTTACTATATATTATTACTGTATATAACATAGTACCTTACTATATATTAAATAGTTCATTACTGTATATAACATAGTACCTTACTATATATTAAATAGTTCATTACTGTATATAACATAGTACCTTACTATATATTAAATAGTTCATTACTGTATATAACATAGTACCTTACTATATATTAAATAGTTCATTACTGTATATAACATAGTACCTTACTATATATAAAATAGTACATTACTGTATATAACATAGTACCTTACTATATATTAAATAGTTCATTACTGTATATAACATAGTACCTTACTATATATTAAATAGTACATTACTGTATATAACATAGTACCTTACTATATATTAAATAGTTCATTACTGTATATAACATAGTACCTTACTATATATAAAATAGTTCATTACTGTATATAACATAGTACCTGTATATATAAAATAGTACATTACTGTATAGTAGTACCTTACTATATTTAAAATAATTCATTACTGTATATAACATAGTACCTTACTATATATTAAATAGTTCATTACTGTATATAACATAGTACCTTACTATATATAAAATAGTTCATTATTGTATATAACATAGTACCTTACTGTATATAATATAGTACTTACTATATTTAAAATAGTACATTACTGTATATAATATAGTACCTTACTATATATTAAATAGTACATTACTGTATATTATATAGTACCTTACTATATATTAAATAGTTCATTACTGTATATAATATAGTACCTTACTATACATAAAATAGTTCATTACTGTATATAACATAGTACCTTACTATATATTAAATAGTTCATTACTGTATATAACATAGTACCTTACTATATATAAAATAGTACATTACTGTATATAACATAGTACCTTACTATATATAAAATAGTATATTACTGTATATAACATAGTACCTTACTATATATTAAATAGTTCATTACTGTATATAACATAGTACCTTACTATATATAAAATAGTATATTACTGTATATAACATAGTACCTTACTATATATTAAATAGTTCATTACTGTATATAACATAGTACCTTACTATATATTAAATAGTACATTACTCTATATAACATAGTACCTTACTATACATAAAATAGTTCATTACTGTATATAACATAGTACCTTACTATATATAAAATAGTACATTACTGTATATAACATAGTACCTTACTATATATTAAATAGTTCATTACTGTATATAACATAGTACCTTACTATATATTAAATAGTTCATTACTGTATATAACATAGTACCTTAGTATATATAAAATAGTATATTACTGTATATAACATAGTACCTTACTATACATAAAATAGTTCATTACTGTATATAACATAGAATCTTACTATCTATTAAATAGTTCATTACTGTATATAACATAGTACCTTACTATATATAAAATAGATGATTACTGTATATAACATAGTACCTTACTATATATTAAATATTTCATTACTGTGTATAACATAGTACCTTACTATATATAAAATAGTATGTTACTGTATATAACATAGTACCTTACTATATATAAAATAGTACATTACTGTATATAACATAGTACCTTACTATATATTAAAATAGTTCATTACTGTATATAACATAGTACCTTACTATATATAAAATAGTACATTACTGTATATAACATAGTACCTTACTATATATTAAATAGTTCATTACTGTATATAACATAGTACCTTACTATACATAAAATAGTTCATTACTGTATATAACATAGTACCTTAGTATATATATAAAATTGTACATTACTGTATATAACATAGTACCTTACTATATATAAAATAGTTCATTACTGTATATAACATAGTACCTTATATATATTAAATAGTTCATTACTGTATATAACATAGTATAAAATAGTTACTATATATAAAATATATATAAAATAGTTCATTACTGTATATGACATAGTACCTTACTATATATTAAATAGTTCATTACTGTATATAACATAGTACCTTACTATATATTAAATAGTTCATTACTGTATATAACATAGTACCTTACTATATATTAAATAGTTCATTACTGTATATAACATAGTACCTTACTATATATAAAAATAGTACATTACTGTATATAACATAGTACCTTACTATATATTAAATAGTTCATTACTGTATATAACATAGTACCTTACTATATATTAAATAGTTCATTACTGTATATAACATAGTACCTTACTATATATTAAATAGTACATTACTGTATATAACATAGTACCTTACTATATATAAAATAGTTCATTACTGTATATAACATAGTACCTTACTATATATAAAATAGTACATTACTGTATATAACATAGTACCTTACTATATATAAAATAGTTCATTACTGTATATAACATAGTACCTTACTATATATAAAATAGTTCATTACTGTATATAACATAGTACCTTAGTATATATAAAATAGTTCATTACATATACTAGTACTATAAAATAGTACATTACTGTATATAACTATATACTATATTTAAAATAGTTCATTACTGTATATAATATAGTACCTTACTATATATTAAATAGTACATCACTGTATATAATATAGTACCTTACTATATATAAAATAGTTCATTACTGTATATAACATAGTACCTTACTATATATTAAATAGTTCATTACTGTATATAACATAGTACCTTACTATATATTAAATAGTTCATTACTGTATATAACATAGTACCTTACTATATATAAAATAGTACATTACTGTATATAATATAGTACCTTACTATATATATATGTATATAAATAGTACTGTATATAACATAGTACCTTACTATATAACATAGTACCTACTATATATAAAATAGTTCATTACTGTATATAACATAGTACCTACTATATATAAAATAGTACATTACTGTATATAACATAGTACCTTACTATATATAAAATAGTACATTACTGTATATAACATAGTACCTTACTATATATTAAAATAGTACATTACTGTATATAACATAGTACCTTACTATATATAAAATAGTTCATTACTGTATATAACATAGTACCTTACTATATATAAAATAGTTCATTACTGTATATAACATAGTACCTTACTATATATAAAATAGTTCATTACTGTATATAACATAGTACCTTACTATATATAAAATAGTTCATTACTGTATATAACATAGTACCTTACTATATATAAAATAGTTCATTACTGTATATAACATAGTACCTTACTATATATTAAAATAGTTCATTACTGTATATAACATAGTACCTTACTATATATTAAATAGTTCATTACTGTATATAACATAGTACCTTACTATATATTAAATAGTACATTACTGTATATAATATAGTACCTTACAATATTTTAAATAGTACATTACTCTATATAACATAGTACCTTACTATACATAAAATAGTTCATTACTGTATATAACATAGTACCTCAGTATATATAAAATTGTACATTACCGTTTGAGACATAGTACCTTATTATATATAAAATAGTTCATTAGTGTATATAACATAGTACCTTACTATATATTAAATAGTTCATTACTGTATATAACATAGTACCTTACTATACATAAAATAGTTCATTACTGTATATATATAGTACCTTACTATATATAAAATAGTTCATTACTGTATATAACATAGTACCTTACTATATTTAAAATAGTACATTACTGTATATTATATAGTACCTTACTATATATTAAATAGTACATTACTGTATATAATATAGTACCTTACTATATATTAAATAGTACATTACTGTATATAATATAGTACCTTACTATATATAAAATAGTTCATTACTGTATATAACATAGTACCTTACTATATATTAAATAGTTCATTACTGTATATAACATAGTACCTTAGTATATATAAAATAGTACATTACTGTATATAACATAGTACCTTACTATATATAAAATAGTATATTACTGTATATAACATAGTACCTTACTATATATATATAAAAATAGTTCATTACTGTATATAACATAGTACCTTACTATATATAAAGTAGTATATTGCTGTATATAACATAGTACCTTACTATATAAAATAGTTCATTACTGTATATAACATAGTACCTTACTATATATTAAATAGTTCATTACTGTATATAACATAGTACCTTACTATATATAAAATAGTTCATTACTGTATATAACATAGTAACTCAGTATATATAAAATAGTACATTACTGTATATAACATAGTACCTTACTATATATTAAATAGTTCATTACTGTATATAACATAGTACCTTACTATATATTAAATAGTTCATTACTGTATATAACATAGTACCTTACTATATATAAAATAGTATATTACTGTATATAACATAGTACCTTACTATATATTAAAATAGTTCATTACTGTATATAACATAGTAAATAGTTCATTACTTACTATATATTAAATAGTTCATTACTGTATATAACATAGTACCTTACTATATATAAAATAGTTCATTACTGTATATAACATAGTACCTTACTATATATTAAATAGTTCATTACTGTATATAACATAGTACCTTACTATATATAAAATAGTAAGTTACTGTATATAACATAGTACCTTACTATATATAAAATAGTACATTACTGTATATTATATAGTACCTTACTATATATTAAATAGTTCATTACTGTATATAACATAGTACCTTACTATATATTAAATAGTACATTACTGTATATTATATAGTACCTTATATTAAATATTACTGTAAAACATAGTTCATTACTGTATATAAGATAGTACCTTACTATACATAAAATAGTTCATTACTGTATATAACATAGTACCTTAGTATATATAAAATTGTACATTACTGTATATAACATAGTACCTTACTATATATAAAATAGTTCATTACTGTATATAACATAGTACCATTCTATATATTAAATAGTTCATTATTGTATATAACATGGTACCTTAGTATATATAAAATAGTAGATTATAGTATATGACATAGTACCTTACTATATATTAAATAGTTCATTACTGTATATAACATAGTACCTTACTATATATTAAATAGTTCATTACTGTATATAACATAGTACCTTACTATATATTAAATAGTTCATTACTGTATATAACATAGTACCTTAGTATATATAAAATAGTACATTACTGTATATAACATAGTACCTTACTATATATTAAATAGTTCATTACTGTATATAACATAGTACCTTAGTATATATTAAATAGTGCATTACTGTATATAATATAGTACCTTACAATATTTTAAATAGTACATTACTCTATATAACATAGTACCTTACTATACATAAAATAGTTCATTACTGTATATAACATAGTACCTCAGTATATATAAAATTGTACATTACTGTATATGACATAGTACCTTACTATATATAAAATAGTTCATTACTGTATATAACATAGTACCTTACTATATATTAAATAGTTCATTACTGTATATAACATAGTACCTTACTATATATAAAATAGTGCATTACTGTATATAATATAGTACCTTACTATATATAAAATAGTTCATTACTGTATATAACATAGTACCTTACTATATTTAAAATAGTACATTACTGTATATTATATAGTACCTTACTATATATTAAATAGTACATTACTGTATATTATATAGTACCTTACTATATATAAAATAGTTCATTACTGTATATAACATAGTACCTTACTATATATTAAATAGTTCATTACTGTATATAACATACTACCTTAGTATTTATAAAATAGTACATTACTGTATATTATATAGTACCTTAGTATACATAAAATACTATATTACTGTATATGACATAGTACCTTAATATATATTAAATACTTCATTACTGTATATAAAATACATCCTTAGAATATATAATGTAGTATATTACTGTATATTATATAGTACCTTACTATATTTAAAATAGTTCATTACTGTATATAATATAGTACCTTACTATATATAAAATAGTACATTACTGTATATAACATAGTACCTTACTATATATAAAATAGTACATTACTGTATATAACATAGTACCTTACAATATATTTAATAGTACATGACTCTATATAACATAGTACCTTACTATATATAAAATAGTTCATTACTGTATATAACATAGTACCTTACTATATAAAATAGTACATTACTGTATATAACATAGTACCTTACTATATATAAAATAGTTCATTACTGTATATAACATAGTACCTTAGTATATATAAAATAGTGGATTACCGTATATAATATAGTACCTTACTATACATAAAATAGTTCATTACTGTATATAACATAGTACCTTACTATATATTAAAATAGTACATTACTGTATATTATATAGTACCTTACTATATATTAAATAGTTCATTACTGTATATAACATAGTACCTTACTATATATTAAATAGTACATTACTGTATATAATATAGTACCTTACTATATATAAAATAGTTCATTACTGTATATAACATAGTACCTTACTATATATTAAATAGTTCATTACTGTATATAACATAGTACCTTAGTATATATAAAATAGTACATTACTGTATATAACATAGTACCTTACTATATATAAAATAGTTCATTACTGTATATAACATAGTACCTTACTATATATTAAATAGTTCATTATTGTATATAACATAGTACCCTTAGTATATATATTAAATAGTATATTACTATATATATATAGTACCTTACTATATATTAAAATAGTTCATTACTGTATATAACATAGTACCTTACTATATATTAAATAGTACATTACTGTATATAACATAGTACCTTACTATATATAAAATAGTTCATTACTGTATATAACATAGTACCTTACTATATATAAAATAGTACATTACTGTATATAACATAGTACCTTACTATATATTAAATAGTTCATTACTGTATATAACATAGTACCTTACTATATATTAAATAGTTCATTACTGTATATAACATAGTACCTTAGTATATATAAAATAGTATATTACTGTATATTATATAGTACCTTACTATATATAAAATAGTTCATTACTGTATATAACATAGTACCTTACTATATATTAAATAGTTCATTACTGTATATAACATAGTACCTTACTATATATAAAATAGTTCATTACTGTATATAACATAGTACCTTACTATATATTAAATAGTTCATTACTGTATATAACATAGTACCTTACTATATATAAAATAGTACATTACTGTATATAACATAGTACCTTACTATATTTTAAATAGTACATTACTCTATATAACATAGTACCTTACTATACTTAAAATAGTTCATTACTGTATATAACATAGTACCTTACTATATATAAAATAGTACATTACTGTATATAACATAGTACCTTACTATATATAAAATAGTTCATTACTGTATATAACATAGTACCTTACTATATATAAAATAGTACATTACTGTATATAACATAGTACCTTACTATATATAAAATAGTTCATTACTGTATATAACATAGTACCTTACTATATATTAAATAGTTCATTACTGTATATAACATAGTACCTTACTATATATAAAATAGTACATTACTGTATATAATATAGTACCTTACTATATATTAAATAGTTCATTACTGTATATAACATAGTACCTTACTATATATAAAATAGTTCATTACTGTATATAACATAGTACCTTACTATATATAAAATAGTACATTACTGTATATAACATAGTACCTTACTATATATTAAATAGTTCATTACTGTATATAACATAGTACCTTACTATATATTAAATAGTTCATTACTGTATATAACATAGTACCTTACTATATATAAAATAGTATATTACTGTATATAACATAGTACCTTACTATATATAAATTAGTTCATTACTGTATATAACATAGAATCTACTATCTATTAAATAGTTCATTACTGTATATAACATAGTACCTTACTATATATAAAATAGTTCATTACTGTATATAACATAGTACCTTACTATATATTAAATAGTTCATTACTGTATATAACATAGTACCTTACTATATATAAAATAGTACATTACTGTATATTATATAGTACCTTACTATATATAAAATAGTTCATTACTGTATATAACATAGTACCTTACTATATATAAAATAGTATATTACTGTATATAACATAGTACCTTACTATATATTAAATAGTTCATTACTGTATATAACATAGTACCTTACTATATATAAAATAGTACATTACTGTATATAACATAGTACCTTACTATATATTAAATAGTACATTACTGTATATAATATAGAACCTTACAATATTTTAATAGTACATTACTCTATATAACATAGTACCTTACTATATATAAAATAGTTCATTACTGTATATAACATAGTACCTTACTATATATAAAATAGTTCATTACTGTATATAACATAGTACCTTACTATATATTAAATAGTTCATTACTGTATATAACATAGTACCTTAGTATATATAAAATAGTACATTACTGTATATAACATAGTACCTTACTATATATTAAATAGTTCATTACTGTATATAACATAGTACCTTACTATATATTAAATAGTTCATTACTGTATATAACATAGTACCTTACTATATATAAAATAGTATATTACTGTATATAATATAGTACCTTACTATATATAAAATAGTTCATTACTGTATATAACATAGTACCTTACTATATATTAAATAGTTCATTACTGTATATAACATAGTACCTTACTATATATAAAATAGTACATTACTGTATATAACATAGTACCTTACTATATATTAAAATAGTACATTACTGTATATAATATAGTACCTTACAATATATTTAATAGTACATTACTCTATATAACATAGTATACTATATATAAAATAGTTCATTACTGTATATAACATAGTACCTTAGTATATATAAAATTGTACATTACTGTATATAACATAGTACCTTACTATATATAAAATAGTTCATTACTGTATATAACATAGTACCTTACAATATATTAAATAGTTCATTACTGTTTATAACATGGTATCTTAGTATACATAAAATAGTGGATTACCGTATATTATATAGTACCTCACTAAACATAAAATAGTTCATTACTGTATATAACATAGTACCTTACTATATTTAAAATAGTGCATTACTGTATATAATATAGTACCTTACTATATATTAAATAGTACATTACTGTATATTATATAGTACCTTACTATATATTAAATAGTACATTACTGTATATAATATAGTTCCTTACTATATATAAAATAGTTCATTACTGTATATAACATAGTACCTTACTATATATAAAATAGTTCATTACTGTATATAACATAGTACCTTACTATATATTAAATAGTTCATTACTGTATATAACATAGTACCTTAGTATATATAAAATAGTACATTACTGTATATAATATAGTACCTTACTATATATAAAATACTATATTACTGTATATAACATAGTACCTTAATATATATTAAATACTTCATTACTGTATATAAAATACATCCTTAGTATATATAATGTAGTATATTACTGTATATTATATAGTACCTTACTATATTTAAAATAGTTCATTACTGTATATAATATAGTACCTTATTATATATAAAATAGTACATTACTGTATATTACATAGTACCTTGCTATATTTAAAATAGTACATTACTGTATATAATATAGTACCTTACAATATATTTAATAGTACATGACTCTATATAACATAGTACCTTACTATACATAAAATAGTTCATTACTGTATATAACATAGTACCTTACTATATATAAAATAGTACATTACTGTATATAACATAGTACCTTACTATATATTAAATAGTTCATTACTGTATATAACATAGTACCTTACTATATATTAAATAGTTCATTACTGTATATAACATACTACCTTAGTATATATAAAGTAGTATATTACTGTATATTATATAGTACCTTACTATATTTAAAATAGTTCATTACTGTATATAACATAGTACCTTACTATATATAAAATAGTTCATTACTGTATATAACATAGTACCTTACTATATATAAAATAGTTCATTACTGTATATAACATAGTACCTTACTATATATTAAATAGTTCATTACTGTATATAACATAGTACCTTACTATATATAAAATAGTACATTACTGTATATAACATAGTACCTTACTATATATAAAATAGTATATTACTGTATATAACATAGTACCTTACTATATATTAAATAGTTCATTACTGTATATAACATAGTACCTTAGTATATATAAAATAGTACATTACTGTATATAACATAGTACCTTACTATATATTAAATAGTTCATTACTGTATATAACATAGTACCTTACTATATATTAAATAGTTCATTACTGTATATAACATAGTACCTTACTATATATTAAATAGTACATTACTGTATATAATATAGTACCTTACTATATATTAAATAGTACATTACTGTATATAACATAGTACCTTACTATACATAAAATAGTTCATTACTGTATATAACATAGTACCTTAGTATATATAAAATTGTACATTACTGTATGTGACATAGTACCTTACTATATATAAAATAGTTCATTACTGTATATAACATAGTACCTTACTATATATAAAATAGTATTACTGTATATAACATAGTACCTTAGTACTATATATATAAATAGTACATTACTGTATATAACATAGTATCTTACTATATATTAAATAGTTCATTACTGTATATAACATAGTACCTTACTATATATTAAATAGTTCATTACTGTATATAACATAGTACCTTACTATATTTAAAATAGTACATTACTGTATATTATATAGTACCTTACTATATATAAAATAGTACATTACTGTATATTATATAGTACCTTACTATATATTAAATAGTACATTACTGTATATAATATAGTACCTTACTATACATAAAATAGTTCATTACTGTATATAACATAGTACCTTACTATATATAAAATAGTACATTACTGTATATAACATAGTACCTTACTATATATAAAATAGTTCATTACTGTATATAACATAGTACCTTACTATATATAAAATAGTTCATTACTGTATATAACATAGTACCTTACTATATATAAAATAGTATATTACTGTATATAACATAGTACCTTACTATATATAAAATAGTTCATTACTGTATATAACATAGTACTTACTATATATAAATAGTTCATTACTGTATATAACATAGTACCTTACTATATATAAAATAGTTCATTACTGTATATAACATAGTAGTTACTATATTTAAAATAGTACATTACTGTATATTATATAGTACCTATATATATAAAACAGTTCATTACTGTATATTATGTAGTACCTTACTATATATAAAAGAGTATAATTTTGTATATAACATAGTACCTTACTATATATTAAATAGTTCATTACTGTATATAACATAGTACCTTACTATATATAAAATAGTACATTACTGTATATAACATAGTACCTTACTATATATTAAATAGTTCATTACTGTATATAACATAGTACCTTACTATATATTAAATAGTTCATTACTGTATATAACATAGTACCTTACTATATATTAAATAGTTCATTACTGTATATAACATAGTACCTTACTATATATTAAATAGTACATTACTGTATATAACATAGTACCTTACTATATATAAAATAGTTCATTACTGTATATAACATAGTACCTCAGTATATATAAAATAGTACATTACTGTATATAACATAGTACCTTACTATATATAAAATAGTTCATTACTGTATATAACATAGTACCTTAGTATATATAAAATAGTACATTACTGTATATAACATAGTACCTTACTATATATAAAATAGTTCATTACTGTATATAACATAGTACCTTACTATATATTAAATAGTTCATTACTGTATATAACATAGTACCTTACTATATATAAAATAGTACATTACTGTATATTATATAGTACCTTACTATATATTAAATAGTACATTACTGTATATAATATAGTTCCTTACTATATATAAAATAGTTCATTACTGTATATAACATAGTACCTTACTATATATAAAATAGTACATTACTGTATATAACATAGTACCTTACTATATATAAAATAGTATGTTACTGTATATAACATAGTACCTTACTATATATAAAATAGTATATTACTGTATATAACATAGTACCTTACTATATATAAAATAGTTCATTACTGTATATAACATAGTACCTTACTATATATTAAATAGTTCATTACTGTATATAACATAGTACCTTACTATATATTAAATAGTACATTACTGTATATTATATAGTACCTTACTATATATAAAATAGTATATTACTGTATATAACATAGTACCTTACTATATATTAAATAGTTCATTACTGTATATAACATAGTACCTTACTATATATAAAATAGTATATTACTGTATATAACATAGTACCTTACTATATATAAAATAGTTCATTACTGTATATAACATAGTACATTACTGTATATATAAAATAGTTCATTACTGTATATTACATAGTACCTTACTATATATAAAATAGTTCATTACTGTATATAGTATAGTACCTTACTATATATAAAATAGTATTTTGTATATAACATAGTACCTTACTATATATTAAATAGTTCATTACTGTATATAACATAGTACCTTACTATATATAAAATAGTACATTACTGTATATAACATAGTACCTTACTATATATTAAATAGTTCATTACTGTATATAACATAGTACCTTACTATATATTAAATAGTTCATTACTGTATATAACATAGTACCTTAGTATATATTAAATAGTACATTACTGTATATAATATAGTACCTTACTATATATTAAATAGTACATTACTGTATATAACATAGTACCTTACTATACATAAAATAGTTCATTACTGTATATAACATAGTACCTTAGTATATATAAAATAGTACATTACTGTATATAACATAGTACCTTACTATATATAAAATAGTTCATTACTGTATATAACATAGTACCTTACTATATATAAAATAGTACATTACTGTATATTACATAGTACCTATATATATAAAATAGTACATTACTGTATATAATAGTACTTACTATATATAAAATAGTTCATTACTGTATATAACATAGTACCTTACTATATATAAAATAGTTCATTACTGTATATAACATAGTACCTTACTATATATTAAAATAGTACATTACTGTATATTATATAGTACCTTACTATATATTAAATAGTTCATTACTGTATATAACATAGTACCTTACTATATATTAAATAGTTCATTACTGTATATAACATAGTACCTTACTATATATAAAATAGTACATTACTGTATATAACATAGTACCTTACTATATATAAAATAGTTCATTACTGTATATAACATAGTACCTTACTATATATAAAATAGTATATTACTGTATATAACATAGTACCTTACTATATATTAAATAGTTCATTACTGTATATAACATAGTACCTTACTATATATTAAATAGTTCATTACTGTATATAACATAGTACCTTAGTATATATAAAATAGTACATTACTGTATATAATATAGTACCTTAATATATTTAAAATAGTACCTTACTATATTCATTACTGTATATAACATAGTACCTTACTATATATTAAATAGTTCATTACTGTATATAACATAATACCTTACTATATATAAATAGTACATTACTGTATATAATATAGTACCTTACTATATATAAAATAGTTCATTACTGTATATAATATAGTACCTTACTATATATAAAATAGTACATTACTGTATATAACATAGTACCTTACTATATATAAAATAGTACATTACTGTATATAACATAGTACCTTACTATATATTAAATAGTACATTACTGTATATAACATAGTACCTTACTATACATAAAATAGTTCATTACTGTATATAACATAGTACCTTACTATATATAAAATAGTATGTTACTGTATATAACATAGTACCTTACTATACATAAAATAGTACATTACTGTATATTATATAGTACCTTACTATATATAAAATAGTTCATTACTGTATATAACATAGTACCTTACTATATATTAAATAGTACATTACTGTATATAACATAGTACCTTACTATATATTAAATAGTTCATTACTGTATATAACATAGTACCTTACTATATATAAAATAGTTCATTACTGTATATAACATAGTACCTTACTATATATTAAATAGTACATTACTGTATATAACATGGTACCTTAGTATAAATAAAATAGTAGATAATAGTATATGACATAGTACCTTACTATATATTAAATAGTTCATTACTGTATATAACATAGTACCTTACTATATATTAAATAGTTCATTACTGTATATAACATAGTACCTTACTATATATTAAATAGTTCATTACTGTATATAACATAGTACCTTACTATATATAAAATAGTACATTACTGTATATAACATAGTACCTTACTATATATTAAATAGTTCATTACTGTATATAACATAGTACCTTACTATATATTAAATAGTACATTACTGTATATAATATAGTACCTTACAATATATTAAATAGTACATTACTGTATATAACATAGTACCTTACTATACATAAAATAGTTCATTACTGTATATAACATAGTACCTTACTATATATAAAATAGTACATTACTGTATATAACATAGTACCTTACTATATATAAAATAGTTCATTACTGTATATAACATAGTACCTTACTATATATTAAATAGTTCATTACTGTATATAACATAGTACCTTACTATATATAAAATAGTTCATTACTGTATATAACATAGTACCTTACTATATATAAAATAGTTCATTACTGTATATAACATAGTACCTTACTATATTTAAAATAGTTCATTACTGTAAATTATATAGTACCTTACTATATATAAAATAGTACATTACTGTATATTACATAGTACCTTGCTATATTTAAAATAGTACATTACTGTATATAATATAGTACCTTACAATATATTTAATAGTACATGACTCTATATAACATAGTACCTTACTATATATAAAATAGTTCATTACTGTATATAACATAGTACCTTAGTATATATAAAATTGTACATTACTGTATATAACATAGTACCTTACTATATATTAAATAGTTCATTACTGTATATAACATAGTACCTTACTATATATTAAATAGTACATTACTCTGTATAACATAGTACCTTACTATATATAAAATTGTATGTTACTGTATATAACATAGTACCTTACTATACATAAAACAGTACATTACTGAATATTATATAGTACCTTACTATATATTAAATAATTCATTACTGTATATAACATAGTACCTTACTATATATTAAATAGTACATTACTGTATATAATATAGTACCTTACTATATATTAAATAGTACATTACTGTATATAACATAGTACCTTACTATATATAAAATAGTTCATTACTGTATATAACATAGTACCTTACTATATATAAAATAGTACATTACTGTATATAACATAGTACCTTACTATATATAAAATAGTTCATTACTGTATATAACATAGTACCTTACTATATACAAAATAGTTCATTACTGTATACAATATAGGAACTTACTATATATTAAATAGTTCATTACTGTATATAATATAGTACCTGAGTATATAAAAATAGTATATTACTGTATAGAACATAGTACCTTACTATATATTAAATAGTTCATTACTGTATATAACATAGTACCTTACTATATATAAAATAGTACATTACTGTATATAACATAGTACCTTACTATATATTAAATAGTTCATTACTGTATATAACATAGTACCTTACTATATATAAAATAGTTCATTACTGTATATTATATAGTACCTTACTATATATTAAATAGTTCATTGCTGTATGTAACATAGTACCTTCCTATATTTAAAATATTACAATACTCTATATTACATAGTACTTTACTATATATAAAATAGTTCATTAGTGTATATAACATAGTACCTTACTATATATTAAATAGTTCTTTATTGTATATTACATAGTAACTTACTATATATTAAATAGTTCATTACTGTATATAACATAGTACCTTACTATATATTAAATAGTTCATTACTGTATATAACATAGTACCTATATAACTGTACTGTATATTATATAGTACCTTACTATACATAAAATAGTACATTACTGTATATTATATAGTACCTTACTATATATTAAATAGTTCATTACTGTATATAACATAGTACCTTACTATATATTAAATAGTACATTACTGTATATAATATAGTACCTTACTATATATTAAATAGTACATTACTGTATATAACATAGTACCTTACTATACATAAAATAGTTCATTACTGTATATAACATAGTACCTTAGTATATATAAAATTGTACATTACTGTATATAACATAGTACCTTACTATATATAAAATAGTTCATTACTGTATATAACATAGTACCTTACTATATATTAAATAGTTCATTACTGTATATAACATAGTACCTTACTATATATTAAATAGTTCATTACTGTATATAACATAGTACCTTACTATATATAAAATAGTGCATTACTGTATATTATATAGTACCTTACTATATATAAAATAGTACATTACTGTATATAATATAGTACCTTACTATATATTAAATAGTTCATTACTGTATATAACATAGTACCTTACTATATATAAAATAGTACATTACTGTATATAACATAGTACCTTACTATATATTAAATAGTTCATTACTGTATATAACATAGTACCTTACTATATATTAAATAGTTCATTACTGTATATAACATAGTACCTTAGTATATATAAAATAGTACATTACTGTATATAACATAGTACCTTACTATATATTAAATAGTTCATTACTGTATATAACATAGTACCTTACTATATATTAAATAGTTCATTACTGTATATAACATAGTACCTTACTATATATAAAATAGTACATTACTGTATATAATATAGTACCTTACTATATATAAAATAGTTCATTACTGTATATTATATAGTACCTTACTATATATAAAATAGTATATTACTGTATATAACATAGTACCTTACTATATATTAAATAGTTCATTACTGTATATAACATAGTACCTTACTATATATTAAATAGTTCATTACTGTATATAACATAGTACCTTACTATATATAAAATAGTTCATTACTGTATATTATATAGTACCTTACTATATATTAAATAGTTCATTACTGTATATTATATAGTACCTTACTATATATAAAATAGTACATTACTGTATATTATATAGTACCTTACTATATATAAAATAAATAGTATCATTACTGTATATAACATATTACTATATATAAAATAGTTCATTACTGTATATAACATAGTACCTTACTATATATTAAATAGTTCATTACTGTATATAACATAGCACCTTACAAGATATAAAAGAGTTCCTTACTGTATATAACATAGTACCTTACTATATATTAAATAGTTCATTACTGTATATAACATAGTACCTTAGTATATATAAAATAGTTCATTACTGTATATAACATAGTACCTTACTATATATTAAATAGTTCATTACTGTATATAACATAGTACCTTACTATATATTAAATAGTTCATTACTGTATATAACATAGTACCTTACTATATATAAAATAGTACATTACTGTATATAACATAGTACCTTACTATATATAAAATAGTTCATTACTGTATATAACATAGTACCTTACTATATATAAAATAGTACATTACTGTATATAACATAGTACATTACTATATATTAAATAGTTCATTAGTGTATATAACATAGTACCTTACTATATATTAAAATAGTTCATTACTGTATATAACATAGTACCTTACTATATATTAAATAGTTCATTACTGTATATAACATAGTACCTTACTATATATTAAAATAGTTCATTACTGTATATAACATAGTACCTTACTATATATAAAATAGTTCATTACTGTATATAACATAGTACCTTACTATATATAAAATAGTTCATTACTGTATATAACATAGTACCTTACTATATATAAAATAGTACATTACTGTATATAACATAGTACCTTACTATATATTAAATAGTTCATTACTGTATATAACATAGTACCTTGCTATATTTAAAATAGTACATTACTGTATATTATATAGTACCTTACTATATATTTAAATAGTTCATTACTGTATATAACATAGTACCTTGCTATATTTAAAATAGTACATTACTGTATATTATATAGTACCTTACTATATATGAAATAGTTCATTACTGTATACAACATAGTACCTTACTATATAATAAATAGTTCATTACTGTATATAACATAGTACCTTACTATATATATTATAGTTCATTACTGTATATAACATAGTACCTTACTATATATTAAATAGTTCATTACTGTATATAACATAGTACCTTACTATATATAAAATAGTACATTACTGTATATAACATAGTACCTTACTATATATTAAATAGTACATTACTGTATATAACATATAGTACCTTACTATATATTAAATAGTTCATTACTGTATATAACATAGTACCTTACTATATATTAAAATAGTTCATTACTGTATATAATATAGTATTTTACTATATATAAAATAGTTCATTACTGTATATAACATAGTACCTTACTATATATAAAATAGTACATTACTGTATATAACATAGTACCTTACTATATATTAAATAGTTCATTACTGTATATAACATAGTACCTTACTATATATTAAATAGTTCATTACTGTATATAACATAGTACCTTACTATATATTAAATAGTTCATTACTGTATATAACATAGTACCTTACTATATATTAAATAGTTCATTACTGTATATGTACATAGTATACTTACTATATATAAAATAGTTCATTACTGTATATAACATAGTACCTTACTATATATAAAATAGTATATTACTGTATATAACATAGTACCTTACTATATATAAAATAGTTCATTACTGTATATAACATAGTACCTTACTATATATTAAATAGTTCATTACTGTATATAACATAGTACCTTACTATATATATTAAAAATAGTATATAACATTACTGTATATAACATAGTACCTTACTATATATTAAAATAGTTCATTACTGTATATAACATAGTACCTTACTATATATAAAATAGTTCATTACTGTATATAACATAGTACCTTACTATATATTAAATAGTTCATTACTGTATATAACATAGTACCTTACTATATATTAAATAGTTCATTACTGTATATAACATAGTACCTTACTATATATTAAATAGTTCATTACTGTATATAACATAGTACCTTACTATATATAAAACAGTTCATTACTGTATATAACATAGTACCTTACTATATATTAAATAGTTCATTACTGTATATAACATAGTACCTTACTATATATAAAATAGTTCATTACTGTATATATATATAGTACCTTACTATATATAAAATAGTACATTACTGTATATAACATAGTACCTTACTATATATAAAATAGTTCATTACTGTATATAACATAGTACTTACTATATATAAATAGTAGTTCATTACTGTATATAACATAGTACTACTATATATTAAATAGTTCATTACTGTATATAACATAGTACCTTAGTATATATAAAATAGTACATTACTGTATATAACATAGTACCTTACTATATATAAAATAGTTCATTACTGTATATAACATAGTACCTTACTATATATTAAATAGTTCATTACTGTATATAACATAGTACCTTACTATATATTAAATAGTTCATTACTGTATATAACATAGTACCTTACTATATATTAAATAGTTCATTACTGTATATAACATAGTACCTTACTATATATTAAATAGTTCATTACTGTATATAACATAGTACCTTACTATATATAAAATAGTTCATTACTGTATATAACATAGTACCTTACTATATATAAAATAGTACATTACTGTATATAACATAGTACCTTACTATATATTAAATAGTTCATTACTGTATATAACATAGTACCTTACTATATATTAAATAGTACATTACTGTATATAACATAGTACCTTACTATATATTAAATAGTTCATTACTGTATATAACATAGTACCTTCATTATATATATAAAATAGTACATTACTGTATATAATATAGTACCTTACTTATATATTAAATAGTTCATTACTGTATATAACATAGTACCTTACTATATAATAAATAGTTCATTACTGTATATAACATAGTACCTTACTATATATTAAATAGTTCATTACTGTATATAACATAGTACCTTACTATATATAAAATAGTACATTACTGTATATAAAATAGTACCTTACTATATATTAAATAGTTCATTACTGTATATAACATAGTACCTTACTATATATATAAATAGTTCATTACTGTATATAACATAGTACCTTACTATATATTAAATAGTTCATTACTGTATATAACATAGTACCTTACTATATATTAAATAGTTCATTACTGTATATAACATAGTACCTTACTATATATTAAATAGTTCATTACTGTATATAACATAGTACCTTACTATATATTAAATAGTTCATTACTGTATATAACATAGTACCTTACTATATATAAAATAGTACATTACTGTATATTACATAGTACCTTACTATATATTAAATAGTTCATTACTGTATATAACATAGTACCTTACTATATATTAAATAGTTCATTACTGTATATAACATAGTACCTTACTATATATTAAATAGTTCATTACTGTATATAACATAGTACCTTACTATATATTAAATAGTTCATTACTGTATATAACATAGTACCTTACTATATATAAAATAGTACATTACTGTATATAACATAGTACCTTACTATATATTTAATAGTTCATTACTGTATATAACATAGTACCTTACTATATATTAAATAGTTCATTACTGTATATAACATAGTACCTTAGTAACTTATATACATAAAATAGTACATTACTGTATTATATATAGTACCTTACTATATATAAAATAGTATATTACTGTATATAACATAGTACCTTATTATATATAAAATAGTTCATTACTGTATATAACATAGTACCTTACTATATATTAAATAGTTCATTACTGTATATAACATAGTACCTTACTATATATTAAATAGTTCATTACTGTATATAACATAGTACCTTAGTATATATAAAATAGTACATTACTGTATATAACATAGTACCTTACTATATATTAAATAGTTCATTACTGTATATAACATAGTACCTTACTATATATTAAATAGTTCATTACTGTATATAACATAGTACCTTACTATATATTAAATAGTTCATTACTGTATATAACATAGTACCTTACTATATATAAAATAGTACATTACTGTATATAATATAGTACCTTACTATATATTAAATAGTTCATTACTGTATATAACATAGTACCTTACTATATATTAAATAGTTCATTACTGTATATAACATAGTACCTTACTATATATTAAATAGTTCATTACTGTATATAACATAGTACCTTACTATATATTAAATAGTTCATTACTGTATATAACATAGTACCTTACTATATATTAAATAGTTCATTACTGTATATTATATAGTACCTTACTATATGTAAAATAGTACATTACTGTATATTATATATTACTGTATATAACTTACTATATATAAAAATAGTATATTACTGTGTATAAAATAGTACCTTACTATATATTAAATAGTTCATTACTGTATATAACATAGTACCTTACTATATATTAAATAGTTCATTACTGTATATAACATAGTACCTTACTATATATTAAATAGTTCATTACTGTATATAACATAGTACCTTACTATATATTAAATAGTTCATTACTGTATATTATATAGTACCTTACTATACATAAAATAATACATTACTGTATATTATATAGTACCTTACTATATATAAAATAGTATATTACTGTATATAGCATAGAACCTTATTATATATAAAATAGTTCATTACTGTATATAACATAGTACCTTACTATATATTAAATAGTTCATTACTGTATATAACATAGTACCTTAGTATATATGAAATAGTATATTACTGTATATAACATAGTACCTTACTATATATTAAATAATTTATTACTGTATATAACATAGTACCTTTCTATATTTAAAATAGTACATTACTGTATATTATATGTTACCTTACTATATATTAAATAGTTTATTACTGTATATAACATGGTATCTTACTATATATTAAATAGTTTATTACTGTTTATAACATGGTACCTTAGTATTTATAAAATAGTACATTGCTGTATATAACATAGTACCTTACTATATATAAAATAGTTTATTACTGTATATAACATGGTATCTTACTCTATATTAACTAGTTCATTGCTATATATAATATAGTACCTTACTACATATTTACTAGTTCATTACCGTATATAATCGAAAACGATCCCAAATCACATCACTCAGTAACGAATAGACAATGGAAAATGAAAACAGTAAGACACCTCATAGTCGGACAAACATTCAGTGCACGTGCCCCGACTTATTTCAAATTCAATATATCTATATTTTGTACTACTGACACAGCGATATTATTTTTATATAGAAATGGTTTTAATGTTTTAATACTGTAGAGAAATTGCGATTGGTATTGTTTAGGGATAAGAATTAGAAATGGGAGATGGTTTGTTCCGTTTACGACCTCCAATGGGCTTTCACCGCTCCTGATAATGGTATAAATCAGTATCTGAGGTTACTAATATTTAAACTCATGATAATGTACGAAGGCTGTTTAAAGAATACGCGGACTGTTTGAATTGCGCAGCCCCAGTTGGTTTCAGGAGAATCCGCTTGGTGTCGCTAGGTTCACACTGATCAGCTGATTACGAGGCCATTCTCGATTGCAGATATCTTCATTTGTGTATTAGCTACGCGGTTTTAAGTGAAGTGCGATTTTTTCGTTTGGCGGATTTAAGAATGAATGACCTGAAGGAGCAACGACTTGCTGTGAAATTTTGTGTTAATCTTGGAAAATCTGCGACTGAAACTTTTGCTATGCTTAACACGGCTTACGATGATGTTGCTAAGAAGCGTACGGCATGTTTCAAGTGGCATGAACGTTTTAAGGATGGCCGACAGTCCATTGAAGATGATGAGCGTCCTGGACGTCCTTCCACGTCAACTGACGACCCACACGTCGACAAAATCAACACCCTGGTGCGGGCAAATCGACGTCTGACTGTCAGGGAGCTTGCTGAAGAGTGTGGGATATCAGTTGGATCTTGTTACGAGATTTTTACCGAAAAATTGAAGATGCACCGCGTTGCTGCGAAATTCAGCCCTCAGAACTCGTGAGTTTTTGGCCAAACACTCAATCACTGTTCTTCCCCCCCCCCCTACCCACCTGACCTTGCTCCTTGCGATTTTTTCTTGTTCCCCAAACTCAAAAGACCCTTGAAAGGAAGAAGATTTGAGACGATTCTCGAGATTAAGGCAAATGCGACGAAGGAGCTGGAGGACATTACTAAAGAAGCGTACCAGGACTGTTTCAACGAGTGGAAACACCGTTGGGATAAGTGTGTGCGTTGGGGAGGAGAGTACTTTGAAGGGGTCTCAGAGCTGTAACTTCTAAATAAAGTACATTTTGTTTTATGACGTCAGTCCGCGTATTTTTTGAACAGACCTCGTACTCAGTCATTAGTTAAGTTCCTCAACTGTTAACAATATTTTCAACCAATAATAACTCATGACGTTAACCTGGTTCTACACTTTTAAATCAACCTCAAACCAATGTTATTCATAAAGCGAAAACCTAAATTTCATAATTATATAATACTAGTTGTTTATTATCAGATATAGCGGAGCCTACCAGTAGTTGTACTTAAAAACGTAGAGATCCAACAATTGAACGTTATACCCATGAATATCGGTATGTGTCCAACATAAAGAGACCTTTCGATTTCTGCAGACATATGACACGTGTTTCTGATTTTACTGTTTGTGGTAAAGCACAAAGCTACACAATGAGCTAACTGTGCTCTGACACCATGGGTATCGAAACCTGATTTCTAGCGTTGTACATCCGCAGACACAGCATTGTGCCACTGAGGGGATATATCATCAGTATAAGACACTAAAACGGACCAAGTGTGCAAAATTAGGTTAATATAACATAGTACATTATTGTATATAACATATATATTATACCATAGCATATTATTGTACATAAAATTGTATATTATTGTATATAAAATTGTACATTATTGTATAAAACATAGCATATTATTGTTTATAAAATTGTATATTATTGTACATAAAATTGTACATTATTGTATATAACATAGTACATTATTATATATAATATTGTATATTATTGTAAATAACATAGTATATTAGTATGTATAAAATTGTACATTATTGTATATAACACAGTATATTATTATATGTTACATGGTACATTATTGTGTATAACATTGTATATTATTGTGTATAAAATAGTACATTACATTTGATTTCACCACGTTGTACACCACAATTCTACTGAAACATTTAATATTTGTTTTAAATTCATTAATAGAACAGTACAGTAATAGAAGTGGAAGAAAGGAAATTTAGCTCCAAAAACATAAAAGATATATTAAGTTTCTGTGTTTACAATAACTATAAAAGATATATTAAGTTTCTGTGTTTGCAATAACTATAAAAGATATATTAAGTTTCTGTGTTTACAATAATTATAAAAGATATATTAAGTTTCTGTGTTTACAATAACTATAAAAGATATATTAAGTTTCTGTGTTTACAATAATTATAAAAAATATATTAAGTTTCTGTGTTTACAATAACTATAAAAGATATATTAAGTTTCTGTGTTTACAATAACTATAAAAGATATATTAAGTTTCTGTGTTTACAATAACTATAAAAGATATATTAAGTTTCTGTGTTTACAATAACTATAAAAGATATATTAAGTTTCTGTGTTTACAATAACTATAAAACATATATTAAGTTTCTGTGTTTACAATAACTATAAAACATATATTAAGTTTCTGTGTTTACAATAAATATAAAACATATATTAAGTTTCTGTGTTTACAATAACTATAAAACATATATTAAGTTTCTGTGTTTACAATAATTGTATTTCAATAACTAGGTTTTAAGCTGGCGTTCCAACCAATAGCAGCTAACCACTCTACTTGTATGCCAAATTTATATATTTACTGTAATGAGAATATATTTATTAAAAACTAGATAAATCAGAATATTTTTACTTTAACTTACAGATACATAGATGATTTAATTAGTATAAATAATCCTGAAATAAATAATATTATTAACAGTATTTATCCAGTAGAATTAGAAACTGAAAATACTTCAATATCTTATACAGAAATACATTATTTAGATTTAGAAATTAAAATAATTGACAAGGATACCAATGTAAGTATTTTACATTTCCAGTTTATGGTTTACCCTCTTCTGTTATAAGTATTATAACTTCGCAGTTATTCAGATATTGTAAAACTTGTAATAAATTACAATATTTTATTGATAATGTTGAAATACTGATATCAAAATTAATAGTTAATGGATTTAATAAAGAAACTTTAAATAAAATTATTAAACCATTCTGTAATAAACATAAGAATGTATTAAATAAATATAAAGAAAGAAAAATGAGAGAAATTTCTAATAACTATATTTAGTTATGAACTAACAACTTGGCACTACTTTATGCGGATGTTCACATTGCCGTATGTAATGGCTTGTTTAGAACATGATAGTCACGGTAGACTTAATAAATGGATAGTGGTTGGGAACCGTACTAGTGTATTTAGATAACAGGATGGGACTCTTCATAATTCGTTTACTGAGCTATCAATTAGTGCCTTTCTACCATAATAAGAGCTAGGATGTTAACTTCAAGAGGTATGTTTTTAACTCACTTACCCGCAAATGGTAGTACTTTATTTTGCTCATTCTTATTTTGCAATTAATTTTTCTTCCTCTTTACTTTGTAGAGCAGCCACCTTCCCACAACTGTCTGCAAGCAGTGAAGGGTGATGTAGATGTGAGACGTTGTGGGCTTGAGCACCTACATCTTGCTCTCATAATTTATATTTCTATATCTATTATTGTAATTTCTGTTGCTATTCGTTTAATTAATTTTATTACTTTATGTGACACTGGCAAATAGAGGTTAAGACTTATAGACGGTGTATCCCCACCGCAATGTGGGTCCTATTTCTTCAGTCACCTCCAAAACCTAGGCTACATTTTATATTCCATATTATAGCTTCTACCCTGGGACCTTTCAATTGGTATAGCGTGTTTTTTTTTCCTATTTAATTTATTTTTGTTTCGGCTTGGGTTTGATTATAAGTAAATCTAGTATGTAGAATAATTAGTAGAGGGGGTTTGGATTTGCTTTTTTTAACCTAGTCCGTCCTTTTGATTGTGTTTTAATTTACTAAACTCCATCAGTATCAATTTTCTCTAGAAATAGAGTGTGTGTTGTTTTCTTATAGCAAAGTCACATCGGGCTATCTGCTGAGTCTACCGAGGGAAATCGAACCCCAGATTTTAGCGTTGTAAATACGAAGACTTACCGCTGTACTAGCGGGGAACTGAAAATAGCACATTATTATATATAACATAGTATATTATTGTGTGTAACATTGTGTATAACACAGTACATTACTGTATATAACATAGTATATAATTGTATGTAACATTGTGTATAACACAGTACATTACTGTATATAACATAGTATATTATTGTATGTAACATTGTGTATAACACAATACATTATTGTACGTAACATACTATATTATTGTATGTAACATTGTGTATAACACAATACATTATTGTACGTAACATACTATATTATTGTATGTAACATTGTGTATAACACAAAACATTATTGTATATAACATACTATATTATTGTATGTAACATTGTGTATAACACTACATTATTGTATATAACATACTATATTATTGTATGTAACATTGTGTAGAACACAATACATTATTGTATATAACATACTATATTATTGTATGTAACATTGTGTAGAACACAGTACATTATTGTATATAACATATTATTGTGTATAACCTAGCACATTACTGCATATGATTTAGTATATTGTATATAACATAGTACGTTGCTATATGTAATATAGTACATGATTGCATATGATTTAGAAGTAATAATATACACAGTTTGGACCATTCAATGGTTTCGTACGTTTCCGCAGTCATTAAGACATGAGCGGGGATTTGTGGAGGGACAAGAATCCTGAGTTAATAATATATTTCACACAAAATGAAGAGAACAACTTCTCCGTGTACCCCGTAATCCAACCTACGTTTCATATACAGATAGGTGTTTCCATATTCAGGATTGGTGTGTTAACGGTTTACGATGGGTGTTTGGAACGCTATACTAATCAAGGAGCCAGGGGGTTGTCGGCTGTATTTTTGTATGTGGCGTGTAGGATATTCAAAACTATTCAATGTTGACCTAAAAAAAACGGTCTATCTAGGTCAATTATAATCCCGATAACCTGACTGGACATCAATGACAGATCCCTGAGAGATAAAGGAAAGTGGAACCTAATCATTCTCTGGCATCCAACATCGCCAGAAAGTGGATACATTCTGTTATTGAACCTGAAGATTTTTTTCCTAGTTTAGTTAGTGCTAAACTTTATCGGATTTAATATTACCAATAAATAAACTTGTGATGTTATTCTAGGACCTAACGTTAAACCTTTTTTATATAAAAAAACCTTGATAAACATTTAATACTTTATTTTACCAATCTCTATTCAGGTATAGTTAGGTTTACTTTTTTTTTTTAAATCCGTGGAATTAAGTGCGCAAATACGCATTTAGATAACAATGTGCGCATGAATTTTCAAGACAGATAAAAGACGAGTATTGTTATATAAGATGCTTACGTTCAATGAAACATCAGAAGAAAAGTATCAGAAAAATCTGTATTCTGTGTCAGAAAACAAGTAGATAATAAATGTTGTAGCCAATTAAATTATGATGCGAGTCCAACCATAAAGTGGTGACCATTCCAGTTTGTAGAGGATAAAGTGATGACCATTCCAGATTGTAGAGCATACAGTGATGACCGTTCTAGTTTGTAGAGCATACAGTGATGACCATTCCAGTTTGTAGAGCATACAGTGATGAACATTCCAGTTTGTAGAGCATACAGTGATGACCATTCTAGTTTGTAGAGCATACAGTGATGACCATTACAGTTTGTAGAGCATACAGTGATGACCATTCCAGTGTGTAGAGCATACGGTGATGACCATTCTAGTTTGTAGAGCATACAGTGATGACCATTCCAGGTTGTAGAGCATACAGTGATGACCATATAAATTTGTAGAGCATACAGTGATGACCATTTAAGTTTGTAGAGCATACAGTGATGACCATTCCAGGTTATAGAGCATACAGTGATGACCATTCTAATTTGTAGAGCATACAGTGATGACCATTCCAGTTTGTAGAGCATACAGTGATGACCATATCAATTTGTAGAGCATACAGTGATGACCATTTAAGTTTGTAGAGCATAAAGTGATGACCATTCCAGTTTGTAGAGCATACAGTGATGACCATTCCGGTTTGAAGAGCATACAGTGATGACCATTCCAGTTTGTAGAGCATACAGTGATGACCATTTCAATTTGTAGAGCATACAGTGATGACCATTCTAGTTTGTAGAGCATACAGTGATGACCATTCCAGTTTGTAGAGCATACAGTGATGACCATTCCACGTTTGTAGAGCATACAGTGATGACCATTCCAGTTTGTAGAGCATAAAGTGATGACCATTCCAGTTTGTAGAGCATACAGTGATGACCATTCCAGTTTGTAGAGCATAAAGTGATGACCATTCCAGTTTGTAGAGCATAAAGTGATGACCATTCCAGTTTGTAGAGCATAAAGTGATGACCATTCCAGTTTGTAGAGCATACAGTGATGACCATTCCAGTTTGTAGAGCATACAGTGATGACCATTCTAGTTTGTAGAGCATAAAGTGATGACCATTCCACTTTGTAGAGCATACAGTGATGACCATTCCAGTTTGTAGAGCATAAAGTGATGACCATTCCAGTTTGTAGAGCATACAGTGATGACCATTCCAGTTTGTAGAGCATAAAGTGATGACCATTCCAGTTTGTAGAGCATAAAGTGATGACCATTCCAGTTTGTAGAGCATAAAGTGATGACCATTCCAGTTTGTAGAGCATAAAGTGATGACCATTCCAGTTTGTAGAGCATAAAGTGATGACCATTCCAGTTTGTAGAGCATAAAGTGATGACCATTCCAGTTTGTAGAGCATAAAGTGATGACCATTCCAGTTTGTAGAGCATAAAGTGATGACCATTCCAGTTTGTAGAGCATAAAGTGATGACCATTCCAGTTTGTAGAGCATAAAGTGATGACCATTCCAGTTTGTAGAGCATAAAGTGATGACCATTCCAGTTTGTAGAGCATAAAGTGATGACCATTCCAGTTTGTAGAGCATAAAGTGATGACCATTCCAGTTTGTAGAGCATAAAGTGATGACCATTCCAGTTTGTAGAGCATAGAGTGATGACCATTCTAGTTTGTAGAGCATACAGTGATGACCATTCCAGTTTGTAGAGCATAAAGTGATGACCATTCCAGTTTGTAGAGCATAAAGTGATGACCATTCCAGTTTGTAGAGCATACAGTGATGACCATTCTAGTTTGTAGAGCATAAAGTGATGACCATTCCAGTTTGTAGAGCATACAGTGATGACCATTCCAATTTGTAGAGAATACAGTGATGACCATTTAAGTTTGTAGAGCATAAAGTGATGACCATTCCAGTTTGTAGAGCATAAAGTGATGACCATTCCAGTTTGTAGAGCATACAGTGATGACCATTCCAGTTTGTAGAGCATAAAGTGATGACCATTCCAGTTTGTAGAGCATAAAGTGATGACCATTCCAGTTTGTAGAGCATAAAGTGATGACCATTCCAGTTTGTAGAGCATACAGTGATGACCATTCCAGTTTGTAGAGCATAAAGTGATGACCATTCCAGTTTGTAGAGCATAAAGTGATGACCATTCTAGTTTGTAGAGCATACAGTGATGACCATTCCAGTTTGTAGAGCATAAAGTGATGACCATTCCAGTTTGTAGAGCATACAGTGATGACCATTCCAGTTTGTAGAGCATACAGTGATGACCATTCCAGTTTGTAGAGCATAAAGTGATGACCATTCCAGTTTGTAGAGCATAAAGTGATGACCATTCCAGTTTGTAGAGCATACAGTGATGACCATTCCAGTTTGTAGAGCATACAGTGATGACCATTCCAGTTTGTAGAGCATACAGTGATGACCATTCCAGTTTGTAGAGCATACAGTGATGACCATTCCAGTTTGTAGAGCATACAGTGATGACCATTCCAGTTTGTAGAGCATACAGTGATGACCATTCCAGTTTGTAGAGCATACAGTGATGACCATTCTAGTTTGTAGAGCATACAGTGATGACCATTCCAATTTGTAGAGAATACAGTGATGACCATTTAAGTTTGTAGAGCATAAAGTGATGACCATTCCACTTTGTAGAGCATACAGTGATGACCATATCAGTTTGTAGAGCATACAGTGATGACCATTCTAGTTTGTAGAGCATACAGTGATGACAATTCCAATTTGTAGAGAATACAGTGATGACCATTTAAGTTTGTAGAGCATAAAGTGATGACCATTCCAGTTTGTAGAGCATACAGTGATGACCATTCCAGTTTGTAGAGCATACAGTGATGACCATTCCAGTTTGTAGAGCATACAGTGATGACCATTCTAGTTTGTAGAGCATACAGTGATGACCATTCCAGTTTGTAGAGCATACAGTGATGACCATTCCAGTTTGTAGAGCATAAAGTGATGACCATTCCAATTTGTAGAGCATACAGTGATGACCATTCCAGTTTGTAGAGCATAAAGTGATGACCATTCCACTTTGTAGAGCATACAGTGATGACCATTCCAGTTTGTAGAGCATACAGTGATGACCATTCCAGTTTGTAGAGCATAAAGTGATGACCATTCCAGTTTGTAGAGCATAAAGTGATGACCATTCCAGTTTGTAGAGCATAAAGTAATGACCATTCCAGTTTGTAGAGCATAAAGTGATGACCATTCCAGTTTGAAGAGCAGTGATGAACATTCCAGTTTGTACAGCATACAGTGATGACCATTCTAGTTTGTAGAGCATACAGTGATGACCATTCCAGTTTGTAGAGCATACAGTGATGACCATTCCAGTTTGTAGAGCATACAGTGATGACCATTCCAGTTTGTAGAGCATACAGTGATGACCATTCCAGTTTGTAGAGCATAAAGTGATGACCATTCCAGTTTGTAGAGCATAAAGTGATGACCATTCCAGTTTGTAGAGCATACAGTGATGACCATTCCAGTTTGTAGAGCATAAAGTGATGACCATTCCAGTTTGAAGAGCATAAAGTAATGATCATTCCAGTTTGTAGAGCATAAAGTAATGACCATTCCAGTTTGTAGAGCATAAAGTGATGACCATTCCAGTTTGTAGAGCATAAAGTGATGACCATTCCAGTTTGAAGAGCATAAAGTAATGACCATTCCAGTTTGTAGAGCATAAAGTGATGACCATTCCAGTTTGAAGAGCAGTGATGACCATTCTAGTTTGTAGAGCATACAGTGATGACCATTCCAGTTTGTAGAGCATACAGTGATGAACATTCCAGTTTGTACAGCATACAGTGATGACCATTCTAGTTTGTAAAGGATAAAGTGATGACCATTCTAGTTTGTAGAGCACACAGTGATGAACATTCCAGTTTGTAGAGCATACAGTGATGACCATTCTAGTTTGTAGAGCATACAGTGATGACCATTCCAGTTTGTAGAGCATACAGTGATGACCATTCCAGTTTGTAGAGCATAAAGTGATGACCATTCCAGTTTGAAGAGCATAAAGTAATGATCATTCCAGTTTGTAGAGCATAAAGTAATGACCATTCCAGTTTGTAGAGCATAAAGTGATGACCATTCCAGTTTGAAGAGCAGTGATGACCATTCTAGTTTGTAGAGCATACAGTGATGACCATTCCAGTTTGTAGAGTATACAGTGATGACCATTCCAGTTTGAAGAGCAGTGATGACCATTCTAGTTTGTAGAGCATACAGTGATGACCATTCCAGGTGGAGAGTATACAGTGATGAACATTCCAGTTTGTAGAGCATACAGTGATGACCATTCCAGTTTGTAGAGCATACAGTGATGACCATTCCAGTTTGAAGAGCATAAAGTGATGACCATTCCAGTTTGTAGAGCATAAAGTAATGACCATTCCAGTTTGTAGAGCATAAAGTGATGACCATTCCAGTTTGTAGAGCATAAAGTGATGACCATTCCAGTTTGAAGAGCATACAGTGATGACCATTCCAGTTTGTAGAGCATAAAGTGATGACCATTCCAGTTTGTAGAGCATAAAGTGATGACCATTCCAGTTTGTAGAGCATACAGTGATGACCATTCCAGTTTGTAGAGTATACAGTGATGACCATTCCAGTTTGTACAGCATACAGTGATGACCATTCTAGTTTGTAGAGCATAAAGTGATGACCATTCCAGTTTGTAGAGCACACAGTGATGAACATTCCAGTTTGTAGAGCATACAGTGATGACCATTCTAGTTTGTAGAGCATACAGTGATGACCATTCCAGTTTGTAGAGCATAAAGTGATGACCATTCCAGTTTATAGAGCATAAAGTGATGACCATTCTAGTTTGTAGAGCGTACAGTGATGATCATTCCAGTTTGTAGAGCATAAAGTGATGACCATTCCAGCTTATAGAGCATAAAGTGATGACCATTCCAGTTTGTAGAGCATACAGTGATGACCATTCTAGTTTGTAGAGGATAAAGTGATGACCATTCCAATTTGTAGAACATAAAGTGATGACCATTCCAATTTGTAGAGAATACAGTGATGACGATTTAAGTTTGTAGAACATAAAGTGATGAGGATTCTAGTTTGTAGAGCATAAAGTGATGACCATTCCAGTTTGTAGAGCATACAGTGATGACCATTTACCTTTGTAGAGCATAAAGTGATGACAATTCCAGTTTGTAGAGCATAGTGATGACCATTCCAGTTTGTAGAGCATAAAGTGATGACCATTCCAGTTTGTAGAGCATACAGTGATGACCATTTAAGTTTGTAGAACATAAAGTGATGACCATTCTAGTTTGTAGAGCATAAAGTGATGACCATTCCAGTTTGTAGAGCATACAGTGATGACCATTCCAGTTTGTAGAGCATAAAGTGATGACCATTCCAGTTTGTAGAGCATACAGTGATGACCATTCCAATTTGTAGAGCATACAGTGATGACCATTCCAGTTTGTAGAGCATAAAGTGATGACCATTTAAGTTTGTAGAGCATAAAGTGATGACCATTCCAGTTTGTAGAGCATACAGTGATGACCATTCCAGTTTGAAGAGCATACAGTGATGACCATTCCAGTTTGTAGAGCATACAGTGATGACCATTTCAATTTGTAGAGCATACAGTGATGACCATTCCAGTTTGTAGAGCATACAGTGATGACCATTCCAGTTTGTAGAGCATACAGTGATGACCATTCCAATTTGTAGAGTATACAGTGATGACCATTCCAGTTTGTAGAGCATACAGTGATGACCATTCCAATTTGTAGAGAATACAGTGATGACCATTTAAGTTTGTAGAGCATAAAGTGATGACCATTCCACTTTGTAGAGCATACAGTGATGACCATATCAGTTTGTAGAGCATACAGTGATGACCATTCTAGTTTGTAGAGCATACAGTGATGACCATTCCAATTTGTAGAGAATACAGTGATGACCATTTATGTTTGTAGAGCATAAAGTGATGACCATTCCAGTTTGTAGAGCATACAGTGATGACCATTCTAGTTTGTAGAGTATACAGTGATGAACATTCCAGTTTGTACAGCATACAGTGATGACCATTCCAGTTTGTAGAACATAAAGTGATGACCATTCCAATTTGTAGAGAATACAGTGATGACCATTTAAGTTTGTAGAGCATAAAGTGATGACCATTCCACTTTGTAGAGCATACAGTGATGACCATTCCTGTTTGTAGAGCATACAGTGATGACCATTCCAGTTTGTAGAGCATAAAGTGATGACCATTCCAGTTTGAAGAGCATAAAGTAATGATCATTCCAGTTTGTAGAGCATAAAGTAATGACCATTCCAGTTTGTAGAGCATAAAGTGATGACCATTCCAGTTTGTAGAGCATACAGTGATGACCATTCCAGTTTGTTGATGACCATTCTAGTTTGTAGAGCATACAGTGATGACCATTCCAGTTTGTAGAGCATACAGTGATGACCATTCCAGTTTGTAGAGCATACAGTGATGACCATTCCAGTTTGTAGAGCATACAGTGATGACCATTCCAGTTTGTAGAGCATACAGTGATGACCATTCCAGTTTGTAGAGCATACAGTGATGACCATTCCAGTTTGTAGAGCATACAGTGATGACCATTCCAGTTTGTAGAGCATAAAGTGATGACCATTCCAGTTTGTAGAGCATAAAGTGATGACCATTCTAGTTTGTAGAGCATACAGTGATGACCATTCCAGTTTGTAGAGCATACAGTGATGACCATTCCAGTTTGTAGAGCATAAAGTGATGACCATTCCAGTTTGTAGAGCATACAGTGATGACCATTCCAGTTTGTAGAGCATAAAGTGATGACCATTCCAGTTTGTAGAGCATAAAGTGATGACCATTCCAGTTTGTAGAGAATACAGTGATGACGATTTAAGTTTGTAGAACATAAAGTGATGACCATTCTAGTTTGTAGAGCATAAAGTGATGACCATTCCAGTTTGTAGAGCATACAGTGATGACCATTCCAGTTTGTAGAGCATAAAGTGATGACCATTCCAGTTTGTAGAGCATAAAGTGATGACCATTCCAGTTTGTAGAGCATAAAGTGATGACCATTCCAGTTTGTAGAGCATAAAGTGATGACCATTCCAGTTTGTAGAGCATAAAGTGATGACCATTCCAAATTGTAGAGCATACAGTGATGACCATTTAAGTTTGTAGAACATAAAGTGATGACCATTCTAGTTTGTAGAGCATAAAGTGATGACCATTCTAGTTTGTAGAGCATACAGTGATGACCATTCCAGTTTTTAGACGATACAGTGGTGGCCATTCCAGTTTGTAGAGCATAAAGTGATGACCATTCCAATTTGTAGAGCATACAGTGATGACCATTTAAGTTTGTAGAACACAAAGTGATGACCATTCCAATTTGTAGATCATAAAGTGATGACCATTCTAGTTTGTAGAGCATAAAGTGATGACCATTCCAGTTTGTAGAGCATAAAGTGATGACCATTCCAGTTTGTAGAGCATAAAGTGATGACCATTCCAGTTTGTAGAACATACAGTGATGACCATTCCAGTTTGTAGAGCATAAAGTAATGAGCATTCCAGTTTGTAGAGCATAAAGTGATGAATATTCCAGTTTGTAGAGCATACAGTGATGACCATTCTAGTTTGTAGAGCATAAAGTGATGACCATTCCAGTTTGTAGAGCATACAGTGATGACCATTCCAGTTTGTAGAGCATAAAGTGATGACCATTCCAGTTTGTAGAGCATACAGTGATGACCATTCCAGTTTGTAGAGCATAAAGTAATGAGCATTCCAGTTTGTAGAGCATAAAGTGATGACTATTCCAGTTTGTAGAGCATACAGTGATGACCATTCTAGTTTGTAGAGCATAAAGTGATGACCATTCCAGTTTGTAGAGCATACAGTGATGACCATTCCAGTTTGTAGAGGATAAAGTGATGACCATTCCAGTTTGTAGAGCATACAGTGATGACCATAATTTGGCAAAGTAAACCGGAGAAATCAAACGATTGTCATAATCCGATATTAAATGTTGACCGTAATAATATGTATGTTTGTTACTAGTGTTATAAGAAAGCCACATTTGGCCATGTGCTGTATTCACTGCGGAGAATCGAACCCCGGATTTTAGCTTCATAAGCCCACAGGGTACGTATAATATACTTTTCACATGCCAGTTGTCTTACTTATAGAATAAAATAAGACTCAACATTTATGTCACTGATATCAAATAATAATCATCTAAGTAATTTTCTTAATTTGTTAGTGAATGATCTTACGAGATCAAACTGTTTATTGTTTAGTAACAATAAAATATTAACTTTAGAAATGGTTCGTATTGTTTGAAAGTTTTAATTATTACGTATTGCTATGTATAGTTTGTTATGTTTCATTATTATACCAACGTAGAATTTATTTAATATCAAACAAATACAGAACTCCGTGTTACAGAGAAATGTCTTAAGAATGAGTCTTCAGACCGTTAGGCATACAACATAAGAACAACAATAATAAACTTGTAATTGTAGTTATAATATTTTTACTAAGTACTCGTTTAAAAACAGATTTATCAAGTTTAGAATAAAAAAACGTTATATACTATAAAGACTTTGTTATTGTACACGTCCGAAATTCAATTCCAAAAAAATCTTTACCTTAAAAGTATGACAACTTTGACAAAAGCTGTACAATATCTGGGTTTTAGCGTACATATTCTAAGTACGGTTAGAGTACTTTGACTACGCTTTGAACTCAAGAAAACGAAACGTACAGATAAAAGTCAGTACAAACTTCTTTCTCTCAGTACAATTCTAGGTTATGTGAATCACGAAGGCTTTGCAAACACAAGACACTAAATGTCAGTTAGAAAAAACACTCGCACGCGCAAACGTTTAGATAATTTCATATCTAGCTCTTACGAATAACAAGTTTGAAATATTTTAATGCTTTGGTCATTCTTTCATTCTCATGTCCACGAAACCAACGTTACAACTTTTACCACACATTTAATTCGAAACTGTATAACGTCCATTTAGTAAGTCGATAAAAGCCCATGTCGTGTAAGACCACTGATATTGTTACATCATAAACAAGCATTTGTATGTTTGGCGGTTTTATAACCTCATACACGCCGAATTGTTTTGGTTCATTTTTATAAAATTCTTGTTGATCTTTTAAACAAATCCAAGTGTTGGGTAAGTTACTCGTTTCGAACCTTGGAACTGGTCAAGAAGACACATTTCTGTAAGTATTCTTCCAAATTTCTGCGAAGGTAACTGCTGAATGGAACCTGTAAAAAATGCTAAGAGGCAATGTAACCCTAGTGATGACCGCCCAACCCATGACCCCATAGAACTCTCGCTCCACTGGACTCGCTTCAACCTTCTGCATCTGGAATGTGTAAATAATCCATAAGGTCAGGTTTGAGATTATGAGAAAAGTGACAATTTGTCTTCCGGGCTTTTGTTGTTCTTGTTCCGAGAGATGGGCTGACCGACAGAACATGTCAGCGATTAATAGAGACTGTAACGTGACCTGAAGCAGGGTCAGGCAGCTGGTTACTAAGAGGAGAATGTTGGGTATATAAGAAACCGAAGACAAGGAACCTGCAATCATACCAAACATGGCGTGGATGTACAAACCAAACGCTGACAGGCGCAAGGGGATATCCCTCAGCTGATCTTTACGATAGGTTGAAAAACGAAGAGATCTCACTCGAAAAAAGCCAATGATGATGGCAATGATGGCACAAAGAAGGATGGTGCAGTGAGACAGGTCACTAAGATAGACCGCCAGGAGGCGGTAGTGATCATGGTAGATGAGAAAAAAGAACACTATGAGACATGTAACGCAAATAACGAGCACCAGGAGTCCACAGAAAAGACCTTTGCTGGATCCCGAGCAACTCACAGGATTGGTGGACTCTGCGCTGAACGACCCAGAGAGGCGATCTTCCTCCTGAGGCTCCCCCTGGAAGATAGGATCCTTACCAATATGTTTCCACATAACATACAATACCGCTGCGCCTATAAGACTGTACTCTACAATAAACGGGTACAGAAACAGAGATGAGTTGGCCACAATGTTGCCCATTATGTCTTCTCTCTGACAAGGATTGCTGGCATTGCTGTTGTTAAGTTCTGTAAAGAAACCAAAAGAGAACAGAATGTGTTCTAGTACTTATACTTTTGTGTTATGATGCGATTAATCTAAAAGGCAACATTTGAAATAACAAATACAGTAATGTTACATAGAAAATTAACTTATCTTACTATTTTTGGATATAAGATTTACAATTCTGTTTGGAAATATATATATAATTTAAAGGTTGTTTGTTTTATTGGTATACGATATTATAAATGTTTCCGTCGTGCCACCTGTTGACTAATGAAACAGCTACAAACAAATAAGTTGCTTATCAGAGAGCTCTGCGACAAGCCTACAGGCTTAAGACCTTAAAATGGAGTTTTAATACGCGTGGTGGGAAAAACCACAAATAATCAATTGTGTTGCTTCGCGCTTAACAATAACCAAACCAGTTTGTGTTACTTGGCACTTAACAATAACTAAAACAGTTTTTTTTTTATCAGAGTTAACTAAAATAAAGACAAATCTATCTAATAAAATACGACTTGTACCACTTTCATCCACATCTATCTAATAAAATACAACTTGTACCACTTTCATCCAAATCTATCTAATGAAATACGACTTGTACCACTTTCATTCACATCTATCTAATAAAATACGACTTGTACCACTTTCATCCACATCTGGCAAATTATCGGAAACAGTTACGTTAAACGTCTGATTTGAAGTTTTTACATCTTTCTAAAACATCTGTGTTTCATTACATTCCATGACGAATAGTCAACTTCCCTGTAGGTTCAGCTATAACAACAAAACATTCTCTAAAATGAATTAAACATCTAATTCTATTACACATGTAAATATCTAATTCTATTACACATGTAAATATTTGATTCTAATTCTATTACATATGTAAATATCCAATTCTATTACATATGTAAATATCTAATTCTATTGCACATGTAAATATCTGATTCTAATTCTATTACAAATGTAAATATCTGATTCTAATTCTATTACATATGTAAATATCTGATTCTGATTCTATTACACATGTAAATATCTGATTCTAATTCTATTACATATGTAAATATCTAGTTCTATTACACATGTAAATATCTGATTCTAATTCTATTACATATGTAAGTATCTGATTGGGATTCTATTACACATGTAAATATCTGATTCTAATTCTATTACATATTTAAATATCTAGTTCTATTACATATGTAAATATCTGATTCTAATTCTATTACATATGTAAATATCTGATTCTGATTCTATTACACATGTAAATATCTGATTCTAATTCTATTACATATGTAAATATCTAGTTCTATTACACATGTAAATATCTGATTCTAATTATATTACATATGTAAGTATCTGATTGTGATTCTATTACACATGTAAATATCTGATTCTAATTATATTACATATGTAAGTATCTGATTGTGATTCTATTACACATGTAAATATCTGATTCTAATTCTATTACATATGTAAGTATCTGATTGTGATTCTATTACACATGTAAATATCTGATTCTAATTCTATTACATATGTAAATATCTGATTCTATTACATATGTAAATATCTGATTCTAATTCTATTACATATGTAAATATCTGATTCTGATTCTATTACACATGTAAATATCTGATTCTAATTCTATTACATATGTAAATATCTGATTCTATTACACATGTAAATATCTGATTCTAATTCTATTACATATGTAAGTATCTGATTGTGATTCTATTACACATGTAAATATCTGATTCTAATTCTATTACATATGTAAATATCTGATTGTGATTCTATTACACATGTAAATATCTGATTCTAATTCTATTACATATGTAAATATCTGATTCTGATTCTATTACATATGTAAATATCTGATTCTAATACACATTACATATGTAAATATCTGATTCTAATTCTATTACATATGTAAATATCTGATTCTGATTCTATTACACATGTAAATATCTGATTCTGATTCTATTACACATGTAAATATCTGATTCTGATTCTATTACATATGTAAATATCTGATTCTAATTCTATTACATATGTAAATATTTAATTCTATTACCCATGTAAATATCTGATTCTAATTCTAATACATATGTAAGTATCTGATTGTGATTCTATTACACATGTAAATATCTGATTCTAATTCTATTAAACATGTAAATATCTGATTCTAATTCTATTACATATGTAAATATCTGATTCTAATTCTATTACATATGTAAATATGTGATCCTAATTCTATTACATATGTAAATATCTGATTCTAATTCTATTACACATGTAAATATCTGATTGTAATTCTATTACATACGTTAATATCTGTTTCTAATTCTATTACATCTGTAAGTATCTGATTGTGATTCTATTACACATGTAAATATGTGATTCTGATTCTATTACACATGTAAATATCTGATTATAATTCTATTAAATATGTAAATATCTGATTCTGATTCTATTACACATGTAAATATCTGATTCTAATTCTATTACATATGTAAATATATAGTTCTATTACACATGTAAATCTCTGATTCTAATTCTATTACACATGTAAATATCTGATTCTAATTGTATTACATATGTAAATATCTGATTCTAATTCTATTACACATGTAAATATCTGATTCTAATTCTATTACACATGTAAATATCTGATTCTTATTCTATTACACATGTAAATATCTGATTCTAATTCTATTACATATGTAAATATCTGATTCTGATTCTATTACACATGTAAATATCTGATTCTGATTCTATTACACATGTAAATATCTCACTCTAATTCTACTACACATGTAAATATCTAATTCTAATTCTATTACACTTGTAAATATCTGATTCTAATTCTATTACAAATGTAAATATCTGATTGTGATTCTATTACACATGTAAATATCTGACTAATTCTATTACACATGTAAATATCAGATTGTAATTCTATTACATACGTAAATATCTGATTCTAATTCTATTACAGATGTAAATATCTCATTCTGATTCTATTACACATGTAAATATCTAATTCTAATTCTATTACACATGTAAATATCTGATTCTAATTGTATTACATATGTAAATATCTGATTCTGATTCTATTACACATGTAAATATCTGATTCTAATTCTATTACATATGTAAATATCTGATTCTAATTCTACTAGATATGTAAATATCTGAATCTAATTCTATTACATATGTAAATATCTGATTATGATTCTATTACACATGTAAATATCTGATTCTGATTCTATGACACATGTAAATATCTGATTCTAATTCTATTACAAATGTAAATATCTGATTCTAATTGTATTACACATGTGAATATCTGATTCTATTACACATGTAAATATCTGATTCTAATTCTATTACATATGTAAATATCTAGTTCTATTACCCATGTAAATATCTGATTCTAATTCTATTACATATGTAAGTATCTGATTGTGATTCTATTACATATGTAAGTATCTGATTGTGATTCTATTACACATGTAAATATCTGATTCTAATTCCATTACACAGGTAAATATCTGATTCTGATTCTATTACACATGTAAATATCTGATTCTAATTCTATTACATATGTAAATATCTGATTCTAATTCTATTACATATGTAAATATTTAATTCTATTACCCATGTAAATATCTGATTCTAATTCTAATACATATGTAAGTATCTGATTGTGATTCTATTACACATGTAAATATCTGATTCTAATTCTATTAAACATGTAAATATCTGATTCTAATTCTATTACATATGTAAATATCTGATTCTAATTCTATTACATATGTAAATATGTGATCCTAATTCTATTACATATGTAAATATCTGATTCTAATTCTATTACACATGTAAATATCTGATTGTAATTCTATTACATACGTAAATATCTGTTTCTAATTCTATTACATCTGTAAGTATCTGATTGTGATTCTATTACACATGTAAATATGTGATTCTGATTCTATTACACATGTAAATATCTGATTATAATTCTATTAAATATGTAAATATCTGATTCTGATTCTATTACACATGTAAATATCTGATTCTAATTCTATTACATATGTAAATATATAGTTCTATTACACGTGTAAATCTCTGATTCTAATTCTATTACACATGTAAATATCTGATTCTAATTGTATTACATATGTAAATATCTGATTCTAATTCTATTACACATGTAAATATCTGATTCTAATTCTATTACACATGTAAATATCTGATTCTAATTCTATTACACATGTAAATATCTGATTCTAATTCTACTACATATGTAAATATCTGATTCTAATTCTATTACATATGTAAATATCTGATTATGATTCTATTACACATGTAAATATCTGACTCTGATTCCATTACACGTGTAAATATCTCACTCTAATTCTACTACACATGTAAATATCTGATTCTAATTCTATTACACTTGTAAATATCTGATTCTAATTCTATTACAAATGTAAATATCTGATTGTGATTCTATTACACATGTAAATATCTGACTAATTCTATTACACATGTAAATATCAGATTGTAATTCTATTACATACGTAAATATCTGATTCTAATTCTATTACAGATGTAAATATCTCATTCTGATTCTATTACACATGTAAATATCTCATTCTGATTCTATTACACATGTAAATATCTATTACACACATGTAAATATCTGATTCTAATTCTATTACATATGTAAATATCTGATTCTGATTCTATTACACATGTAAATATCTGATTCTAATTCTATTACATATGTAAATATCTGATTCTAATTCTATTACATATGTAAATATCTGATTCTAATTCTATTACATATGTAAATATCATGTAAATATCTGATTCTATTCTACACATGTAAATATCTGATTCTGATTCTATTACACATGTAAATATCTGATTCTAATTCTATTACATATGTAAATATCTGATTCTAATTCTATTACACATGTAAATATCTGATTCTAATTCTATTACACATGTAAATATCTGATTCTAATTCTATTACATATGTAAATATCTGATTCTAATTCTATTACATGTAAATATCTGATTCTAATTCTATTACATATGTAAATATCTGATTCTGATTCTATTACATATGTAAATATCTGATTCTAATTCTATTACATATGTAAATATCTGATTCTAATTCTATTACATATGTAAATATCTGATTCTGATTCTATTACACATGTAAATATCTGATTCTAATTCTATTACACATGTAAATATCTGATTCTGATTCTATTACATATGTAAATATCTGATTCTAATTCTATTACATGTAAATATCTGATTCTAATTCTATTACATATGTAAATATCTGATTCTAATTCTATTACATATGTAAATATCTGATTCTAATTCTATTACACATGTAAATATCTGATTCTAATTCTATTACACATGTAAATATCTGATTCTAATTCTATTACATATGTAAATATCTGATTCTAATTCTATTACATATGTAAATATCTGATTCTAATTCTATTACATATGTAAATATCTGATTCTAATTCTATTACACATGTAAATATCTGATTCTAATTCTATTACATATGTAAATATCTGATTCTATTCTATTCTATTACATATGTAAATATCTGATTCTGATTCTATTACACATGTAAATATCTGATTCTAATTCTATCTATTCTCTAATTCTATATTATGTAAATATCTGATTCTGATTCTATTACACATGTAAATATCTGATTCTAATTCTATTACATATGTAAATATCTGATTCTAATTCTATTACATGTAAATATCTGATTCTAATTCTATTACATATGTAAATATCTGATTCTAATTCTATTACACATGTAAATATCTGATTCTAATTCTATTACATATGTAAATATCTGATTCTAATTCTATTACATATGTAAATATCTGATTCTGATTCTATTACATATGTAAATATCTGATTCTAATTCTATTACACATGTAAATATCTGATTCTAATTCTATTACATATGTAAATATCTGATTCTAATTCTATTACACATGTAAATATCTGATTCTAATTCTATTACATATGTAAATATCTGATTCTGTATTCTGATTACACATGTAAATATCTGATTCTGATTCTATTACACATGTAAATATCTGATTCTAATTCTATTACATATGTAAATATCTGATTCTAATTCTATTACACATGTAAATATCTGATTCTAATTCTATTACATATGTAAATATCTGATTCTGATTCTATTACACATGTAAATATCTGATTCTAATTCTATTACATATGTAAATATCTGATTCTAATTCTATTACACATGTAAATATCTGATTCTAATTCTATTACATATGTAAATATCTGATTCTAATTCTATTACACATGTAAATATCTGATTCTAATTCTATTACATATGTAAATATCTGATTCTAATTCTATTACATATGTAAATATCTGATTCTAATTCTATTACATATGTAAATATCTGATTCTAATTCTATTACATATGTAAATATCTGATTCTAATTCTATTACATATGTAAATATCTGATTCTAATTCTATTACACATGTAAATATCTGATTCTAATTCTATTACATATGTAAATATCTGATTCTAATTCTATTACACATGTAAATATCTGATTCTAATTCTATTACACATGTAAATATCTGATTCTAATTCTATTACATATGTAAATATCTGATTCTAATTCTATTACACATGTAAATATCTGATTCTAATTCTATTACATATGTAAATATCTGATTCTAATTCTATTACACATGTAAATATCTGATTCTAATTCTATTACATATGTAAATATCTGATTCTGATTCTATTACACATGTAAATATCTGATTCTAATTCTATTACATATGTAAATATCTGATTCTAATTCTATTACATGTAAATATCTGATTCTAATTCTATTACATATGTAAATATCTGATTCTAATTCTATTACACATGTAAATATCTGATTCTAATTCTATTACATATGTAAATATCTGATTCTAATTCTATTACATATGTAAATATCTGATTCTATTCTATTACATATGTAAATATCTGATTCTATTACATATGTAAATATCTGATTCTAATTCTATTACACATGTAAATATCTGATTCTAATTCTATTACATATGTAAATATCTGATTCTAATTCTATTACACATGTAAATATCTGATTCTAATTCTATTACATATGTAAATATCTGATTCTAATTCTATTACACATGTAAATATCTGATTCTAATTCTATTACATATGTAAATATCTGATTCTAATTCTATTACATATGTAAATATCTGATTCTAATTCTATTACACATGTAAATATCTGATTCTAATTCTATTACATATGTAAATATCTGATTCTAATTCTATTACACATGTAAATATCTGATTCTAATTCTATTACATATGTAAATATCTTCTATTCTGTAAATTCTGATTCTAATTGTAAATATCTGATTCTAATTCTATTACATATGTAAATATCTGATTCTAATTCTATTACACATGTAAATATCTGATTCTAATTCTATTACATATGTAAGTATCTGATTCTAATTCTATTACACATGTAAATATCTGATTCTAATTCTATTACACATGTAGATATCTGATTCTAATTCTATTACACATGTAAATATCTGATTCTAATTCTATTACACATGTAAATATCTGATTCTAATTCTATTACACATGTAAATATCTGATTCTAATTCTATTACACATGTAAATATCTGATTCTAATTCTATTACATATGTAAATATCTGATTCTAATTCTATTACACATGTAAATATCTGATTCTAATTCTATTACATATGTAAATATCTGATTCTAATTCTATTACACATGTAAATATCTGATTCTGATTCTATTACACATGTAAATATCTGATTCTAATTCTATGTAAATATCTGATTCTAATTCTATTACATGTAAATATCTGATTCTAATTGTATTACATATGTAAATATCTGATTCTGATTCTATTACACATGTAAATATCTGATTCTAATTCTATTACATATGTAAATATCTGATTCTAATTCTATTACATATGTAAATATCTGATTCTAATTCTATTACATATGTAAATATCTGATTCTAATTCTATTACACATGTAAATATCTGATTCTAATTCTATTACACATGTAAATATCTGATTCTAATTCTATTACATATGTAAATATCTGATTCTATTTCTATTAAATATGTGAAATATCTAATTCTATTACATATGTAAATATCTGATTCTAATTCTATTACACATGTAAATATCTGATTCTAATTCTATTACATATGTAAATATCTGATTCTAATTCTATTACATATGTAAATATCTGATTCTAATTCTATTACATATGTAAATATCTGATTCTAATTCTATTACACATGTAAATATCTGATTCTAATTCTATTACACATGTAAATATCTGATTCTAATTCTATTACATATGTAAATATCTGATTCTAATTCTATTACATATGTAAATATCTGATTCTAATTCTATTACATATGTAAATATCTGATTCTAATTCTATTACATATGTAAATATCTGATTCTAATTCTATTACACATGTAAATATCTGATTCTAATTCTATTACACATGTAAATATCTGATTCTAATTCTATTACATATGTAAATATCTGATTCTAATTCTATTACATATGTAAATATCTGATTCTAATTCTATTACATATGTAAATATCTGATTCTAATTCTATTACATATGTAAATATCTGATTCTAATTCTATTACATATGTAAATATCTGATTCTAATTCTATTCTAATTCTATTACATGTAAATATCTGATTCTAATTCTATTATGTAAATATCTGATTCTAATTCTATTACATATGTAAATATCTGATTCTAATTCTATTACATGTAAATATCTGATTCTAAATATCTGAAATATCTGATTCTATTACACATGTAAATATCTGATTCTAATTCTATTACATATGTAAATATCTGATTCTAATTCTATTACATATGTAAATATCTGATTCTAATTCTATTACATGTAAATATCTGATTCTAATTCTATTACATATGTAAATATCTGATTCTAATTCTATTACACATGTAAATATCTGATTCTAATTCTATTACACATGTAAATATCTGATTCTAATTCTATTACATATGTAAATATCTGATTCTAATTCTATTACATATGTAAATATCTGATTCTAATTCTATTACATATGTAAATATCTGATTCTAATTCTATTACATATGTAAATATCTGATTCTAATTCTATTACATAAATATCTGATTCTAATTCTATTACATGTAAATATCTGATTCTAATTCTATTACATGTAAATATCTGATTCTAATTCTATTACACATGTAAATATCTGATTCTAATTCTATTACATATGTAAATATCTGATTCTAATTCTATTACACATGTAAATATCTGATTCTAATTCTATTACATGTAAATATCTGATTCTAATTCTATTACACATGTAAATATCTGATTCTAATTCTATTACATATGTAAATATCTGATTCTAATTCTATTACACATGTAAATATCTGATTCTAATTCTATTACATATGTAAATATCTGATTCTAATTCTATTACACATGTAAATATCTGATTCTAATTCTATTACATATGTAAATATCTGATTCTAATTCTATTACACATGTAAATATCTGATTCTAATTCTATTACATATGTAAATATCTGATTCTAATTCTATTACATATGTAAATATCTGATTCTAATTCTGATTCTAATTCTATTACATGTAAATATCTGATTCTAATTCTATTACACATGTAAATATCTGATTCTAATTCTATTACATATGTAAATATCTGATTCTAATTCTATTACACATGTAAATATCTGATTCTAATTCTATTACACATGTAAATATCTGATTCTAATTCTATTACACATGTAAATATCTGATTCTATTACATTCTATTACAATTCTGTAAATATCTGATTCTAATTCTATTACATATGTAAATATCTGATTCTAATTCTATTACACATGTAAATATCTGATTCTAATTCTATTACATATGTAAATATCTGATTCTAATTCTATTACATATGTAAATATCTGATTCTAATTCTATTACACATGTAAATATCTGATTCTAATTCTATTACACATGTAAATATCTGATTCTAATTCTATTACACATGTAAATATCTGATTCTAATTCTATTACATATGTAAATATCTGATTCTAATTCTATTACACATGTAAATATCTGATTCTAATTCTATTACATATGTAAATATCTGATTCTAATTCTATTACATATGTAAATATCTGATTCTAATTCTATTACATATGTAAATATCTGATTCTAATTCTATTACACATGTAAATATCTGATTCTAATTCTATTACATATGTAAATATCTGATTCTAATTCTATTACATATGTAAATATCTGATTCTAATTCTATTACACATGTAAATATCTGATTCTAATTCTATTACATATGTAAATATCTGATTCTATTACATTGTAAATATCTGATTCTATTACACATGTAAATATCTGATTCTAATTCTATTACATGTAAATATCTGATTCTATTACACATGTAAATATCTGATTCTAATTCTATTACATATGTAAATATCTGATTCTATTCTATTACATGTAAATATCTGATTCTAATTCTATTACATATGTAAATATCTGATTCTATTCTATTACACATGTAAATATCTGATTCTAATTCTATTACATATGTAAATATCTGATTCTAATTCTATTACACATGTAAATATCTGATTCTAATTCTATTACATATGTAAATATCTGATTCTAATTCTATTACACATGTAAATATCTGATTCTAATTCTATTACATATGTAAATATCTGATTCTAATTCTATTACACATGTAAATATCTGATTCTAATTCTATTACATATGTAAATATCTGATTCTGATTCTATTACATATGTAAATATCTGATTCTAATTCTATTACATATGTAAATATCTGATTCTAATTCTATTACACATGTAAATATCTGATTCTAATTCTATTACATATGTAAATATTCTGATTACACATGTAAATATCTGATTCTAATTCTATTATGTAAATATCTGATTCTAATTCTATTACATATGTAAATATCTGATTCTAATTCTATTACATGTAAATATCTGATTCTAATTCTATTACACATGTAAATATCTGATTCTAATTCTATTACATATGTAAATATCTGATTCTAATTCTATTACATTCTATGTAAATATCTGATTCTAATTCTATTACATATGTAAATATCTGATTCTAATTCTATTACACATGTAAATATCTGATTCTAATTCTATTACATATGTAAATATCTGATTCTAATTCTATTACACATGTAAATATCTGATTCTAATTCTATTACATATGTAAATATCTGATTCTAATTCTATTACACATGTAAATATCTGATTCTAATTCTATTACATATGTAAATATCTGATTCTATTATTACATGTAAATATCTGATTCTAATTCTATTACATATGTAAATATCTGATTCTGATTCTATTACACATGTAAATATCTGATTCTAATTCTATTACATATGTAAATATCTGATTCTAATTCTATTACATATGTAAATATCTGATTCTAATTCTATTACATATGTAAATATCTGATTCTAATTCTATTACATATGTAAATATCTGATTCTGTAATTCTATTACATTCATGTAAATATCTGATTCTAATTCTATTACACATGTAAATATCTGATTCTAATTCTATTACACATGTAAATATCTGATTCTAATTCTATTACATATGTAAATATCTGATTCTAATTCTATTACATTCTATGTAAATATCTGATTCTAATTCTATTACACATGTAAATATCTGATTCTAATTCTATTACATATGTAAATATCTGATTCTAATTCTATTACATGTAAATATCTGATTCTAATTCTATTACATATGTAAATATCTGATTCTAATTCTATTACACTGATGTAAATATCTGATTCTAATTCTATTACATATGTAAATATCTGATTCTAATTCTATTACACATGTAAATATCTGATTCTAATTCTATTACATATGTAAATATCTGATTCTAATTCTATTACACATGTAAATATCTGATTCTAATTCTATTACATATGTAAATATCTGATTCTAATTCTATTACACATGTAAATATCTGATTCTAATTCTATTACATATGTAAATATCTGATTCTAATTCTATTACATTGTAAATATCTGATTCTATTCTATTACACATGTAAATATCTGATTCTAATTCTATTACATATGTAAATATCTGATTCTGATTCTATTACATGTAAATATCTGATTCTAATTCTATTACATATGTAAATATCTGATTCTAATTCTATTACACATGTAAATATCTGATTCTAATTCTATTACATATGTAAATATCTGATTCTAATTCTATTACATATGTAAATATCTGATTCTAATTCTATTACACATGTAAATATCTGATTCTAATTCTATTACATATGTAAATATCTGATTCTAATTCTATTACACATGTAAATATCTGATTCTAATTCTATTACATATGTAAATATCTGATTCTGATTCTATTACATATGTAAATATCTGATTCTAATTCTATTACACATGTAAATATCTGATTCTAATTCTATTACATATGTAAATATCTGATTCTGATTCTATTACACATGTAAATATCTGATTCTAATTCTATTACATGTAAATATCTGATTCTAATTCTATTACATATGTAAATATCTGATTCTAATTCTATTACATATGTAAATATCTGATTCTAATTCTATTACACATGTAAATATCTGATTCTAATTCTATTACATATGTAAATATCTGATTCTAATTCTATTACATGTAAATATCTGATTCTAATTCTATTACATATGTAAATATCTGATTCTATATTACATAAATATCTGATTCTAATTCTATTACATATGTAAATATCTGATTCTAATTCTATTACACATGTAAATATCTGATTCTAATTCTATTACATATGTAAATATCTGATTCTGATTCTATTACACATGTAAATATCTGATTCTAATTCTATTACATATGTAAATATCTGATTCTAATTCTATTACACATGTAAATATCTGATTCTAATTCTATTACATATGTAAATATCTGATTCTAATTCTATTACACATGTAAATATCTGATTCTAATTCTATTACATATGTAAATATCTGATTCTAATTCTATTACACATGTAAATATCTGATTCTAATTCTATTACATATGTAAATATCTGATTCTGATTCTATTACACATGTAAATATCTGATTCTAATTCTATTACATATGTAAATATCTGATTCTAATTCTATTACACATGTAAATATCTGATTCTAATTCTATTACACATGTAAATATCTGATTCTAATTCTATTACATATGTAAATATCTGATTCTAATTCTATTACATGTAAATATCTGATTCTAATTCTATTACACATGTAAATATCTGATTCTAATTCTATTACATATGTAAATATCTGATTCTAATTCTATTACACATGTAAATATCTGATTCTAATCGTATTACATATGTAAATATCTGATTCTGATTCTATTACACATGTAAATATCTGATTCTAATTCTATTACATATGTAAATATCTGATTCTAATTCTACTATATATGTAAATATCTGATTCTAATTCTATTACATATGTAAATATCTGATTCTAATTCTATTACACATGTAAATATCTGATTCTAATTCTATTACATATGTAAATATCTGATTCTAATTCTATTACACATGTAAATATCTGATTCTAATTCTATTACATATGTAAATATCTGATTCTAATTCTATTACATATGTAAATATCTGATTCTAATTCTATTACACATGTAAATATCTGATTCTAATTCTATTACACATGTAAATATCTGATTCTAATTCTATTACATATGTAAATATCTGATTCTAATTCTATTACATGTAAATATCTGATTCTAATTCTATTACATATGTAAATATCTGATTCTAATTCTATTACACATGTAAATATCTGATTCTAATTCTATTACATATGTAAATATCTGATTCTAATTCTATTACACATGTAAATATCTGATTCTAATTCTATTACACATGTAAATATCTGATTCTAATTCTATTACATATGTAAATATCTGATTATTACACATGTAATATCTGATTCTACTATTACATGTAAATATCTGATTCTAATTCTATTACACATGTAAATATCTGATTCTAATTCTATTACATATGTAAATATCTGATTCTAATTCTATTACACATGTAAATATCTGATTCTAATTCTATTACATATGTAAATATCTGATTCTGATTCTATTACACATGTAAATATCTGATTCTAATTCTATTACACATGTAAATATCTGATTCTAATTCTATTACACATGTAAATATCTGATTCTAATTCTATTACATATGTAAATATCTGATTCTAATTCTACATTGTAAATATCTGACATATGTAAATATCTGATTCTAATTCTATTACATATGTAAATATCTGATTCTAATTCTATTACATATGTAAATATCTGATTCTAATTCTATTACATATGTAAATATCTGATTCTAATTCTATTACACATGTAAATATCTGATTCTAATTCTATTACATATGTAAATATCTGATTCTAATTCTATTACATGTAAATATCTGATTCTAATTCTATTACATGTAAATATCTGATTCTATTACATTATGTAAATATCTGATTCTAATTCTATTACATATGTAAATATCTGATTCTAATTCTATTACACATGTAAATATCTGATTCTAATTCTATTACACATGTAAATATCTGATTCTAATTCTATTACATATGTAAATATCTGATTCTAATTCTATTACATATGTAAATATCTGATTCTAATTCTATTACACATGTAAATATCTGATTCTAATTCTATTACACATGTAAATATCTGATTCTAATTCTATTACACATGTAAATATCTGATAATTCTATATGTAAATATCTGATTCTAATTCTATTACATATGTAAATATCTGATTCTAATTCTATTACACATGTAAATATCTGATTCTAATTCTATTACACATGTAAATATCTGATTCTAATTCTATTACATATGTAAATATCTGATTCTAATTCTATTACACATGTAAATATCTGATTCTAATTCTATTACACATGTAAATATCTGATTCTAATTCTATTACATATGTAAATATCTGATTCTATTCTATTACACATGTAAATATCTGATTCTAATTCTATTACATATGTAAATATCTGATTCTAATTCTATTACATATGTAAATATCTGATTCTAATTCTATTACATATGTAAATATCTGATTCTAATTCTATTACACATGTAAATATCTGATTCTAATTCTATTACATATGTAAATATCTGATTCTAATTCTATTACACATGTAAATATCTGATTCTAATTCTATTACATATGTAAATATCTGATTCTAATTCTATTACATATGTAAATATCTGATTCTAATTCTATTACACATGTAAATATCTGATTCTAATTCTATTACACATGTAAATATCTGATTCTAATTCTATTACATATGTAAATATCTGATTCTAATTCTATTACACATGTAAATATCTGATTCTAATTCTATTACACATGTAAATATCTGATTCTAATTCTATTACACATGTAAATATCTGATTCTAATTCTATTACATATGTAAATATCTGATTCTAATTCTATTACATATGTAAATATCTGATTCTAATTCTATTACATATGTAAATATTCTGATTCTAAATATCTGATTCTAATTCTATTACACATGTAAATATCTGATTCTAATTCTATTACATATGTAAATATCTGATTCTAATTCTACATATGTACATATGTAAATATCTGATTCTAATTCTATTACATATGTAAATATCTGATTCTAATTCTATTACATATGTAAATATCTGATTCTAATTCTATTACACATGTAAATATCTGATTCTAATTCTATTACACATGTAAATATCTGATTCTAATTCTATTACACATGTAAATATCTGATTCTAATTCTATTACATATGTAAATATCTGATTCTAATTCTATTACACATGTAAATATCTGATTCTAATTCTATTACATATGTAAATATCTGATTCTAATTCTATTACATGTAAATATCTGATTCTAATTCTATTACATATGTAAATATCTGATTCTAATTCTATTACATATGTAAATATCTGATTCTAATTCTATTACATATGTAAATATCTGATTCTAATTCTATTACACATGTAAATATCTGATTCTAATTCTATTACATATGTAAATATCTGATTCTAATTCTATTACACATGTAAATATCTGATTCTAATTCTACATATGTAAATATCTGATTCTAATTCTATTACACATGTAAATATCTGATTCTGATTCTATTACACATGTAAATATCTGATTCTAATTCTATTACATATGTAAATATCTGATTCTAATTCTATTACACATGTAAATATCTGATTCTAATTCTATTACATATGTAAATATCTGATTCTAATTCTATTACATGTAAATATCTGATTCTAATTCTATTACACATGTAAATATCTGATTCTAATTCTATTACATATGTAAATATCTGATTCTAATTCTATTACACATGTAAATATCTGATTCTAATTCTATTACATATGTAAATATCTGATTCTAATTCTATTACACATGTAAATATCTGATTCTAATTCTATTACATATGTAAATATCTGATTCTAATTCTATTACATGTAAATATCTGATTCTAATTCTATTACACATGTAAATATCTGATTCTGATTCTATACATATGTTCTATTACATATGTAAATATCTGATTCTAATTCTATTACATGTAAATATCTGATTCTAATTCTATTACACATGTAAATATCTGATTCTAATTCTATTACATATGTAAATATCTGATTCTAATTCTATTACATGTAAATATCTGATTCTAATTCTATTACACATGTAAATATCTGATTCTAATTCTATTACATATGTAAATATCTGATTCTAATTCTATTACATTCTATTACACATGTAAATATCTGATTCTAATTCTATTACACATGTAAATATCTGATTCTAATTCTATTACACATGTAAATATCTGATTCTGATTCTATTACACATGTAAATATCTGATTCTAATTCTATTACATATGTAAATATCTGATTCTAATTCTATTACACATGTAAATATCTGATTCTAATTCTATTACACATGTAAATATCTGATTCTAATTCTATTACACATGTAAATATCTGATTCTAATTCTATTACATATGTAAATATCTGATTCTAATTCTATTACATATCTGTAAATATCTGATTCTAATTCTATTACATTGTAAATATCTGATTCTAATTCTATTACACATGTAAATATCTGATTCTAATTCTATTACATATGTAAATATCTGATTCTAATTCTATTACATATGTAAATATCTGATTCTAATTCTATTACATATGTAAATATCTGATTCTAATTCTATTACATATGTAAATATCTGATTCTAATTCTATTACATCTAAATATCTGATTCTATTACATATGTAAATATCTGATTCTAATTCTATTACACATGTAAATATCTGATTCTATTTCATGTAAATATCTGATTCTAATTCTATTACATATGTAAATATCTGATTCTAATTCTATTACATATGTAAATATCTGATTCTAATTCTATTACATATGTAAATATCTGATTCTAATTCTATTACATATGTAAATATCTGATTCTACTATACACATGTAAATATCTGATTCTAATTCTATTACATATGTAAATATCTGATTCTGATTCTATTACATGTAAATATCTGATTCTAATTCTATTACATATGTAAATATCTGATTCTAATTCTATTACACATGTAAATATCTGATTCTAATTCTATTACACATGTAAATATCTGATTCTAATTCTATTACATATGTAAATATCTGATTCTAATTCTATTACACATGTAAATATCTGATTCTAATTCTATTACATATGTAAATATCTGATTCTAATTCTATTACACATGTAAATATCTGATTCTAATTCTATTACATATGTAAATATCTGATTCTAATTCTATTACACATGTAAATATCTGATTCTAATTCTATTACATATGTAAATATCTGATTCTGATTCTATTACACATGTAAATATCTGATTCTAATTCTATTACATATGTAAATATCTGATTCTAATTCTATTACATATGTAAATATCTGATTCTAATTCTATTACACATGTAAATATCTGATTCTAATTCTATTACACATGTAAATATCTGATTCTAATTCTATTACATATGTAAATATCTGATTCTAATTCTATTACACATGTAAATATCTGATTCTAATTCTATTACACATGTAAATATCTGATTCTATTTCTATTACATTCATGTAAATATCTGATTCTAATTCTATTACATATGTAAATATCTGATTCTAATTCTATTACACATGTAAATATCTGATTCTAATTCTATTACATATGTAAATATCTGATTCTAATTCTATTACACATGTAAATATCTGATTCTAATTCTATTACATATGTAAATATCTGATTCTAATTCTATTACATATGTAAATATCTGATTCTAATTCTATTACACATGTAAATATCTGATTCTAATTCTATTACATATGTAAATATCTGATTCTAATTCTATTACATATGTAAATATCTGATTCTAATTCTATTACACATGTAAATATCTGATTCTAATTCTATTACACATGTAAATATCTGATTCTAATTCTATTACATATGTAAATATCTGATTCTAATTCTATTACATGTAAATATCTGATTCTAATTAAATATCTGATTCTAATTCTATTACATATGTAAATATCTGATTCTAATTCTATTACATATGTAAATATCTGATTCTAATTCTATTACATATGTAAATATCTGATTCTAATTCTATTACATGTAAATATCTGATTCTAATTCTATTACACATGTAAATATCTGATTCTAATTCTATTACACATGTAAATATCTGATTCTAATTCTATTACATGTAAATATCTGATTCTAATTCTATTACACATGTAAATATCTGATTCTAATTCTATTACATATGTAAATATCTGATTCTAATTCTATTACACATGTAAATATCTGATTCTAATTCTATTACACATGTAAATATCTGATTCTAATTCTATTACATATGTAAATATCTGATTCTAATTCTATTACACATGTAAATATCTGATTCTAATTCTATTACATATGTAAATATCTGATTCTATTCTATTACACATGTAAATATCTGATTCTAATTCTATTACATATGTAAATATCTGATTCTAATTCTATTACACATGTAAATATCTGATTCTAATTCTATTACACATGTAAATATCTGATTCTAATTCTATTACACATGTAAATATCTGATTCTAATTCTATTACATATGTAAATATCTGATTCTAATTCTATTACACATGTAAATATCTGATTCTAATTCTATTACACATGTAAATATCTGATTCTAATTCTATTACATATGTAAATATCTGATTCTAATTCTATTACACATGTAAATATCTGATTCTAATTCTATTACACATGTAAATATCTGATTCTAATTCTATTACATATGTAAATATCTGATTCTAATTCTATTACATATGTAAATATCTGATTCTAATTCTATTACATATGTAAATATCTGATTCTGATTCTATTACACATGTAAATATCTGATTCTAATTCTATTACACATGTAAATATCTGATTCTAATTCTATTACATATGTAAATATCTGATTCTAATTCTATTACACATGTAAATATCTGATTCTAATTCTATTACATATGTAAATATCTGATTCTAATTCTATTACATATGTAAATATCTGATTCTAATTCTATTACACATGTAAATATCTGATTCTAATTCTATTACACATGTAAATATCTGATTCTAATTCTATTACATATGTAAATATCTGATTCTAATTCTATTACACATGTAAATATCTGATTCTAATTCTATTACACATGTAAATATCTGATTCTTATTCTATTACACATGTAAATATCTGATTCTGATTCTATTACATGTAAATATCTGATTCTGATTCTATTACACATGTAAATATCTGATTCTAATTCTATTACATATGTAAATATCTGATTTTAATTCTATTACACATGTAAATATCTGATTCTAATTCTATTACACATGTAAATATCTGATTCTAATTCTATTACACATGTAAATATCTGATTCTAATTCTATTACACATGTAAATATCTGATTCTAATTCTATTACACATGTACATATCTGATTCTAATTCTATTACACATGTAAATATCTGATTCTAATTCTATTACACATGTAAATATCTGATTCTAATTCTATTACACATGTAAATATCTGATTCTAATTCTATTACATATGTAAATATCTGATTCTAATTCTATTACATATGTAAATATCTGATTCTAATTCTATTACACATGTAAATATCTGATTCTAATTCTATTACATGTAAATATCTGATTCTAATTCTATTACACATGTAAATATCTGATTCTAATTCTATTACATATGTAAATATCTGATTCTGATTCTATTACACATGTAAATATCTGATTCTAATTCTATTACATATGTAAATATCTGATTCTAATTCTATTACATATGTAAATATCTGATTCTAATTCTATTACATATGTAAATATCTGATTCTAATTCTATTACATTGTAAATATCTGATTCTAATTCTATTACATGTAAATATCTGATTCTAATTCTATTACACATGTAAATATCTGATTCTAATTCTATTACATTCTATGTAAATATCTGATTCTAATTCTATTACATATGTAAATATCTGATTCTAATTCTATTACATATGTAAATATCTGATTCTAATTCTATTACACATGTAAATATCTGATTCTAATTCTATTACATATGTAAATATCTGATTCTAATTCTATTACATATGTAAATATCTGATTCTAATTCTATTACATATGTAAATATCTGATTCTAATTCTATTACATATGTAAATATCTGATTCTAATTCTATTACATGTAAATATCTGATTCTAATTCTATTACATATGTAAATATCTGATTCTAATTCTATTACACATGTAAATATCTGATTCTAATTCTATTACACATGTAAATATCTGATTCTAATTCTATTACACATGTAAATATCTGATTCTAATTCTATTACATATGTAAATATCTGATTCTAATTCTATTACATATGTAAATATCTGATTCTAATTCTATTACATGTAAATATCTGATTCTAATTCTAAATATCTGATTCTAATTCTATTACACATGTAAATATCTGATTCTAATTCTATTACATATGTAAATATCTGATTCTGATTCTATTACACATGTAAATATCTGATTCTGATTCTATTACACATGTAAATATCTGATTCTAATTCTATTACATATGTAAATATCTGATTCTATTCTATTCTATATCTGACATTCTATATGTAAATATCTGATTCTAATTCTATTACATATGTAAATATCTGATTCTAATTCTATTACACATGTAAATATCTGATTCTAATTCTATTACATATGTAAATATCTGATTCTAATTCTATTACATATGTAAATATCTGATTCTAATTCTATTACATATGTAAATATCTGATTCTAATTCTATTACACATGTAAATATCTGATTCTAATTCTATTACATATGTAAATATCTGATTCTAATTCTATTACATATGTAAATATCTGATTCTAATTCTATTACATATGTAAATATCTGATTCTAATTCTATTACATATGTAAATATCTGATTCTAATTCTATTACATATGTAAATATCTGATTCTAATTCTATTACATATGTAAGTATCTGATTCTGATTCTATTACACATGTAAATATCTGATTCTAATTCTATTACACATGTAAATATCTGATTCTAATTCTATTACATATGTAAATATCTGATTCTAATTCTATTACATATGTAAATATCTGATTTTAATTCTATTACACATGTAAATATCTGATTCTAATTCTATAACATATCTAAATATCAGATTCTAATTCTATTACATATGTAAATATCTGATTTTAATTCTATTACAAATGTAAATATCTAATTCTATTACACATGTAAATATCTGATTCTAATTCTATTACACATGTAAATATCTGATTCTAATTCTATTACATATGTAAATATCTGATTCTAATTCTATTATAAATATCTGATTCTAATTCTATTACATATGTAAATATCTGATTCTGATTCTATTACATATGTAAATATCTGATTCTAATTCTATTACACATGTAAATATCTGATTCTAATTCTATTACACATGTAAATATCTGATTCTAATTCTATTACATATGTAAATATCTGATTCTAATTCTATTACATATGTAAATATCTGATTCTGATTCTATTACACATGTAAATATCTGATTCTAATTCTATTACATATGTAAATATCTGATTCTAATTCCACTGTATATGTAAATATCTGATTCTAATTCTATTACATATGTAAATATCTGATTCTAATTCTATTACATGTAAATATCTGATTCTAATTCTATTACACATGTAAATATCTGATTCTAATTCTATTACATATGTAAATATCTGATTCTAATTCTATTACATATGTAAATATCTGATTCTAATTCTATTACATATGTAAATATCTGATTCTAATTCTATTACATATGTAAATATCTGATTCTAATTCTATTACATATGTAAATATCTGATTCTGTAATTCTATTACATATGTAAATATCTGATTCTAATTCTATTACACATGTAAATATCTGATTCTAATTCTATTACATATGTAAATATCTGATTCTAATTCTATTACACATGTAAATATCTGATTCTAATTCTATTACATATGTAAATATCTGATTCTAATTCTATTACATATGTAAATATCTGATTCTAATTCTATTACACATGTAAATATCTGATTCTAATTCTATTACACATGTAAATATCTGATTCTAATTCTATTACATATGTAAATATCTGATTCTAATTCTATTACATATGTAAATATCTGATTCTAATTCTATTACATATGTAAATATCTGATTCTAATTCTATTACACATGTAAATATCTGATTCTAATTCTATTACATATGTAAATATCTGATTCTAATTCTATTACACATGTAAATATCTGATTCTAATTCTATTACATATGTAAATATCTGATTCTAATTCTATTACACATGTAAATATCTGATTCTAATTCTATTACATATGTAAATATCTGATTCTAATTCTATTACATATGTAAATATCTGATTCTAATTCTATTACATCTATGTAAATATCTGATTCTGATTCTATTACATATGTAAATATCTGATTCTAATTCTATTACACATGTAAATATCTGATTCTAATTCTATTACATATGTAAATATCTGATTCTAATTCTATTACACATGTAAATATCTGATTCTAATTCTATTACATATGTAAATATCTGATTCTAATTCTATTACATGTAAATATCTGATTCTATCTGATTCTATTACACATGTAAATATCTGATTCTAATTCTATTACATATGTAAATATCTGATTCTAATTCTATTACATATGTAAATATCTGATTCTAATTCTATTACACATGTAAATATCTGATTCTAATTCTATTACACATGTAAATATCTGATTCTAATTCTATTACACATGTAAATATCTGATTCTGATTCTATTACACATGTAAATATCTGATTCTAATTCTATTGTACATATCTGATGTAAATATCTGATTCTAATTCTATTACATGTAAATATCTGATTCTAATTCTATTACATATGTAAATATCTGATTCTAATTCTATTACATATGTAAATATCTGATTCTAATTCTATTACACATGTAAATATCTGATTCTAATTCTATTACACATGTAAATATCTGATTCTAATTCTATTACACATGTAAATATCTGATTCTATTACATAAATATCTGATTCTAATTCTATTACACATGTAAATATCTGATTCTAATTCTATTACATATGTAAATATCTGATTCTAATTCTATTACACATGTAAATATCTGATTCTAATTCTATTACATATGTAAATATCTGATTCTAATTCTATTACACATGTAAATATCTGATTCTAATTCTATTACATATGTAAATATCTGATTCTAATTCTATTACACATGTAAATATCTGATTCTAATTCTATTACATATGTAAATATCTGATTCTAATTCTATTACACATGTAAATATCTGATTCTAATTCTATTACATATGTAAATATCTGATTCTAATTCTATTACACATGTAAATATCTGATTCTAATTCTATTACATATGTAAATATCTGATTCTATTCTATTACACATGTAAATATCTGATTCTAATTCTATTACATATGTAAATATCTGATTCTAATTCTATTACACATGTAAATATCTGATTCTAATTCTATTACATATGTAAATATCTGATTCTAATTCTATTACATATGTAAATATCTGATTCTAATTCTATTACATATGTAAATATCTGATTCTATTACATATTCTATTACACTATTACATGTAAATATCTGATCCTAATTCTATTACATATGTAAATATCTGATTCTGATTCTATTACATATGTTAATATCTGATTCTAATTCTATTACACATGTAAATATCTAATTCTAATTCTATTACACATGTAAATATCTGATTCTAATTCTATTACATATGTAAATATCTGATTCTAATTCTATTACACATGTAAATATCTGATTCTAATTCTATTACATATGTAAATATCTGATTCTAATTCTATTACACATGTAAATATCTTATTCTAATTCTATTACATATGTAAATATCTAATTCTATTACCCATGTAAATATCTGATTCTAATTCTAATACACATGTAAATATCTGATTCTGATTCTATTACACATGTAAATATCTGATTCTAATTCTATTACATATGTAAATATCTGATTCTAATTCTATTACACATGTAAATATCTGATTCTAATTCTATTACACATGTAAATATCTGATTCTAATTCTATTACACATGTAAATATCTGATTCTAATTCTATTACATGTAAATATCTGATTCTAATTCTATTACATATGTAAATATCTGATTCTAATTCTATTACATATGTAAATATCTGATTCTAATTCTATTACATATGTAAATATCTGATTCTAATTCTATTACATATGTAAATATCTGATTCTAATTCTATTACACATGTAAATATCTGATTCTGATTCTATTACATGTAAATATCTGATTCTATTATGTAAATATATGATTCTAATTCTATTACACATGTAAATATCTGATTCTAATTCTATTACATATGTAAATATCTGATTCTGATTCTATTACACATGTAAATATCTGATTCTAATTCTATTACATATGTAAATATCTGATTCTAATTCTATTACACATGTAAATATCTGATTCTAATTCTATTACACATGTAAATATCTGATTCTAATTCTATTATTAAATATCTGATTCTAATTCTATTACACATGTAAATATCTGATTCTAATTCTATTACATATGTAAATATCTGATTCTAATTCTATTACATATGTAAATATCTGATTCTAATTCTATTACATATGTAAATATCTGATTCTGATTCTATTACACATGTAAATATCTGATTCTAATTCTATTACACATGTAAATATCTGATTCTAATTCTATAAATATCTGATTCAATTCTATGTAAATATCTGATTCTAATTCTATTACACATGTAAATATCTGATTCTAATTCTATTACATATGTAAATATCTGATTCTAATTCTATTACATATGTAAATATCTGATTCTAATTCTATTACATATGTAAATATCTGATTCTAATTCTATTACATGTAAATATCTGATTCTAATTCTATTACATATGTAAATATCTGATTCTAATTCTATTACACATGTAAATATCTGATTCTAATTCTATTACATATGTAAATATCTGATTCTAATTCTATTACATATGTAAATATCTGATTCTAATTCTATTACATATGTAAATATCTGATTCTAATTCTATTACATATGTAAATATCTGATTCTGATTCTATTACACATGTAAATATCTGATTCTAATTCTATTACATATGTAAATATCTGATTCTAATTCTATTACATATGTAAATATCTGATTCTAATTCTATTACATATGTAAATATCTGATTCTGATTCTATTACACATGTAAATATCTGATTCTAATTCTATTACATATGTAAATATCTGATTCTGATTCTATTACACATGTATGTAAATATCTGATTCTAATTCTATTACACATGTAAATATCTGATTCTAATTCTATTACATATGTAAATATCTGATTCTAATTCTATTACATATGTAAATATCTGATTCTAATTCTATTACACATGTAAATATCTGATTCTAATTCTATTACATATGTAAATATCTGATTCTAATTCTATTACACATGTAAATATCTGATTCTAATTGTATTACATATGTAAATATCTGATTCTAATTCTATTACATATGTAAATATCTGATTCTAATTCCACTGTATATGTAAATATCTGATTCTAATTCTATTACATATGTAAATATCTGATTCTAATTCTATTACATGTAAATATCTGATTCTAATTCTATTACATATGTAAATATCTGATTCTAATTCTATTACATATGTAAATATCTGATTCTAATTCTATTACATATGTAAATATCTGATTCTAATTCTATTACACATGTAAATATCTGATTCTAATTCTATTACATATGTAAATATCTGATTCTAATTCTATTACATGTAAATATCTGATTCTAATTCTATTACACATGTAAATATCTGATTCTAATTCTATTACACATGTAAATATCTGATTCTGATTCTATTACACATGTAAATATCTGATTCTAATTCTATTACATGTAAATATCTGATTCTAATTCTATTACACATGTAAATATCTGATTCTAATTCTATTACACATGTAAATATCTGATTCTAATTCTATTACACATGTAAATATCTGATTCTAATTCTATTACACATGTAAATATCTGATTCTAATTCTATTACACATGTAAATATCTGATTCTGATTCTATTACACATGTAAATATCTGATTCTATTCTATTACATGTAAATATCTGATTCTAATTCTATTACACATGTAAATATCTGATTCTGATTCTATTACACATGTAAATATCTGATTCTAATTCTATTACATGTAAATATCTGATTCTAATTCTATTACATATGTAAATATCTGATTCTAATTCTATTACATATGTAAATATCTGATTCTAATTCTATTACATATGTGAAATATCATGATTCTGATTCTATTCTATTACACATGTAAATATCTGATTCTAATTCTATTACACATGTAAATATCTGATTCTAATTCTATTACATATGTAAATATCTGATTCTAATTCTATTACACATGTAAATATCTGATTCTAATTCTATTACATATGTAAATATCTGATTCTAATTCTATTACACATGTAAATATCTGATTCTAATTCTATTACATATGTAAATATCTGATTCTAATTCTATTACATGTAAATATCTGATTCTAATTCTATTACACATGTAAATAACAGATTCTAATTCTATTACATATGTAAATATCTGATTCTAATTCTATTACATATGTAAATATCTGATTCTGATTCTATTACACATGTAAATATCTGATTCTAATTCTATTACATATGTAAATATCTGATTCTAATTCTATTACACATGTAAATATCTGATTCTAATTCTATTACATATGTAAGTATCTGATTCTAATTCTATTACACATGTAAATATCTGATTCTAATTCTATTACACATGTAAATATCTGATTCTAATTCTATTACACATGTAAATATCTGATTCTAATTCTATTACATGTAAATATCTGATTCTAATTCTATTACACATGTAAATATCTGATTCTAATTCTATTACATATGTAAGTATCTGATTCTGATTCTATTACACATGTAAATATCTGATTCTAATTCTATTACATATGTAAGTATCTGATTGTGATTCTATTACACATGTAAATATCTGATTCTAATTCTATTACATATGTAAATATCTGATTCTAATTCTATTACATACATGTAAATATCTGATTCTAATTCTATTACACATGTAAATATCTGATTCTAATTCTATTACACATGTAAATATCTGATTCTAATTCTATTACACATGTAAATATCTGATTCTAATTCTATTACACATGTAAATATCTGATTCTAATTCTATTACATATGTAAATATCTGATTCTAATTCTATTACATATGTAAATATCTGATTCTAATTCTATTACATATGTAAATATCTGATTCTAATTCTACACATGTAAATATCTGATTCTAATTCTATTACATATGTAAATATCTGATTCTGATTCTATTACATGTGTAAATATCTGATTCTAATTCTATTACACATGTAAATATCTGATTCTGATTCTATTACATATGTAAATATCTGATTCTTCTAATTCTATTACATTACATGTAAATATCTGATTCTAATTCTATTACATATGTAAATATCTGATTCTAATTCTATTACATATGTAAATATCTGATTCTAATTCTATTACACATGTAAATATCTGATTCTAATTCTATTATACATGTAAATATCTGATTCTAATTCTATTACACATGTAAATATCTGATTCTAATTCTATTACATATGTAAATATCTGATTCTAATTCTATTACACATGTAAATATCTGATTCTAATTCTATTACATATGTAAATATCTGATTCTAATTCTATTACACATGTAAATATCTGATTCTAATTCTATTACATATGTAAATATCTGATTCTAATTCTATTACACATGTAAATATCTGATTCTAATTCTATTACACATGTAAATATCTGATTCTAATTCTATGTACATATGTAAATATCTGATTCTGATTCTATTACACATGTAAATATCTGATTCTAATTCTATTACATGTAAATATCTGATTCTAATTCTATTACACATGTAAATATCTGATTCTAATTCTATTACATATGTAAATATCTGATTCTAATTCTATTACACATGTAAATATCTGATTCTAATTCTATTACACATGTAAATATCTGATTCTAATTCTATTACATATGTAAATATCTGATTCTAATTCTATTACATATGTAAATATCTGATTCTAATTCTATTACATATGTAAATATCTGATTCTAATTCTATTACATATGTAAATATTCTGATTCTAATTCTATTACACATGTAAATATCTGATTCTAATTCTATTACATATGTAAATATCTGATTCTAATTCTATTACACATGTAAATATCTGATTCTAATTCTATTACATATGTAAATATCTGATTCTAATTCTATTACATATGTAAATATCTGATATCTAATTCTATTCTACACATGTAAATATCTGATTCTAATTCTATTACATATGTAAATATCTGATTCTAATTCTATTACACATGTAAATATCTGATTCTAATTCTATTACATATGTAAATATCTGATTCTGATTCTATTACACATGTAAATATCTGATTCTAATTCTATTACACATGTAAATATCTGATTCTAATTCTATTACACATGTAAATATCTGATTCTAATTCTATTACATGTAAATATCTGATTCTAATTCTATTACATATGTAAATATCTGATTCTAATTCTATTACACATGTAAATATCTGATTCTAATTCTATTACACATGTAAATATCTGATTCTAATTCTATTACACATGTAAATATCTGATTCTAATTCTATTACATATGTAAATATCTGATTCTAATTCTATTACACATGTAAATATCTGATTCTAATTCTATTACATATGTAAATATCTGATTCTAATTCTATTACACATGTAAATATCTGATTCTAATTCTATTACATATGTAAATATCTGATTCTAATTCTATTACACATGTAAATATCTGATTCTAATTCTATTACATGTAAATATCTGATTCTAATTCTATTACACATGTAAATATCTGATTCTAATTCTATTACACATGTAAATATCTGATTCTATTACACATGTAAATATCTGATTCTAATTCTATTACATATGTAAATATCTGATTCTAATTCTATTACACATGTAAATATCTGATTCTAATTCAATTACATATGTAAATATCTGATTCTAATTCTATTACACATGTAAATATCTGATTCTAATTCTATTACATATGTAAATATCTGATTCTAATTCTATTACATATGTAAATATCTGATTCTAATTCTATTACATGTAAATATCTGATTCTAATTCTATTACACATGTAAATATCTGATTCTAATTCTATTACACATGTAAATATCTGATTCTAATTCTATTACACATGTAAATATCTGATTCTGATTCTATTACATATGTAAATATCTGATTCTGATTCTATTACACATGTAAATATCTGATTCTAATTCTATTACATATGTAAATATCTGATTCTAATTCTATTACACATGTAAATATCTGATTCTAATTCTATTACACATGTAAATATCTGATTCTAATTCTATTACACATGTAAATATCTGATTCTAATTCTATTACATATGTAAATATCTGATTCTAATTCTATTACACATGTAAATATCTGATTCTAATTCTATTACACATGTAAATATCTGATTCTAATTCTATTACATGTAAATATCTGATTCTAATTCTATTACATATGTAAATATCTGATTCTAATTCTATTACATATGTAAATATCTGATTCTAATTCTATTACACATGTAAATATCTGATTCTAATTCTATTACACATGTAAATATCTGATTCTAATTCTATTACACATGTAAATATCTGATTCTAATTCTATTACATGTAAATATCTGATTCTAATTCTATTACATATGTAAATATCTGATTCTAATTCTATTACACATGTAAATATCTGATTCTAATTCTATTACATATGTAAATATCTGATTCTAATTCTATTACACATGTAAATATCTGATTCTAATTCTATTACACATGTAAATATCTGATTCTAATTCTATTACACATGTAAATATCTGATTCTAATTCTATTACATATGTAAATATCTGATTCTATTATTCTGATTACATGTAAATATCTGATTCTAATTCTATTACATATGTAAATATCTGATTCTAATTCTATTACACATGTAAATATCTGATTCTAATTCTATTACACATGTAAATATCTGATTCTAATTCTATTACACATGTAAATATCTGATTCTAATTCTATTACATATGTAAATATCTGATTCTAATTCTATTACATATGTAAATATCTGATTCTAATTCTATTACACATGTAAATATCTGATTCTAATTCTATTACATATGTAAATATCTGATTCTAATTCTATTACACATGTAAATATCTGATTCTAATTCTATTACATATGTAAATATCTGATTCTAATTCTATTACACATGTAAATATCTGATTCTAATTCTATTACATATGTAAATATCTGATTCTGATTCTATTACACATGTAAATATCTGATTCTAATTCTATTATTACATATGTAAATATCTGGTTCTATTCTACACATGTAAATATCTGATTCTAATTCTATTACATATGTAAATATCTGATTCTGATTCTATTACACATGTAAATATCTGATTCTAATTCTATTACATATGTAAATATCTGATTCTAATTCTATTATATATGTAAATATCTGATTCTAATTCTATTACATATGTAAATATCTGATTCTAATTCTATTACATATGTAAATATCTGATTCTAATTCTATTACACATGTAAATATCTGATTCTAATTCTATTACATGTAAATATCTGATTCTAATTCTATTACATATGTAAATATCTGATTCTAATTCTATTACATGTAAGTATCTGATTCTAATTCTATTACACATGTAAATATCTGATTCTAATTCTATTACATGTAAATATCTGATTCTAATTCTATTACATATGTAAATATCTGATTCTAATTCTATTACACATGTAAATATCTGATTCTAATTCTATTACACATGTAAATATCTGATTCTAATTCTATTACATATGTAAATATCTGATTCTAATTCTATTACACATGTAAATATCTGATTCTAATTCTATTACATGTAAATATCTGATTTCTATATCTATTACATATGTAAATATCTGATTCTAATTCACATGTAAATATCTGATTCTAATTCTATTACATATGTAAATATCTGATTCTAATTCTATTACACATGTAAATATCTGATTCTAATTCTATTACATATGTAAATATCTGATTCTAATTCTATTACACATGTAAATATCTGATTCTAATTCTATTACATATGTAAATATCTGATTCTGATTCTATTACATATGTAAATATCTGATTCTGATTCTATTACATATGTAAATATCTGATTCTAATTCTATTACATATGTAAATATCTGATTCTAATTCTATTACACATGTAAATATCTGATTCTAATTCTATTACATATGTAAATATCTGATTCTGATTCTATTACACATGTAAATATCTGATTCTAATTCTATTACATATGTAAATATCTGATTCTAATTCTATTACATATGTAAATATCTGATTCTAATTCTATTACATATGTAAATATCTGATTCTAATTCTATTACACATGTAAATATCTGATTCTAATTCTATTACATATGTAAATATCTGATTCTAATTCTATTACATATGTAAATATCTGATTCTAATTCTATTACATGCATGTAAATATCTGATTCTAATTCTATTACACATGTAAATATCTGATTCTAATTCTATTACATATGTAAATATCTGATTCTAATTCTATTACACATGTAAATATCTGATTCTAATTCTATTACATATGTAAATATCTGATTCTAATTCTATTACACATGTAAATATCTGATTCTAATTCTATTACACATGTAAATATCTCATTCTAAATCTTTTACACATGTAAATATCTGATTCCAATTCTATTACACAGGTAAATATCTTATTCTAATTCTATTACATATGTAAATAACTGATTCTAATTCTATTACATATATAAATATTTGATTCTGATTCTATTACACATGTAAATATCTGATTCTAATTCTATTACACATGTAAATATCTGATTCTAATTCTATTACACATGTAAATATCTGATTCTATTCTATTACACACGTGTAAATATCTGATTCTAATTCTATTACACATGTAAATATCTGATTCTAATTCTATTACACATGTAAATATCTGATTCTAATTCTATTACATATGTAAATATCTGATTCTAATTCTATTACACATGTAAATATCTGATTCTAATTCTATTACATAGTAAATATCTGATTCTAATTCTATTACACATGTAAATATCTGATTCTAATTCTATTACATATGTAAATATCTGATTCTAATTCTATTACACATGTAAATATCTGATTCTAATTCTATTACATATGTAAATATCTGATTCTAATTCTATTACATATGTAAATATCTGATTGTGATTCTATTACACATGTAAATATCTGATTCTAATTCTATTACATATGTAAATATCTGATTCTAATTATCTATTACATTCTACAAACATGTAAATATCTGATTCTAATTCTATTACACATGTAAATATCTGATTCTAATTCTATTACATATGTAAATATCTGATTCTAATTCTATTACACATGTAAATATCTGATTCTGATTCTATTACACATGTAAATATCTGATTCTAATTCTATTACACATGTAAATATCTGATTCTAATTCTATTACACATATAAATATCTGATTCTATTTCTGATGTAAATATCTGATTCTAATTCTATTACATATGTAAGTATCTGCTTCTGATTCTATTACACATGTAAATATCTGATTCTAATTCTATTACACATGTAAATATCTGATTCTAATTCTATTACACATGTAAATATCTGATTCTAATTCTATTACATATGTAAATATCTGATTCTAATTCTATTACATATGTAAATATCTGATTTTAATTCTATTACAAATGTAAATATCTGATTCTAATTCTATTACATATGTAAATATCTGATTCTAATTCTATTACACATGTAAATATCTGATTCTAATTCTATTACATATGTAAATATCTGATTCTAATTCTATTACACATGTAAATATCTGATTCTAATTCTATTACACATGTAAATATCTGATTCTAATTCTATTACATATGTAAATATCTGATTCTAATTCTATTACACATGTAAATATCTGATTCTAATTCTATTACATATGTAAATATCTGATTCTAATTCTATTACATATGTAAATATCTGATTCTAATTCTATTACACATGTAAATATCTGATTCTGATTCTATTACATATGTAAATATCTGATTCTAATTCTATTACACATGTAAATATCTGATTCTAATTCTATTACATATGTAAATATCTGATTCTAATTCTATTACACATGTAAATATCTGATTCTAATTCTATTACACATGTAAATATCTGATTCTAATTCTATTACACATGTAAATATCTGATTCTAATTCTATTACACATGTAAATATCTGATTCTAATTCTATTACACATGTAAATATCTGATTCTAATTCTATTACATATGTAAATATCTGATTCTAATTCTATTACATATGTAAATATCTGATTCTAATTCTATTACATATGTAAATATCTGATTCTAATTCTATTACACATGTAAATATCTGATTCTAATTCTATTACACATGTAAATATCTGATTCTAATTCTATTACACATGTAAATATCTGATTCTAATTCTATTACATAAATAAAGTAAATGATCTGATTCTATTACACATGTAAATATCTGATTCTAATTCTATTACACATGTAAATATCTGATTCTAATTCTATTACATGTAAATATCTGATTCTAATTCTATTACACATGTAAATATCTGATTCTAATTCTATTACACATGTAAATATCTGATTCTAATTCTATTACATATGTAAATATCTGATTCTAATTCTATTACATATGTAAATATCTGATTCTGATTCTATTACATATGTAAATATCTGATTGTGATTCTATTACACATGTAAATATCTGATTCTAATTCTATTACATATGTAAATATCTGATTCTATTACACATGTAAATATCTGATTCTATTACACATGTAAATATCTGATTCTGATTCCATTACACAGGTAAATATCTGATTCTGATTCTACTACACATGTAAATATCTTATTCTGATTCTATTACACATGTAAATATCTGATTCTAATTCTATTACATTCTAATGTATTACATATCTGAATTCTGATTCTATTACACATGTAAATATCTGATTCTAATTCTATTACACATGTAAATATCTGATTCTAATTCTATTACAGATGTAAATATCTGATTCTAATTCTATTACACATGTAAATATCTGATTCTAATTCTATTACATGTAAATATCTGATTCTATTCTATTACAAAAATATCTGATTCTAATTCTATTACATATGTAAATATCTGATTCTAATTCTATTACACATGTAAATATCTGATTCTAATTCTATTACATATGTAAATAACTGATTCTAATTCTATTACATATATAAATATTTGATTCTGATTCTATTACATATGTAAATATCTGATTCTATTCTATTACATATGTAAATTCTGACTAATTCTATTACATAAATATCTGATTCTAATTCTATTACACATGTAAATATCTGATTCTAATTCTATTACACATGTAAATATCTGATTCTGATTCTATTACACATGTAAATATCTGATTCTAATTCTATTACATATGTAAATATCTGATTCTAATTCTATTACATATGTAAATATCTGATTCTAATTCTATTACATAAATATGTAATTCTATATCTGTTAATATTCTAATTCTATTATTACATATGTAAATATCTGATTCTAATTCTATTACACATGTAAATATCTGATTCTAATTCTATTACATATGTAAATATCTAATTCTATTACTATGTAAATATCTGATTCTAATTCTATTACTATGTAAATATCTGATTCTAATTCTATTACACATGTAAATATCTGATTCTAATTCTATTACATATGTAAATATCTGATTCTAATTCTATTACACATGTAAATATCTGATTCTAATTCTATTACACATGTAAATATCTGATTCTAATTCTATTACATATGTAAATATCTGATTCTAATTCTATTACATATGTAAATATCTGATTCTAATTCTATTACACATGTAAATATCTCATTCTAAATCTATTACACATGTAAATATCTGATTCTAATTCTATTACACATGTAAATATCTGATTCTTATTCTACTAGATATGTAAATATCTGAATCTAATTCTATTACATATGTAAATATCTGATTCTATCACACTTGTAAATATCTGATTCTAATACACATGTAAATATCTGATTCTGATTCCATTACACATGTAAATATCTGATTCTAATTCTATTACATATGTAAATATCTGATTCTAATTCTATTACACATGTAAATATCTGATTCTAATTCTATTACATATGTAAATATCTGATTCTAGTTCTATTACACATGTAAATATCTGATTCTGATTCTATTACATATGTAAATATCTGATTCTGATTCTATTACATATGTAAATATCTGATTCTAATTCTATTACATATGTAAATATCTGATTCTGATTCTATTACACATGTAAATATCTGATTCTAATTCTATTACACATGTAAATATCTGATTCTAATTCTATTACACATGTAAATATCTGATTCTAATTCTATTACACATGTAAATATCTGATTCTAATTCTATTACACATGTAAATATCTGATTCTAATTCTATTACACATGTAAATATCTGATTCTAATTCTATTACATATGTAAATATCTGATTCTGATTCTATTACACATGTAAATATCTGATTCTAATTCTATTACATATGTAAATATCTGATTCTAATTCTATTACACATGTAAATATCTGATTCTAATTCTATTACATATGTAAATATCTGATTCTAATTCTATTACATATGTAAATATCTGATTCTGATTCTATTACACATGTAAATATCTGATTCTAATTCTATTACACATGTAAATATCTGATTCTAATTCTATTACACATGTAAATATCTGATTCTAATTCTATTACACATGTAAATATCTGATTCTGATTCTATTACACATGTAAATATCTGATTCTAATTCTATTACATATGTAAATATCTGATTCTAATTCTACTATATATGTAAATATCTGATTCTAATTCTATTACATATGTAAATATCTGATTCTAATTCTATTACACATGTAAATATCTGATTCTAATTCTATTACATATGTAAATATCTGATTCTGATTCTATTACACATGTAAATATCTGATTCTGATTCTAATACACATGTAAATATCTGATTCTGATTCTATTACATAAATATCTGATTCTGATTCTATTACATGTAAATATCTGATTCTAATTCTATTACACATGTAAATATCTGATTCTAATTCTATTACACATGTAAATATCTGATTCTGATTCTATTACACATGTAAATATCTGATTCTAATTCTATTACATATGTAAATATCTGATTCTGATTCTATTACACATGTAAATATCTGATTCTAATTCTATTACATATGTAAATATCTGATTCTAATTCTATTACACATGTAAATATCTGATTCTAATTCTATTACACATGTAAATATCTGATTCTAATTCTATTACATATGTAAATATCTGATTCTGATTCTATTACACATGTAAATATCTGATTCTAAATATCTGTAAATATCTGATTCTAATTCTATTACATATGTAAATATCTGATTCTAATTCTATTACACATGTAAATATCTGATTCTAATTCTATTACATATGTAAATATCTGATTCTAATTCTATTACATATGTAAATATCTGATTCTAATTCTATTACACATGTAAATCTCTGATTCTAATTGTATTACATATGTAAATATCTGATTCTAATTCTATTACACATGTAAATATCTGATTCTAATTCTATTACATATGTAAATATCTGATTCTAATTCTATTACACATGTAAATATCTGATTCTAATTCTATTACACATGTAAATATCTGATTCTAATTCTATTACACATGTAAATATCTGATTCTAATTCTATTACATGTAAATATCTGATTCTAATTCTATTACACATGTAAATATCTGATTCTATTACACATGTAAATATTGATTCTACATGTAAATATCTGATTCTAATTCTATTACATATGTAAATATCTGATTCTAATTCTATTACACATGTAAATATCTGATTCTAATTCTATTACATATGTAAATATCTGATTCTAATTCTATTACACATGTAAATATCTGATTCTAATTCTATTACATATGTAAATATCTGATTCTGATTCTATTACACATGTAAATATCTGATTCTAATTCTATTACATATGTAAATATCTGATTCTAATTCTATTACACATGTAAATATCTGATTCTAATTCTATTACATATGTAAATATCTGATTCTAATTCTATTACATATGTAAATATCTGATTCTAATTCTATTACACATGTAAATATCTGATTCTAATTCTATTACACATGTAAATATCTGATTCTAATTCTATTACATATGTAAATATCTGATTCTAATTCTATTACACATGTAAATATCTGATTCTAATTCTATTACATATGTAAATATCTGATTCTAATTCTATTACATATGTAAATATCTGATTCTAATTCTATTACATATGTAAATATCTGATTCTAATTCTATTACATATGTAAATATCTGATTCTGATTCTATTACACATGTAAATATCTATTCTATTACACATGTAAATATCTGATTCTAATTCTATTACACATGTAAATATCTGATTCTAATTCTATTACACATGTAAATATCTGATTCTAATTCTATTACATATGTAAATATCTGATTCTATTACATGTAAATATCTGATTCTAATTCTATTACATGTAAATATCTGATTCTGATTCTATTACATATGTAAATATCTGATTCTAATTCTATTACATATGTAAATATCTGATTCTAATTCTATTACATATGTAAATATCTGATTCTAATTCTATTACACATGTAAATATCTGATTCTAATTCTATTACATATGTAAATATCTGATTCTAATTCTATTACATATGTAAATATCTGATTCTAATTCTATTACACATGTAAATATCTGATTCTAATTCTATTACACATGTAAATATCTGATTCTAATTCTATTACATATGTAAATATCTGATTCTAATTCTATTACATATGTAAATATCTGATTCTAATTCTATTACATATGTAAATATCTGATTCTGAATTCTATTACATATGTAAATATCTGATTCTAATTCTATTACACATGTAAATATCTGATTCTAATTCTATTACATATGTAAATATCTGATTCTGATTCTATTACAATGTAAATATCTGATTCTAATTCTATTACACATGTAAATATCTGATTCTAATTCTATTACACATGTAAATATCTGATTCTAATTCTATTACATGTAAATATCTGATTCTAATTCTATTACACATGTAAATATCTGATTCTAATTCTATTACATATGTAAATATCTGATTCTAATTCTATTACATATGTAAATATCTGATTCTAATTCTATTACACATGTAAATATCTGATTCTAATTCTATTACATATGTAAATATCTGATTCTAATTCTATTACACATGTAAATATCTGATTCTAATTCTATTACATATGTAAATATCTGATTCTAATTCTATTACACATGTAAATATCTGATTCTAATTCTATTACATATGTAAATATCTGATTCTAATTCTATTACATAAATATCTGATTCTAATTCTATTACATATGTAAATATCTGATTCTAATTCTATTACACATGTAAATATCTGATTCTAATTCTATTACATATGTAAATATCTGATTCTAATTCTATTACATATGTAAATATCTGATTCTAATTCTATTACACATGTAAATATCTGATTCTAATTCTATTACACATGTAAATATCTGATTCTAATTCTATTACATATGTAAATATCTGATTCTAATTCTATTACATATGTAAATATCTGATTCTAATTCTATTACACATGTAAATATCTGATTCTATTCTATTACACATGTAAATATCTGATTCTGATTCTATTACACATGTAAATATCTGATTCTAATTCTATTACACATGTAAATATCTGATTCTGATTCTATTACATATGTAAATCTGATTCTGATTCTATTACATATGTAAATATCTGATATCTAATTCTATTACACATGTAAATATCTGATTCTAATTCTATTACACATGTAAATATCTGATTCTAATTCTATTACATATGTAAATATCTGATTCTAATTCTATTACATATGTAAATATCTGATTCTAATTCTATTACACATGTAAATATCTGATTCTAATTCTATTACATATGTAAATATCTGATTCTAATTCTATTACACATGTAAATATCTGATTCTAATTCTATTACATATGTAAATATCTGATTCTAATTCTATTATATATGTAAATATCTGATTCTAATTCTATTACACATGTAAATATCTGATTCTAATTCTATTACACATGTAAATATCTGATTCTAATTCTATTACACATGTAAATATCTGATTCTAATTCTATTACACATGTAAATATCTGATTCTAATTCTATTACACATGTAAATATCTGATTCTGATTCTATTACACATGTAAATATCTGATTCTAATTCTATTACACATGTAAATATCTGATTCTAATTCTATTACACATGTAAATATCTGATTCTAATTCTATTACACATGTAAATATCTGATTCTAATTCTATTACATATGTAAATATCTGATTCTAATTCTATTACATATGTAAATATCTGATTCTAATTCTATTACACATGTAAATATCTGATTCTAATTCTATTACACATGTAAATATCTGATTCTAATTCTATTACATATGTAAATATCTGATTCTAATTCTATTACACATGTAAATATCTGATTCTAATTCTATTACATATGTAAATATCTGATTCTAATTCTATTACAAATGTAAATATCTGATTCTAATTCTATTACATATGTAAATATCTGATTCTAATTCTATTACATGTAAATATCTGATTCTAATTCTATTACATATGTAAATATCTGATTCTAATTCTATTACATGTAAATATCTGATTCTGATTCTATTACACATGTAAATATCTGATTCTAATTCTATTACATATGTAAATATCTGATTCTGATTCTATTACATATGTAAATATCTGATTCTAATTCTATTACATATGTAAATATCTGATTCTATATGTATTCTATTCTACACATGTAAATATCTGATTCTAATTCTATTACATATGTAAATATCTGATTCTGATTCTATTACACATGTAAATATCTGATTCTAATTCTATTACATGTAAATATCTGATTCTAATTCTATTACACATGTAAATATCTGATTCTAATTCTATTACATATGTAATATATCTGATTCTATTACACATGTAAATATCTGATTCTAATTCTATTACATATGTAAATATCTGATTCTAATTCTATTACATATGTAAATATCTGGTTCTAATTCTATTACACATGTAAATATCTGATTCTAATTCTATTACATATGTAAGTATCTGATTGTGATTCTATTACACATGTAAATATCTGATTCTAATTCTATTACACATGTAAATATCTCATTCTAATTTTATTACATATGTAAATACCTGATTCTAATTCTATTACATATGTAAGTATCTGATTGTGATTCTATTACAAATGTAAATATCTGATTCTAATTCTATTACACATGTAAATATCTGATTCTAATTCTATTACACATGTAAATATCTGATTCTAATTCTATTACATATGTAAATATCTGATTCTAATTCTATTACACATGTAAATATCTGATTCTAATTCTATTACACATGTAAATATCTGATTCTAATTCTATTACACATGTAAATATCTGATTCTAATTCTATTACACATGTAAATATCTGATTCTAATTCTAATACATATGTAAGTATCTGCTTCTGATTCTATTACACATGTAAATATCTGATTCTAATTCTATTACACATGTAAATATCTGATTCTAATTCTATTACACATGTAAATATGAGATTCTGATTCTATTACACATGTAAATATCTGATTCTAATTCTATTACATATGTAAATATCTGATTCTGATTCTATTACATATGTAAATATCTGATTCTGATTCTATTACATATGTAAATATTCTAATTCTATTACATATGTAAATATCTGATTCTATTACATATGTAAATATCTGATATGTCCTAATTCTATTACATACATGTAAATATCTGATTCTAATTCTATTACACATGTAAATATCTGATTCTAATTCTATTACATATGTAAATATCTGATTCTAATTCTATTACACATATGTATTCTATTCTTCTATCACATGTAAATATCTGATTCTAATTCTGATTCTATTACACATGTAAATATCTGATTCTGATTCTATTACATATGTAAATATCTGATTCTAATTCTATTACATGTAAATATCTGATTCTGAATTCTATTACACATGTAAATATCTGATTCTAATTCTATTACATGTAAATATCTGATTCTAATTCTATTACATGTGTAAATATCTGATTCTAATTCTATATCTGACATGTAAATATCTGATTCTAATTCTGATTCTGACTACATGTAAATATCTGATTCTAATTCTATTACATATGTAAATATCTGATTCTATTCTATTACACATGTAAATATCTGATTCTAATTCTATTACACATGTAAATATCTGATTCTGATTCTATTACACATGTAAATATCTGATTCTGATTCTATTACATAAATATCTGATTCTATTCTATTACATATCTGAATATCTGATTCTATTACATTACATGTAAATATCTGATTCTAATTCTATTACATATGTAAATATCTGATTCTAATTCTATTACACATGTAAATATCTGATTCTAATTCTATCTGACATATGTAAATATCTGATTCTGATTCTATTACACATGTAAATATCTGATTCTAATTCTATTACACATGTAAATATCTGATTCTAATTCTATTACATGTAAAATATCTGATTCTGATTCTATTACACATGTAAATATCTGATTCTGATTCTATTACATATGTAAATATCTGATTCTAATTCTATTACACATGTAAATATTCTGATTCTAATATATTGTACATGTAAATATCTGATTAATTCTATTACATATGTAAATATCTGATTCTAATTCTATTACACATGTAAATATCTGATTCTAATTCTATTACACATGTAAATATCTGATTCTAATTCTATTACACATGTAAATATCTGATTCTAATTCCATTACATGTAAATATCTGATTCTAATTCTATTACATGTAAATATCTGATTCTAATTCTATTACACATGTAAATATCTGATTCTAATTCTATTACATATGTAAATATCTGATTTTTATTCTATTACACATGTAAATATCTGATTCTGATTCTATTACACATGTAAATATCTGATTCTAATTCTATTACACATGTAAATATCTGATTCTAATTCTATTACATATGTAAATATCTGATTCTAATTCTATTATGTATGTAAATATCTGATTCTAATTCTATTACACATGTAAATATCTGATTTCTAATTCTAGTACACATGTGATTCTATTACATATCTGATTCTAATTCTATTACACATGTAAATATCTGATTCTAATTCTATTACACATGTAAATGTAAATATTCTGATTCTGATTCTATTACACATGTAAATATCTGATTCTTAATTCTATTACACATGTAAATATCTGATTCTAATTATTACACATGTAAATATCTGATTCTAATTCTATTACACATGTAAATATCTGATTCTAATTCTATTACACATGTAAATATCTGATTCTAATTCTATTACACATGTAAATATCTGATTCTAATTCTATTACATATGTAAATATCTGATTCTATTCTATTACACATGTAAATATCTGATTCTAATTCTATTACACATGTATATCTGATTCTAATTCTATTACATCTGATTCTGATTCTATTACACATGTAAATATCTGATTCTGATTCTATTACACATGTAAATATCTGATTCTAATTCTATTACACATGTAAATATCTGATTCTGATTCTATTACATATGTAAATATCTGATTCTGATTCTATTACACATGTAAATATCTGATTCTAATTCTATTACACATGTAAATATCTGATTCTAATTCTATTACACATGTAAATATCTGATTCTGATTCTATTACATATGTAAATATCTGATTCTAATTCTATTACATATGTAAATATCTGATTCTAATTCTATTACACATGTAAATATCTGATTCTAATTCTATTACACATGTAAATATCTGATTCTAATTCTATTACAAATGTAAGTATCTGATTGTGATTCTATTACATATGTAAATATCTGATTCTAATTCTATTACATGTAAATATCTGATTCTGATTCTATTACACATGTAAATATCTGATTCTAATTCTATTACATATGTAAATATCTGATTCTAATTCTATACATATGTAAATATCTGATTCTAATTCTATTACACATGTAAATATCTGATTCTAATTCTATTACATATGTAAATATCTGATTCTAATTCTATTACACATGTAAATATCTGATTCTAATTCTATTACATATGTAAATATCTGATTCTAATTCTATTACATATGTAAGTATCTGATTCTGATTCTATTACACATGTAAATATCTGATTCTAATTCTATTACACATGTAAATATCTGATTCTAATTCTATTACATATGTAAATATCTGATTCTAATTCTATTACACATGTAAATATCTGATTCTAATTCTATTACACATGTAAATATCTGATTCTAATTCTATTACACATGTAAATATCTGATTCTAATTCTATTACATATGTAAATATCTGATTCTGATTCTATTACACATGTAAATATCTGATTCTAATTCTATTACATATGTAAATAACTGATTCTAATTCTATTACATATATAAATATTTGATTCTGATTCTATTACATATGTAAATATCTGATTCTAATTCTATTACATATGTAAATATCTGATTCTAATTCTATTACATATGTAAATATCTGATTCTAATTCTATTACACATGTAAATATATGATTCTGATTCTATTACATGTAAATATCTGATTCTGATTCTATTACATGTAAATATCTGATTCTAATTCTATTACATATGTAAATATCTGATTCTATTATTACACATGTAAATATCTGATTCTAATTCTATTACATATGTAAATATCTGATTCTAATTCTATTACACATGTAAATATCTGATTCTAATTCTATTACATATGTAAATATCTTATTCTAATTCTATTACATATGTAAATATCTGATTCTAATTCTATTACATATGTAAATATCTGATTCTAATTCTATTACACATGTAAATATCTGATTCTAATTCTATTACACATGTAAATATCTGATTCTAATTCTATTACATATGTAAATATCTGATTCTAATTCTATTACATGTAAATATCTGATTCTAATTCTATTACACATGTAAATATCTGATTCTAATTCTATTACACATATAAATATCTGATTCTATTACACATGTAAATATCTGATTCTCATTCTATTACACATGTAAATATCTGATTCTGATTCTATTACACATGTAAATATCTGATTCTAATTCTATTACACATGTAAATATCTGATTCTGATTCTATTACATGTAAATATCTGATTCTGATTCTATTACACATGTAAATATCTGATTCTAATTCTATTACACATGTAAATATCTGATTCTAATTCTATTACACATGTAAATATCTGATTCTAATTCTATTACATATGTAAATATCTGATTGTAATTCTATCTACATGTAAATATCTGATTCTATTCTATTACACATGTAAATATCTGATTCTGATTCTATTACATATGTAAATATCTGATTCTGATTCTATTACACATGTAAATATCTGATTCTAATTCTATTACATATGTAAATATCTGATTCTAATTCTATAAATATCTGATTCTTAATTCTATTACACATGTAAATATCTGATTCTAATTCTATTACATATGTAAATATCTGATTCTGATTCTATTACATATGTAAATATCTGATTCTAATTCTATTACACATGTAAATATCTGATTCTGATTCTATTACATATGTAAATATCTGATTCTAATTCTATTACATGTAAATATCTGATTCTAATTCTATTACACATGTAAATATCTGATTCTAATTCTATTACACATGTAAATATCTGATTCTAATTCTATTACATGTAAAATATCTGATTCTAATTCTATTACACATGTAAATATCTGATTCTAATTCTATTACATATGTAAATATCTGATTCTAAATTCTAATTCTATATATATGTACTATTCTATTACATATGTAAATATCTAATTCTAATACACATGTAAATATCTGATTCTAATTCTATTACACATGTAAATATCTGATTCTAATTCTATTACATATGTAAATATCTGATTCTGATTCTATTACATATGTAAATATCTGATTCTGATTCTATTACATATGTAAATATCTGATTCTATTACATTCTGATTCTACATTACATGTAAATATCTGATTCTGATTCTATTACACATGTAAATATCTGATTCTAATTCTATTACATATGTAAATATCTGATTCTAATTCTATTACATATGTAAATATCTGATTCTAATTCTATTACATATGTAAAATATCTGATTCTGATTCTATTACATATGTAAATATCTGATTCTAATTCTATTACACATGTAAATATCTGATTCTAATTCTATTACACATGTAAATATCTGATTCTAATTCTATTACACATATAAATATCTGATTCTAATTCTATTACATATGTAAATATCTGATTCTGATTCTATTACATATGTAAATATCTGATTCTGATTCTATTACATATGTAAATATCTGATTCTGATTCTATTACATATGTAAATATCTGATTCTAATTCTATTACACATGTAAATATCTGATTCTAATTCTATTACATATGTAAATATCTGATTCTACATTCTATTACACATGTAAATATCTGATTCTAATTCTATTACATTACATATGTAAATATCTGATTCTAATTCTATTACACATATGTAAATATCTGATTCTAATTAAATATCTGATTTTACATTATATATGTAAATATCTGATTCTAATTCTATTACTATATGTAAATATCTGATTCTAATTCTATTACACATGTAAATATCTGATTCTGATTCTATTACACATGTAAATATCTGATTCTAATTCTATTACATATGTAAATATCTGATTACACATGTAAATATCTGATTCTAATTCTACACATGTAAATATCTGATTCTGATTCTATTACACATGTAAATATCTGATTCTAATTCTGTTACATATGTAAATATCTGATTCTAATTCTATTACATGTAAATATCTGATTCTGATTCTATTCACATGTAAATATCTGATTCTAATTCTATTACATATGTAAATATCTGATTCTGATGCTATTACATGTAAATATCTGATTCTATTACATATAAATATGTAAATTCTAATTCTATTACATGTCTGATATCTATTGATACACATATGTAAATATCTGATTCTAATTCTATACACATGTAAATATCTGATTCTAATTCTATTACACATGTAAATATCTGATTCTAATTCTATTACACAATTCATAACATATCTAATATCTAATTCTATTACACATGTAAATATCTGATTCTAATTCTATTACATATGTAAATATCTGATTCTAATTCTATTACATATGTAAATATCTGATTCTAATTCTATTACATGTATGTAAATATCTGATTCTAATTCTATTACATATGTAAATATCTGATTCTGATTCTATTACACATGTAAATATCTGATTCTAATTCTATTACACATGTAAATATCTGATTCTAATTCTATTACACATGTGTATATATCTGATTCTATTACATATGTAAATATCTGATTCTAATTCAATATTACATGTAAATATCTGATGTCTAATTCTATTACACATGTAAATATCTGATTCTAATTCTATTACACATGTAAATATCTGATTCTAATTCTATTACATATGTAAATATCTGATTCTGATTCTATTACATATGTAAATATCTGATTCTAATTCACATGTACATATGTAAATATCTGATTCTGATTCTATTACATGTATGTAAATATCTGATTCTAATTCTATTACACATGTAAATATCTGATTCTGATTCTACACATGTAAATATCTGATTCTAATTCTATTACATATGTAAATATCTGATTCTAATTCTATTACACATGTAAATATCTGATTCTAATTCTATTACACATGTAAATATCTGATTCTGATTCTATTACACATGTAAATATCTGATTCTAATTCTATTACATATATAAATATCTGATTCTGATTCTATTACATATGTAAATATCTGATTCTAATTCTATTACACATGTAAATATCTGATTCTAATTCTATTACACATATAAAATATCTGATTGTGATTCTATTACACATGTAAATATCTGATTCTAATTCTATTACATATGTAAATATCTGATTCTAATTCTATTACATATATAAATATCTGATATCTAGTTCTATTACATATGTAAATATCTGATTCTAATTCTATTACATATGTAAATATCTGATTCTAATTCTATTACATATGTAAATATCTGATTCTAATTCTATTACATATGTAATATATCTGATTAAATATCTATTCTAATTCTACAACACATGTAAATATCTGATTCTAATTCTATTACATATGTAAATATTCTAATTCTATTACATGTAAATATCTGATTCTACTATTACACATGTAAATATCTGATTCTAATTCTATTACACATGTAAATATCTGATTCTAATTCTATTACATATGTAAATATCTGATTCTAATTCTATTACACATGTAAATATCTGATTCTAATTCTATTACACATGTAAATATCTGATTCTAATTCTATTACATATGTAAATATCTGATTCTAATACTATTACATATGTAAATATCTTATTCTAATTCTATTACATATGTAAATATCTGATTTCAATTCTATTACACATGTAAATATCTGATTCTATTACACATGTAAATATCTGATTCTAATTCTATTACATATGTAAATATCTGATTCTAATTCTATTACACATGTAAATATCTGATTCTAATTATTACACATGTAAATATCTGATTCTGATTCTATTACATATGTAAATATCTGATTCTAATTCTATTACACATGTAAATATGTGATTCTAATTCTATTACATATGTAAATATCTTATTCTAATTATATTATATATGTAAATATCTGATCCTAATTATATTACAAATGTAAGTACCTGAATGTGATTCTATTACATATGTAAATATCTGATTCTAATTCTATTACATATGTAAATATCTGATTCTAATTCTATTTACACATGTAAATATCTGATTCTAATTCTATTACACATGTAAATATCTGATTCTAATTCTATTACATATGTAAATATCTGATTCTAATTCTATTACATATGTAAATATCTGATTCTAATTCTATTACACATGTAAATATCTGATTCTAATTCTATTACACATGTAAATATCTGATTCTAATTCTATTACACACATATGACTTACACATTAAATATCTGATTCTAATTCTATTACATATGTAAATATCTGATTCTAATCTATTACACATGTAAATATCTGATTCTAATTCTATTACATGTAAATATCTGATTCTGATTCTATTACACATGTAAATATCTGATTCTATTACACATGTAATATATCTGATTCTATTACATATGTAAATATCTGATTCTAATTCTATTACATGTATGTAAATATCTGATTCTAATTCTATTACACATGTAAATATCTGATTTGATTCTATTACATATGTAATATCTGATTCTAATTCTATTACACATGTAAATATCTGATTCTAATTCTATTACACATGTAAATATCTGATTCTAATTCTATACACATGTATATCTGATTCTAATTCTACTACATATGTAAATATCTGATTCTAATTCTATGTACATATGTAATTCTATCATTAACATGTAAATATCTGAATTCTATTACATATGTAAATATCTGATTCTAATTCTATTACATATGTAAATATCTGATTCTGATTCTTACATGTAAAATATATGATTCTGATTCTATTACACATGTAAATATCTGATTCTAATTCTATTACACATGTAAAATATCTGATTCTAATATCTATTACATATGTAAATATCTGATTCTAATTCTATTACATTCATGTAAATATCTGATTCTGATTCTATTACATGTAAATATCTGATTCTAATTCTATTACATGTAAATATCTGTTTCTAATTCTATTACACATGTAAATATCTGATTCTAATTCTATTACATATGTAAATATCTGATTGTGATTCTATTACACATGTAAATATCTGATTCTAATTCTATTACATATGTAAATATCTGATTCTAATTCTATTACATGTAAATATCTGATTCTAATTCTATTACATATGTAAATATCTGATTCTAATTCTATTACACATGTAAATATCTGATTCTAATTCTATTACACATGTAAATATCTGATTCTAATTCTATTACATATGTAAATATCTGATTCTGATTCTATTACACATGTAAATATCTGATTCTAATTCCATTACACATGTAAATATCTGATTCTAATTCTATTACATATGTAAATATCTGATTCTGATTCTATTACACATGTAAATATCTGATTCTAATTCTATTACATTCTATTATGTAAATATCTGATTCTAATTCTATTACAGATGTAAATATCTGTCACTTATCAGATTCTATTACACTATGTAAATATCTGATTCTAATTATATTACATATGTAAATATCTGATTCTGATTCTATTTAAATATGTAAATATCTGATTCTAATTCTATTACATATGTAAGTATCTGATTCTGATTCTATTACACATGTAAATATCTGATTCTAATTCTATTACATATGTAAATATCTGATTCTATTACATATGTAAATATCTGATTCTATTACACATGTAAATATCTGATTCTAATTCTATTACATAAAATATCTGATTCTAATTCTATTACATATGTAAATATCTGATTCTGATTCTATTACACATGTAAATATCTGATTCTGATTCTATTACACATGTAAATATCTGATTCTAATTCTATTACACATGTAAATATCTGATTCTAATTCTATTACACATGTAAATATCTGATTCTAATTCCATGTACACATGTAAATATCTGATTCTAATTCTATTACACGTAAATATGTGATTCTAATTGTATTACATATGTAAATATCTGATTCTGATTCTATTACACATGTAAATATCTGATTCTAATTCTATTACATATGTAAATATCTGATTCTGATTCTATTACACATGTAAATATCTGATTCTAATTCTATTACACATGTAAATATCTGATTCTAATTCTATTACATATGTAAATATCTGATTCTAATTCTATTACACATGTAAATATCTGATTCTGATTCTATTACATGTAAATATCTGATTCTAATTCTATTACACATGTAAATATCTGATTCTAATTCTATTACATATGTAAATATCTGATTCTAATTCTATTACAATATGTAAATATCTGATTCTAATTCTATTACATATGTAAATATCTGATTCTAATTCTATTACATATGTAAATATCTGATTCTAATTCTATTACACATGTAAATATCTGATTCTAATTCTATTACATATGTAAATCTCATCTAATTCTATTACATGTAAATATCTGATTCTAATTCTATTACACATGTAAATATCTGATTCTAATTCTATTACACATGTAAATATCTGATTCTAATTCTATTACATGTAAATATCTGATTCTAATTCTATTACATATGTAAATATCTGATTCTAATTTCTATTACATATGTAAATATCTGATTCTGATTCTATTACACATGTAAATATCTGATTCTAATTCTATTACATATGTAAATATCTGTTTCTAATTCTATTACACTTGTAAATATCTGATTCTAATTCTATTACATTCTAATGTAAATATCTGATTCTAATTCTATTACAATATGTAAATATCTGATTCTAATTCTATTACACATGTAAATATCTGATTCTAATTCTATTACATTGTAAATATCTGATATCTGATTCTATTACGTATATACACTGATTCTGTACATATCTATATATCTACATTCTATTACACATGTAAATATCTGATTCTAATTCTATTACACATGTAAATATCTGATTGTGATTCTATTACACATGTAAATATCTGATTCTAATTCTATTACACATGTAAATATCTGATTCTAATTCTATTACTGATGTAAATAACTGGATTCTGATTCTATACACATGTAAATATCTGATTCTTAATTCTATTACACATGTAAATATCTGATTCTATTTTCTATTACATGTAAATATCTGATTCTGATTCTATTACACATGTAAATATCTGATTCTAATTCTATTACATGTAAATATCTGATTCTAATTCTATTACACATGTAAATATCTGATTCTAATTCTATTTACATTATGTAAATATCTGATTTAATTCTATTACACATGTAAATATCTGATTCTAATTCTATTACATATGTAAATATCTGATTCTGATTCTATTACATATGTAAATATCTGATTCTAATTCTATTACATATGTAAAATATCTATTCTATTACACATGTAAATATCTGATTCTAATTCTGTTACATATGTAAATATCTGATTTGTGATTCTATTACACATGTAAATATCTGATTCTAATTCTATTACATATGTAAATATCTGATTCTAATTATATTACATATGTAAATATCTGATTCTAATTCTATTACATATGTAAATATCTGATTCTAATTCTATTACATATGTAAATATCTGATTCTGAATTCTATTACATATGTAAATATCTGATTCTAATTCTATTACATATGTAAATATCAGATCTAATTCTATTACATATGTAAATATCTGATTCTCTAATTTATCATTACATATGTAAATATCTGATTCTAATTCTATTACATATGTAAATATCTGATTCTATTCTATTACACATGTAAATATCTGATTCTAATTCTATTACACATGTAAATATCTGATTCTAATTCTATTACACATGTAAATATCTGATTCTAATTCTATTACATATGTAAATATCTGATTCTAATTCTATAACATATGTAAATATCTCTAGGTTCTAATTCTATTACAGATGTAAATATCTGATTCTAATTCTATTACATATGTAAATATCTGATTCTAATTCTATTACATATGTAAATATCTGATTCTAATTCTGCATAAGTAATCTGATTGATTCTATTACACATGTAAATATCTGATTCTAATTCTATTACAAATGTAAATATCTGTTCTAATTCCACTGTATGTAAATATCTGATTCTAATTCTGTATATGTAAATATCTGATTCTAATTCTGTTTACATGTGATTCTAGTTCTATTACATGTAAATCTCTGATTCTGATTCTATTACACATGTATCTGATTCTCATTTTTGTACATGTAAATATCTGATTGTAATTCTATTACACATGTAAATATCTGATTCTAATTCTATTACACATGTAAATATCTGATTCTGATTCTATTACATATGTAAATATCTGATTCTAATTGTATTACACATGTAAATATCTGATTCTGAACATACCAAAATATCTGATTCTGATTCTATTACGGTAAATATCTGATTCTGATTCTATTACATGTAAATATCTGATTCTATTACATTCATGTATCTGATTCTAATTCTATTACACACATGTAAATATCTGATTCTAATTCTATTACATATGTAAATATCTGATTCTAATTCTATTACACATGTAAATATCTGATTCTTATTCTATTACTTGTAAATATCTGATTTTGATTCTATTACAAATGTAAATATCTGATTGTAATTCCATTACACATGTAAATATCTGATTACTATTAAAATAAATATCTGATTCTAATTCATACATGTAAATATCTGATTCTGATTCTATTACATGTAAATATCTGATTGTAATTCTATTACATATGTAAATATCTGATTCTAATTCTATTACAGATGTAAATATCTGATTCTGATTCTATTACATATGTAAGTATCTGATTCTAATTCTATTACGTGAATATCTGATTCTAATTGTACATGTAAATATATGATTCTGATTCTATTAAACATGTAAAATATCTTATTCTAATTCTATTACACATGTAAATATCTGATTCTAATTAGATTACATATGTAAATATCTGAATGTGATTCTATTACACATGTAAATATCTGATTATGATTCTATTAAACATGTAAATATCTGATTCTAATTATATTACAAATGTAAATATCTGATTCTAATTCTATTACACATGTAAATATCTGATCCTAATTCTATTACATATGTAAATATCTGATTCTAATTCCATTACACATGTAAATATTCTGATTGTACTCTCTATTACATAATTTATGTATCTGTTTGTGATTCTATTACACATGTAAAATATCTGATTCTGATTCTATTAAACATGTAAATATCTGATTGTGATTCTATTACACATATGTTAATATCTGAATTCTAATTCTATTACATATGTAAATATCTGATTGTGATTCTATTACACATAGTAAATATCTGAATCTAATTCTATTACATATGTAAATATCTGATTCTAATTGTATTACACATGTAAATATCTGATTCTAATTCTAATAAACATGTAAATATCTCATTCTAATTCTATTACACATGTAAATATCTGATTCTAATTCTATTACACATGTAAATATCTGGTTCTAATTCTATAATACATATGTAAATATCTGATTCTGATTCCATTACACATGTAAATATCTGATTCTAATTCTACACATGTAAATATCTGATTCTAATTCTATGTCATATGTAAATATCTGATTCTAATTCTATTACAAATGTAAATATCTGATTCTGATTCTATTATTTATGTAAATATATGATTGTACATTCTATTATACATGTAAATATCTGATTCTAATTCTATTACATATGTAAATATCTGATTCCAATTCTATTACACATGTAAATATCTGATTCTAATTCTATTACACATGTAAATATCTGATTCTAATTCTATTACATATGTAAATATCTGATTCTAATTCTACTGCATACATAAATATCTGATTCTAATTCTGTACATATGTAATATGATTCTAACACAGTAAATATCTGATTCTAATTCTGTTACATTATAGAAATAATTCTCATTACATATGTAAAAATCTGATTCTGATTCTATTACATATGTAAATATCTGATTGTGATTCTATTGCAAATGTAAATATCTGATTGTGATTCTATTACATATGAAAATATCTGTTCTATTACCATGTAAATATCTGATTCTAATTTATATTGCATGTATCTGATTGTGATTCTATTACACATGTAAATATCTCATTCTAATTCTATTACATATATAAATATCTGATTCTGATTCTATTACACATGTAAATATCTGATTGTAATTCTATTACACATGTAGAATATCTGTTTGTGATTCTATTACACATGTAGATATCTGATTCCAATTCTATTACATATGTAAATATCTGATTCTATACACATGTAAATATCTGTTCTATTTGCACATGTAAATATCTTATTCTAATTCTATTACACATGTAAATATCTGATTTTTATTCTATTACATATGTAAATATCTGATTCTGATTTTATTAACATGTAAATATCTGATTTTGATTGTATTACATATAAATATCTGATTCTAATTCTATTACACATGTAAATATCTGATTCTTTCTGATAATGTAAATATCTGATTCTAATTCTATTACATATGTAAATATCTGATTCTATCTTTGTATATGTAAATATCTGATTCTGATTCTATTACACATGTAAATATCTGATTCTGATTCCATTTACAGGTAAATATGTAAATATCTAATTCTACTACACATATAAATATCTGTTTCTGATTTTGTTACATATGTACGTACTGATTTGATTGTATTACATATGTAAATATACAGATGTATTTACATGTAAATCTCTGATTCTAATTCTGTTACAGATGTAAATATCTGATTCTGATTATATTACATATGTAAATATCTAATTCTAATTCTATTACATATGTAAATATCTGATTCTAATTCTATTACATATGTAAATATCTGATTCTGATTCTATTACACAAATATCTGATTCTAATTGTATTACATGTAAAATATCTGATTCTAATTCTGTATATGTAAATATATAGTTCTGTTACACTGTATATGTAAATATCTGATTCTAATTCTATTACACATAGTAAAATATCTAGTTCTATTACATGTAAATATCTGATTCTAATTCTATTACATGTAAATATCTGATTCTCATTTTATTACATATGTAAATAATATCTGATTCTAATATTCTATTACACATGTAAATATCTGATTCTAATTCTATTACACATGTAAATATCTGATTCTAATTCTATTACAAATGTAAATATCTGATTCTGATTCTATTACACATGTAAATATTTAATTCTGATACTATTACAGATGTAAATATCTGATTCTAAATCATATGTAAACATCTGATTCTAATTGTACATATTATATCGATTTGGTATCTGTACACATGTAAATATCTGATTCCAATTCTATTACATATGTAAATATCTGTTTGTAATTCTATTACACATGTAGATATCTCATTATAATTCTATTACACATGTAAATATCCGATTCTAATTCTATTACATATGTAAATATGTGATTCTATTACACATGTAAATATCTGATTCTAATTCTATTACACATGTAAATATCTGATTCTAATTCTATTACACATGTAAATATCTGATTCTAATTTTATACACACATGTAAATATCTGATTCTACAAATTTCTCATTTAAATGTATCTGATTCTAATTCTATTACTGTAAATATCTAATTCTGATTCTATTACACATATAAATATCTGATTTGATTCTAAGACATATGTAAATATCTGATTCTGATTCTATTACACATGTAAATATCTTATTTCATTCATAGTATCTGATTCTAATTACTATTATGTAAATGTATCTGATTCGAATTCTATTACACATTGAAATAAATGATTATGATTCTATTACACATGTAAATATCTGATTCTGAATTCTATTACATATGTAAATATCTAAATCTGATTCTATTACACATGTAAATATCTGATTCTAATTCTATTACATGTAAATATCTGCTGTACTTCCATGTAATATCTAGTTCCAATTCTACTACAGATGTAGTATCTGTTGTGATTCTATTACACTGTCTGTTCTAATTCTGTACATATGTATATCTGTTCCATTACTGTAAATATCATGTAAATATCTGATTCTAATTCCATTACACATGTAAATATCATTCTAGTTCCATTACATATGTAAATATCTTTGATTCTATGCATATGTAAATATCTGATTCTGTTTATTACATGTAATAAGTTCTATTCTATTCATATATAAATATCTGATTGTGATTCTATTATGTATGTAAATATCTGATTCTATCATGTAAATATCTGATTCTAATACACGTAAATATCTGATTCTAATTCTATTATATGCATGTAAATATCTGATTCTGATTCTATTACACATGTAAATATCTGATTCTGATTCTATTACACATGTAAATATCTGATTCTAATTCTATTATTACATGCATAAATCTGATTCTGATTCTATTACACATGTAAATATCTGATTCTAATTCTATTACATATGTAAAATATCTGATTCTGATTCTATTACACATGTAAATATCTGATTCTAATTCTATTAAACATGTAAATATCTGATTCTAAATTGTATTACATGTAGTAAATATCTGATTCTGATTCTATTACATATGTAAATATCTGATTCTAATTCTATTACATATGTAAATATCTGATTCTAATTCTACTGTATATGTAAATATCTGATTGTACTTCTGTTACATACGGTAAATATCTGTTTCTAATTCTATTACTTGTAAATATCTGATTCTGATACTATGTAAATATCTGATATCTATTTACATGTAAATATCTGATTCTAATTCTATTACACGTGTAAAATCTGATTCTAATTCTACATGTAAATATTCTACTTCTATTACACATGTAAATATCTGATTCTAATTCTATTACACGTGTAAATCTCTGAATCTAATTCTATTACACATGTACATATCTGATTCTAATTGTATTACACATGTAAATATCTGATTCCTATTCTATTACACATGTAAATATCTGATTCTAATTCTACTACACATGTAAATATCTGATTCTGATTCTATTACACATGTAAATATCTGGTTCTAATTCTATTACATATGTAAATATCTGACTCTGATTCCATTACACGTGTAAATATCTCACTCTAATTCTACTACACATGTAAATATCTGATTCTAATTCTATTACACTTGTAAATATCTGATTCTGATTCTATTACAAATGTATATATCTGATTCTAATTCTATTACATATGTAAATATCTGATTCTAATTCTATTACACATGTACATATCTGATTCTAATTCTATTACATATGTAAGTATCTGATTTGTGATTCTATTACACATGTAAATATCTGATTCTGTAATTCTATTACATATATGTAAATATCTGATTCTAATTCTATTACAGATGTAAATATCTGATTCTGATTCTATTACATGTAAATATCTGATACTAATTCTATTACACATGTATATATCTGATTCTAACAATTGTATTACATGTAAATATCTGATTCTAATTCTATTACACATGTAAAATATCTGATTCTAATTCTATTACATATGTAAATATCTGATTCTAATTCTATTAGATATGTAAATATCTGATTGTGATTCTATTACAAATGTAAATATATGATTCTGATTCTATTACACATGTAAATATCTGATTCTGATTCTATTACAAATGTAAATATCTGATTCGAATTCTATTACATATGTAAATATCTGATACCAATTGTACTCACATGTGAAATATCTGATTCTATTACTATTACACATGTAAATATCTGATTCTAATTCTATTACACATGTAAATATCTGATTCTAATATTACACATGTAGATATATGATTCCAATTCTTTAACATATGTAAATATCTCATTGTAATTTTATTACATATGTATATATACTCATTTCTAATTCTATTACATATGTAAGTATCTGATTGTGATTCTATTACACATGTAAATATCTGATTCTAATTCTATTACATATGTAAATATCTAGTTCCATTACCTATGTAAATATCTGATTCTAATTCTAATAAATATGTAAGTATCTGCTTTGATTCTATTACACATGTAAATATCTGATTCTAATTCTATTACACATGTAAATATCTGATTCTAATTCTAATACATATGTAAATATCTGATTCTGATTCTATTACACATGTAAATATCTGATTCTAATTCCTATTACACATGTAAATATCTAGTTCTAATTCTATGTCATATCTAAATATCTGATTCTGAATTTTATTACATATATAGTAATATATCTGATTGTGATTCTATTACAAATGTAAATATCTAATTCTATTACACATGTAAATATCTGATTCTAATTCTTTTACATATGTAAATATCTGATTCAATTTATATTATATATGTAAATATCTGAATCTAATTCTATTACACATGTAAATATCTGATTCTAATTCTATGACATATCTAAATATCAGATTCTAATTCTATTACATATGTAAATATCTGATTTTAATTCTATTACAAATGTAAATATCTAATTCTATTACACATGTAAATATCTCATTCTAATTCTGTACATATGATAATAATTCTGTATTTACACATGTAAATATCTGATTCTAATTCTATTACACATGTAAATATCTAGTTCTGATTCTATTTTACATATGTAAATATCTGATTCTCATTCTATTACATGTAAATATCTAGTTCTATTACACATGTAAATATCTGATTCTGATTCTATTACACATGTAAATATCTGATTCTAATTATGTTACCTTATGTAAATTATCTGATTGTGTGATTATATTACACATGTGAATGGATTCTAATTCTATTACACATGTAAATATCTGATTCTGAATCTATTATACATGTAAATATCTGTTTCTAATTCTAGTACACATGTAGATATCTGATTCCAATTCTAACATATATGTAAATATCTGATTGTAATTTCTATTACACATGTAGATATCTCATTATAATTCCTACGTTACATGTAAATATCCGATTCTAATTCTATTACATATGTAAATATCTTGATTCTATTAAATATCTATCTTTCCATACACATAAATATCTCATTATAATTCTATTACATATGTAAATATCTGACACTAATTCTATTACACATGTAAATATCTGATTCTTGATTCTGCCACATATGTAAATATCTGATTCTGACACTACATTACACATGTAAATATCTGATTCTGATTCTATTACACATGTAAATATCTGATTCTGATTCTATTAAACATGTAAATATCTTATTCTGATTCTATTACATATGTAAATATCTGATTCTGATTCTACACATGTGAATATAAATGATTCTTATTCTATTACAATATGTAAATATCTGATTCTAATTCTATTACACATGTAAATATCTGATTCTGATTCTACTACACATGTAAATATCTGATTCTAATTCTATTACATTATGTAAATATCTAGTTCTATTACACATGTAAATATCTGATTCTAATTCTATTACATATGTAAATATCTAGTTCCATTACTCAGTAAATATCTGATTCTATTCTATTACATATAAAAAATATCTAGTTCCATTACTCAGTAAATATCTGACTCAATTCTATTACATATGAATATCTGATTCTGATTCTATTACATATGTAAATATGTGATTCTAATTCTATTACACATGTAAATATCTGATTCTAATTCTATTACATATGTAAATATCTGATTCTAATTCTATTACATATGTAAATATCTGATTCTGATTCTATTACACATGTAAATATCTGATTCTAATTTTAAATTACACATGTAAATATCTGATTCTAATTCTATTACATATGTAAATATCTGGTTCTGATTCTATTACATATGTAAATATCTGATTTTGATTCTATTACATATGAAATTCAATTCTAATTTATTGTATACATGTAAATATCTGTTCTAATTCTATTGTACATGTAAATATCTGATTCTAATTCTATTGTACATGTAAATATCTGATTCTAATTCTATTACATATGTAAATATCTAGTTTCTAATTACATGTCACATATATAAATATCTAGTTCTATTACACATGCGTAAATATCTGATTCTGATTCTATTACACATGTAAATATCTGATTCTAATTCTATTACACATGTAAATATCTGATTCTAATTCTATTACTACATGTAAATATCTGATTCTAATTCTATTACACATGTAAATATCTGACTCTAATTCTATTATACAATGTAAATATCTGATTCTGATTCAATTACATATGTAAATATCTATTCTTCTTTACGCATGGATATCTGATTCTGATTCTATTACATATGTAAATATCTGATTCTGATTCTATTACACATGTAATATCTGATTCTATTACATATGTAAATATCTGATTGTGATTCTATTACAAATGTAAATACATGATTCTGATTCTATTACATTACAATGTAAATATCTGATTTTAATTCTACATTCACATGTAAATATCTGATTCTAATTCTATTACATGTAAATATCTGATTCTAATTCTGTGCATGTAAATATCTGTTTCTAATTTACATTGCATGTAAATATCTGTTCTATTACACATGTAAATATCTGACCTCCAATTCAATTACACATGTAAATATCTGATTCTAATTCTATTACACATGTAAATATCTTATTCTAATTCTATTACAAAATGTAAATATCTGATTCTTATTCTATTACTGACATGTAAATATCTGATTCTGATTCTATTACACATGTAAATATCTGATTCTAATTCTATTACAAATGTAAATATCTGATTCTAATTCTATTACACAATGCAAATATCTGATTCTAATTCTATTACACATGTAAATATCTGATTCTGATTCTATTACAAGCATATGTAAATATGTGATTCTGATTCTATTACACATGTGAAATATGTGATTCTAATTCTATTACATATGTAAATATCTAGTTCCATTAGCACATATATATCTGATTCTAATTCTATTACATATATACAGTATCTGATTGTGATTCTATTACAGATGTAAATATCTGATTCTAATTCTGTTACATATGTAAATATCTGATTCTAATTATATTATATATGTAAATATCTGATTCTAATTCTATTACACAATATGTAAAATATCTGATTTTAATTCTATTACGTATGTAATGTATCTGATTCTATTCTAATACACATGTAAATATCTTCTGATTCTACCTACGTTAGCAAAATATTCCAGTTCTATGTACACATGTATCTGATTCTAATTCTACAACACATGTAAATATCTGATTCTAATTCTATTACATATGTAAATATCTGATTCTAATTCTGTTGCACATGTAAATATCTGATTCTAATTCTATTACATATAAATAATTCGATTTGATTCTATTGCCATAACTGCCAGCAAATGTAAATATCTGATTCTAATCATATTACACATGTAAATATCTGATTGATTCTATTACACATGTAAATATCTGATTCTAATTCTACAACATATGTAAATATCTAGTCCTATTACACATGTATATCTGATTGTACCTGCCATACAAGATCTGATTCCAATTTTACTGGGCATGTAAATATCTGATTCTATTCTATTACACATGTAAATATCTGATTCTAATTCTATTACAAATGTAAATATCTGATTCTAATTCTATTACACTTGTAAATATCTGATTCTAATTCTATTACAAATGTAAATATCTGATTCTAATTCTATTACATATGTAAATATCTGATCTAATTCTATTACACACATGTAAATATCTGATTTCTAACCCTATTACACATGTAAATATCTGATTCTAATTCTATTACATATGTAAATATCTGATTGTGATTCTATTACACATGTAAATATCTGAGATTTAATTCAATTACATAATAGCTATTCTATTACACATGTAAATATCTGATTCTGATTCTTACACATGTAAATATCTGATTCTAATTCTGTATTACAAATGTAAATATCTGATTCTAATTCCATTACACATGTAAATATCTGATTCTAATTCTATTACATATGTAAATATCTGATTTCTGATCTTGTATTACACATGTAAATATGTGATTCTAATTCTATTACATATGTAAATATCTTAGTCTGATTCTATTACCCATAAATATCTGATTCTAATTCTATTACATATGTAAATATCTGATTGTGATTCTATTACACATGTAAATATCTGATTCCCATTCTATTACACATGTAAATATCTTATTCTAATTCTATTACATATGTAAATATCTGATTCTAATTCTCATTACATGTAAATATCTGATTGTGATTCTATTACATATGTAAATATCTGATTCTGATTCTATTAAACATGTAAATATCTGATTCTAATTATATTACATAAGTAAATATCTGATTCTATTACACATGTAAATATCTGATTCTAATTCTATTACATGTAAATATGTGTTCCTAATTCTAATACACATGTAAATATCTGATTCTAATTCTATTACATATGTGTAGATATCTGTTGTAATTGTATTACACATGTAAATATCTGATTCTAATTCTATTACATGTAAATATCTGTTTCTAATTCTATTACACATGTAAAAATCTGATTCTATTCTATTACGTAAATATCTGATTCTATTACACATGTAAATATCTGATTCTAATTCTATTACACATGTAAATATGTGATTCTGATTCTATTACACGTGTAAATCTCTGAATCTAATTCTATTACACATGTAAATATCTGATTCTAATTCTATTACACGTGTAAATCTCTGAATCTAATTCTATTACACATGTACATATCTGATTCTAATTGTATTACACATGTAAATATCTGATTCCTATTCTATTACACATGTAAATATCTGGTTCTAATTCTACTACACATGTAAATATCTGATTCTATTACACATGTAAATATCTGATTCTAATTCTGTGTAAATATCTTGGCCCTAATTCTATTAACATATGTAAATATCTGATTCTAATTCTATTACACATGTAAATATCTCACTCTAATTCTACTACACATGTAAATATCTGATTCTAATTCTATTACACTTGTAAATATCTGATTCTAATTCTATTACAAATGTAAGTATCTGATTCTAATTCTATTACACTTGTAAATATCTTATTCTAATTCTATTACAAATGTAAGTATCTGATTCAGATTCTGTTACATATGTAAGTATCTGTTCTGATTGTGACTTATTACATATGTAAATATCTGATTCTAATTCTATTAGCATGTAAATGTCTGATTCTCATTCTATTACACATGTAAATATCTGATTCTAATTCTATTACAATACATGTAAATATCTGATTCTAATTCTATACACATGTAAATATCTGATTACTAATTCTACTTACACATGTAAATATCTGAGTCTAATTCTATTACACATGTAAATATCTGATTCTGAATTCTATTACATATGTAAATATTCGATTCTTGATTCCTATTACATATGTAAATATATGATTGTGATTGGCTTACAAATGTAAATATATAATTGTGATTCTATTACACACGTAAATATCTGATTCTAATTCTATTATTACATATGTAAATATCTGATTCTAATTCTATTACACATGTATATATCTGATATTGAATTGTACTACATATATGTAAATATCTGATTCTAAATTCTATTACACATGCAAATATCTGTTTCTAATTATTATTACACATGTAGATATCTGATTCCAATTCTATTACACATGTAAATATCTGATTCTAATTCTATTACACATGTAAATATCTTATTCTAATTCTATTACACATGTAAATATCTGATTTTAATTCTATTACATATGTAAATATCTGATTCTGATTCTATTACACATGTAAATATCTGATTCTAATTCTATTACAAATGTAAATATCTGATTCTATTACACATGTAAATATCTGTTCTATTACACGTAAATATCTGATTCTAATTCCATTACACATGTAAATATCTGATTCTGATTCTATTACATATGTAAATATCTGTTCTAATTCTATGCATGTAAATATCTGATTCTGATTCTATTACACATGTAAATATCTGATTCTAAATCTATTACATGCAAATATCTGAGTCTAATTCTATTACACATGTAAATATCTTATTCTACCTCTATTACATATGTAAATATCTGATTCTATTACACATGTAAATATCTGATTCTAATACCATGTAAATATCTGATTCTATTACAGATGTAAAATATCTGATTCTAATTCTACTACATATGTAAATATCTGATTCTAATTCTATTATATATGTAAATATCTTATCGTAATTCTATTACATATGTAATATATCTAATTCTATTACACATGTAAATATCTGATTCTAATTCTATACACATGTAAATATCTGATTCTAATTCTATTACATATGTAAATATCTGATTCTAATTCTATTTACATACATATGTAAATATCTGATTCTAGTTCTATTACACATGTAAATATCTGATTCTAATTCTACAACATATGTAAATATCTGATTCTAATTCCTGTGCCATGCAAACATCTGATTCTAATTCTATTACATATGTAAATATAGTTCGATTCTAATTCTACATACATGTAAATATCTGATTCTGATTCTATTATACATGTAAATATCTGATTCTAATTCTATTACAAATGTAAATATCTGATTCTAATTATATTACACATGTAAATCTGATTCTAATTCTATTACACATGTAAATATCTGATTCTCTAAATCTATTAACACACATGTAAATATCTGATTTCTAATTCTAGTACACATGTAAATATCTGATTCTAATTCTATTACACATGTAAATATCTGATTGTAATTCTATTACATATGTAGATATCTCATTATGTACATGTAAATATCTGATTCTAATTCTATTACATGTAAAATATCCGATTCTAATTCTTTCATTACATATGTAGATATCTGATTCTAATTCTATTACATATGTAAATATCTGACTTGATTCTATTACACGTAAATATCTGATTCTGATTCTATTACACATGTAAATATCTGACTTGCAATTCTATTACATGTGTAAATATCTGATTCTATTACACATGTAAATATCTGATTCTAATTCTATTACATATGTAAATATCTGATTCTGATTCTATTACACATGTAAATATCTGATTCTGATTCTATTACACATGTGTATATCTGATTCTGATTCTGTTAAACATGTAAATATCTGATTCTGATGCTATTACACATGTAAATATCTGATTCTGATTACTATTACACATGTAAATAAATCTGATTCTAATTCTATTACACATGTAAATATCTGATTCTGATTCTATTACATATGTAAATATCTAAATCTGATTCTATTACACATGTAAATATCTGATTCTAATTCTATTACATATGTAAATATCTGATTCTAATTCTATTACAGATGTAAATATCTGATTCTAATTCTATTATATATGTAAATATCTAGTTCTAATTCTGTTATAGATGTAAATATCTGATTCTAATTCTATTACATGTAAATATCTGATTCTAATTCTATTACATATGTAAATATCTGATTCTAATTCTGTTACACATGTAAATATCTGATTCTAATTCTATTACATATGTAAATATCTGATTCTAATTCTATTACATATGTAAATATCTGATTCTAATTCTATTACATATGTAAATATCTGATTCTAATTCTATTACATATGTAAATATCTGATTCTAATTCTATTACACATGTAAATATCTGATTCTAATTCTATTACACATGTAAATATCTGATTCTAATTCTATTACATATGTAAATATCTGTTCTAGTTCTATTACATATGTAAATATCTGATTCTAATTCTATTACATATGTGAATATCTGATTCTATTCTATTACACATGTAAATATCTGATTCTAATTCTATTACACATGTAAATATCTGATTCTAATTCTATTACACATGTAAATATCTGATTCTAATTCTATTACATATGTAAATATCTGATTCTAATTCTATTACACATGTAAATATCTGATTCTAATTCTCATTACACATGTAAATATCTGAGTTCTGATTCTACATGTTTAAATATCTGATTCTAATTCTATTATTACATGTAAAATATCTGATTCTAATTCTATTACATATGTAAATATCTGGATTCCTAATTCTATTACACATGTAAATATCTGATTCTAATTCTATTACACATGTAAATATCTGATTCTAATTCTATTACACATGTAAATATCTGATTCTAATTCTGTACATATGTAAATATCTGATTCTATTACACATGTAAATATCTGATTCTAATTCTATTACATATGTAAATATCTAATTCTATTACATATGTAAATATCTAATTCTATTACACATGTAAATCTATGATTCTAATTCTATTACATATGTAAATATCTGATTCTAATTCTATTACACACTAAATATCTGATTCTAATTCTATTACATATGTAAATATCTGATTCTAATTCTATTACACATGTAAATATCTGATTCTAATTCTATTACACATGTAGATATATCTGATTTGAATTCTATTACATATGTAAATATCTGATTCTAATTCTATTACACATGTAAATATCTGATTCTAATTCTATTACAAATGTAAATATCTGATTTCTAATTCTATTACACATGTAAATATCTGTTTATTACACATGTAAATATCTGATTCTAATTCTATTACATGTAAATATCTGACTTCTTTTAATTCTATTACATATGTAAATATCTGATTCTATACATGTAAATATCTGATTCTAATACACATGTAAATATCTGATTCTAATTCTATTACACATGTAAATATCTGATTCTGATTCTATTACACATGTAAATATCTGATTCTAATTCTATTACACATGTAAATATCTGATTCTAATTCTATTACATATGTAAATATCTGATTCTGATTCTATTACACATGTAAATATCTGATTCTAATTCTATTACATGTATAACGTATCTGATTCTGATTCTATTACACATGTAAATATCTGATTCTAATTCTATTACATATGTAAATATCTGATTCTAATTCACATGTATTATATACAGTTCTAATTCATCTGAATATCTGATTGATTCTATTACACATGTAAATATCTGACTCTAATTCTATTACACATGTAAATATCTGATTCTAATTCTATTAAGCATATGTAAATATTCTGATTCTAATTCTATTACACATATTGTAAATATTTAGTTCTAATTCTATTACAATACGTAAATATCTGATTCTAATTCTATTAACACATGTAAATATATGGTTCTAATTCTATTACACATGTAAATATCTGATTCTAATTCTATTACACATGTAAATATTCATGATTCTAATTCTATTACACATGTAAATATCTGATTCTAATTCTATTACATATGTAAATATCTGATTCTAATTCTATTACATATGTAAATATCTGATTCTAATTCTATTACACATGTAAATATTTGATTCTGATTCTATTACACATGTAAATATCTGATTCTAATTCTATTACATCTGTAAATATCTGATTCTAATTCTATTACATATGTAAATATCTGATTCTGATTCTATTACACACATGTAAATATCTGATTCTAATTCTATTACACATGTAAATATCTGATTCTAATTCTATTACACATGTAAATATCTGATTCTAATTCTATTACACATGTAAATATCTGATTCTAATTCTATTACATATGTAAATATCTGATTCTAATTCTATTACATGTAAATATCTGATTCTAATTCTATTACACATGTAAATGATTCTGATTTTTACACATGTAAATATCATTCTAATTCTATTACATGTAAATATCTGATTCTAATTCTATTACACATGTAAATATCTGATTCTAATTCTATTACATATGTAAATATCTGATTCCTATTCTATTACATATGTAAATATCTAGTTCTATTACATGTAAATATCTGATTCTAATTCTATTACATATGTAAATATCTGATTCTACTTCCTATTACACAATAAATATCTGATTCTAATTCTATTACATATGATATCTGATTCTATTACATGTAAATATAGATTCTAATTCTATTCACATGTAAATATCTGATTCTGATTCTATTACACATGTAAATATCTGATTCTAATTCTATTACATATGTAAATATCTGATTCTATTACGTAAATATCTGATTCTAATTCGTACATATGTAAATAATTCTATGTAATTCTATTACACATGTCAATATGAGATTCTAATTCTGTACATATGTAAATATCTGGTTCTGTACACATGTAAATAGATTCTAATTCTATTACATATGTAAATATCTGATTCTGCATTCTATTACATATGTAAATATCTGATTCTAATTCTATTACACATGTAAATATCTGATTCTAATTCTATTACATATGTAAATATCTGATTCTAATTCTATTACACATGTAAATATCTGATTCTAATTCTATTACATATGTAAATATCTGAATTCTAATTCTATTACACATGTAAATATCTGATTCTAATTCTATTACACATGTAAATATCTGATTCTAATTCTATTACACATGTAAATATCTGATTCTAATTCTATTACCACATGTAAATATCTGATTCTAATTTTATGTACATATCTGATTCTAATTCTATTACAAATATCTGTTTGTAATTCTATTACACACATGTAAATATCTGATTCTAATTCTATTACCATGTAAATATCTGATTCTGATTCTATTACATATGTAAATATCTGATTCTAATTCTATTACATATGTAAATATATGATTTGATTCTACTACACATGTAAATAAATGATTCTAATTCTATTACACATAGTAAATATCTGATTCTAATTCTATTACACATGTAAATATCTGATTCTAATTCTATTACATATGTAAATATCTGATTCTAATTCTATTAAACTACATGTAAATATCTGATTCATAATTCAGATTAATATCTGATTCTAATTTTCTATTATATGTAAATGGCTCTAATTCTATTACACATGTAAATATCTGATTCTAATTTCTATTACACATGTAAATATCTGATTCTAATTTCTATTACAAATGTAAATATCTGATTCTAATTCTATTACACATGTAAATATCTGATTGTGATTCTATTACATATGTAAATATCTGATTCTAATTCTATTACCTATGTAAATATCTGATTCTAATTCTATTACATGTAAATATCTGATTTCTAATTCTATTACACATGTAAATATCTGATTCTAATTCTATTACATGTAAATATCTGATTCTAATTCTATTACATATGTAAATATCTGATTCTAATTCTATTACATATGTAAATATCT